>NC_086447.1:426663871-426973335 GCF_028390025.1 Pseudophryne corroboree | reverse complement strand
GTTCACTCCCTGTTTGCGGAGTAGAAACATCATCTCTGCCATCACTTTGGTGAACACACTCGGTGCCATGGAGAGACCAAATGGTAGGGCCTGGAACTGGTATTGACAGTCCTGCAATGCAAACCATAGATAAGCCTGATGAGGCAGCCAGATCTGAATGTGAAGGTACACATCCTTGATATCCAGAGGCACTAGGAATTCCCCCTCCTCCAGACCTGAAATCACCACTCTCAGAGACTCCATCTTTAACTTGAACACTCTTAAAAATGGGTTTAAGGATTTGAAGTTCAGAATCGGCCATACCGAACCGTCTGGTTTCGGTACTACAAACAAGTTGGAATAGTACCCCTTGTTTTACAGATGAGGTGGAACTGGAACAATGCTTGAGTCTGTACCAGTTTTTGGATGGCATGCTGTAAAGTTATACTTGCCTCTTGTGAAACTGGTAAGCCTGATATGAAGAATCTGTGAGGTGGGATCTCTTGGAACTCCAGTCTGTAGCACTGGGAAATAAGATCTATGACCCAGGGATCCCGGCACAAACTTGATGACCAGATGTGACTAAAGAAATTTAGTTGGGTTCCCACCTGACAGCCTTCCAGGCATCACGGTCCACCATAATGCTGAAGGCTTTGAGGAAACAGAGCCTGAGCTCTGTTCCTGAGCACCTGCAGTTGCTGGTTTGTGTGGTTTACCTCTTGTGCCTCTGGAGGCCATAGAAGCACCTCTGGATTTGCCCTTAAACTTGGCCGTCCGAAAGGACTGTAAATTTGAAGCTGAATAAGCTTTCCTGGCTGGGGGAGCTGTGGAAGGAAGATACGTAGACTTACCCGCAGTAGCTTTGGAGATCCATTTGTCTAGTAAACAAGGCCTCTCCTATGAATGGTAGGCCTTCCACGCCTTTCCTGGAGTCAGCATCAGCAGTCCACTGGCGTAGCCACAAGCCCCTGCATGCTGATATTGCCATAGCTGTGCTGCGTGCATTAAGCAAGCCTATCTCTTTTATGGCTTCCACCATAAAGTTCACAGAGTCCTGTATATGCTGCAGGAGTAAAACAACATCCCCCCTAGACAAGGAATCTAACCCCTCATTTAGGTTACTTGACCATTTAGCAATGTCTTTGTAAACCACGCATATGCAATAGTGGGTCTCTGGGCCACCCCAGTAGCTGTGTCTTTTAGGGAGGCTGCACCATGGACAAGCAATACAATTTTTCGTGACAGCCTAGAGACTGATGCGTCCACTATCGGTGGATTTTCCCATTTTTTCCTATCCTCCAGAGGAAAAGGAAAAGATGAGAGCAACCTTTTAGGGATTTGAAATTTCTTATCAGGATTAACCCATGCTTTTTCAAACAGGGTATTCAATTCCTTTGACACAGGAAAAGTGACTGAGGACTTCTTTTTAACATTAAAATAAGATTCCTCACACTCCTCTGATACCTTATCAGGAATTTGCAGAACATCTCTGATAGCCTCTAAAAGAGCTTCTATTCCCTGTGACAGAGTAGCATCCCCCTCTCCAAATCCACCTCACCCTCCTCCATGTCTGACCCGTCTGCGTCAGAGTCAGACTGCAGGATATGGCTCAGAGATCGTTTTTGCAGATGAATGGGAGGGGAATGAGATGCTGGTTTGGGGACTGAGACTCTATTCATAAACTCATCCATAGTCTTTCTTAAGTATTGCTTCTTTTTCTCATTGCTGGATAATTTCGTAGAAATATTGGAGATCATTCCTTTAATGGAATTAACCCACTCCGGTTCAGCCCCGCCATTCTGGGAAGATGCACTGCCCTAAGTACTCAGTAGTGAGCCCCCTGGTGAAGAGGAACACTCTGCTGTACAAGGAACACACTCTTTGCCTGACATAATGTAAATGTGACAGCACACACACACAGGAAAAGGTTAAGCACAACTAACCCACAAAAAGCCCTTCAGGGAGATAAAGAGTTATTTGGAGCCAGCCCCCACCGCGCCCTTATCGCTAATGCCAAACTTACCCAGGTCGCAGACTAAGTACCCTGATAGGGGACTTAGTACACTAATAATCGCTCCTCCCCTGTTATGACCCCCTGGTACCGCCGAGATAAACTGGAGTCACTCCGGAGGAGCTGTGCGTCCCTGTCAGTCAGCATCTGTGTCCACTGCAGAGGGAAAATTATGCTGGTGAGCTGCTGGATCCGCTCATAGTGAAGGCCCCGTCCCCTCAATGGCGCGCGGTCTTCATGCTTTTTTATACTGGCTGAGGTAATCCGGTGCTTAAAATGGAGAGAAAACTGTTTTAAGGCTGTTTTTGCCAGTGTGGGTACTGTGTACAGCGTACTGAGCTGTGTACTGTGCCTGGAAACGCATTCCACCCCGGTTAGAAGCTCTGCAACTCCATACCCTCATGTCGCCATAATGGCCGGTACCCCGCTAACCGGGATGCTGGCTTAGTACTCACCACTCTTCATTCTTCTGGCTCTGTTAGGGGTGGTGGCATGCTGCAGGAATGTACGCTCGCCGTGGTGGGACTTGCGAATAGTTACCTCAGGAGCTCAGTGTCTTTTCAGCGGGGAACAGGACCATTAACCCTTCAAGAAGTTGGGCCATTCCCCTCCCCCTAAGTCCCACGAAGCAGCAGGCCGGTGCCATCCAGCCCTGCCTGAAAATAACAAACAATTAAAATAAATGCAGAAAACTCTTCAGGAGCTTCCATACGCGTGACCGGCTCCTCCAGGCACATTTTCTAAACTGAGTCTGGTAGGAGACGCATAGAGGGAGGAGCCAGCCCACACTATCAAATTCTTAAGGTGCCCATGGCTCCTAGTGGACACGTCTACACCCCATGGTACTAAATGGAACCCCAGTATCCTCTAGGAAGTAAGAGAAAAAAAACTTTGATAGTGAGATCCTTTTTTGGTAAGAAAAATTTGACCACAGGTTAGAGCAGTGGCCTGCATAAAGAGATAAATGATTTAGTATTTTGTGGATAGAACTTGCAAGTAAAAACAACTAGAATTGCTCTGACACCGTGTTTTGGGTCTTATTTGTCATTGGGCTTTAGTTTTGCCAAACCACCCTCACGTGTTTTGGTTTTATATCTGCATTTTGTTTTAAAATGATAAAAACAGCAACAATCACATAATTTGGGCCTATATTATTAACCCCAATATCATTAATTTGCACAGTTTTAACCACCTCACAGCTCACAATATTCTTTTTCATCCACTTTAAGCCAAAAGTTTGCACCCAGCTAGCTGGCTGGCTAAGCTAAGCAACAGCATTGGGTAGCACAAACACGTGGCAGTTCATCTTCAAACATGGCACATCAGAGGCTTGAGGTTGGTGGAGTATGGATCATATGTAGTGGAAAGCAGGTACATGAAGGAAGGTTTGATTATTAAGTTCACACTGGAGGGGGGGCAGATTAAGTAATGCAAAGCCAGTTTGTACAAGGGCCTCTATCTTGCCATTTTTTCTTTCCAGAAAAAGAGACTGACATGCCTATTTGTACGATGTTATTAAAATAATCCTCCACTATTCTTTGGATTTTGACCTTATCAGGTGGAGGTACAGTGGGGAGATGTTGCTAATTTTTGGCAATTCATTTAGAACTAACCAGAAGTTAAAATGTATTGATCTTGTGCATCATCAGTGGGTCTCTTGGGAAAACTCAGTTTTTCCTAGCAGCACCAATTGCCAGAGAAACTGAAGAAGGAGATGTTGTCTTTGTGTCACATGGCACTTGAGATGATAACTTGCTCACCAGGAGCTCTTGCATCATTTAAGATCTGTGTCCATTGGAAAGAAAGATACAATGTATGACTTAAACCTAGGATCAAGTATGGTTGCCAAAATATAGTGATCCGATTTCAAGATATTGGATCCTAGCAAAGCAAATAAAGGACTTGGCCTACAAGTCTGACAAACTTTGTTTCATCTCCTACTTCAGGTTCTCAAGCTGCTTTTCCCAAAGACTGATTAGGGAAACACCTGACTTAACAGATGACTACTTCAAAGGGTTTTAGCACCTTGCACAATGCATACATTTTTCTCCACTGTGCTGGAGTAAGGTATATTCCCCCTCCTTACTATGTCATGGCTAGTTGTATAGCTTTGGATGGCTTTTTGCTGTTCCTCCATATGCTGAATCATATGGAATTCCACCTTGTTACTGCCTCTTGATTCAGATGATGGCAGGGCATATTGAACTGTTATTGCAGGTGCTGCAAGCTTCTACATGCAGCTACTGAATGCCGAAAGTCCCTGCGGGGTAAGCCATATTGCAATGGCATTTCTGAGTTTTTCTAAGAGGTTGTCATTGGTTTGCCTCTCAGTGAAGCCAGTGATACAAAGAGTAGCCTGCCTCTGAATGAGCTGGCATTTGTTAGATACTGCTTCTGTTCCTGCTGCTGAGGGCAATTCACCCACCCAGTGGGCTGTCACAGTAATGGAATCTTCTTGTCCACACATTTGTGGTTAAGTGGACAGTAGGTACAATGGCATTTTGGAGGCCAATGTTTTTTTTAACGTTCATGTACAGGCGGGGAATTGCTTTTCCAGTTAAATGGAATCTAGGTGGTATTTAGTATAGAGGACAGAGGACTTCAATTAACTGTCTAAAAGTGTCATGATCCATATTGACATACTGCACAAATATTATGGTGGTAGCTCTGATTGGACCCACTGACCATTAGCAAGGTAGCACAGCTGAATGCACAAACACACAGTATTTTCTAATATTTTTTTTGGGGGGTGCAACAGACAACACCATAGCACTGCACAAATATTACAGCAGTGGCCCTTTACTAGACCCACTGACAGTCCAGGTAGCATAGGATTTTTTTTTTTACTTGGTGTCAGCGATAGGGATACTGACCAGTAGTGGCAATCACAATGGCCAAAAACATCCTTTTTTTCAGACAGTGTGCCCACTGCTCTGAACACACCAGGCTCCCTTACTCCACTCAAGACAGACACAGTACCTCTTTCTGCCTTACACAGGCTTAAGGGGACCTGTGACTATGCACTGCTTTATTCAGTGTCACACACAATGAAATGCTCCCTTCTCCACATAGACAGTGCCCCTGCCTAAACAGACATTAAAGGACACTGACTATGCATTACAGTAGCTGCTGCTAGCTAACTAACGTTCAATCAAACGATCTCACTCATGAAATGGCGCCCAAATGCGGGGAGGGACTTTTATATGTGAGTCAAGACCCATGGGTCCTCATTCCGAGTTGATCGCTAGCTGCCGTTGTTCGCAGCACAGCGTTCAGGCAAAAAATCAGCACTTCTACGCATGCGTATGGTGCGCACTGTGCACGCGCGTCGTACTTTCACAAAATCCTTTGCAGTTTCACACAAGGTCTAGCGACGCTTTTCAGTCGCACTGCTGACCGCAGAGTGATTGACAGGAAGTGGGTGTTTCTGGGAGGTAACTGACCGTTTTCGGGGAGTGTGTGAAAAAATGCAGACGTGCCAGATAAAAACGCAGGAGTGGCTGGGAAAACGTAGGCGTAGCTGGCCGAACGCATGGCGTGTTTGTGACGTCAAAACAGGAACTAAATAGTCTGAAGTGATCGCAAGGTAGGAGTAGGTCTCGAGCTACTCTGAAAATGCACAATCTATTTTTGTAGCAGCGCGGCGATCCTTTCGTTCGCACTTCTGCTAAGCTAAGATACACTCCCAGATGGCGGCGGCTTAGCGTTTGCACTGCTGCTAAAAGCAGCTAGCGAGCGAACAACTCGGAAAGAGGGCCATAAGCTCTAACAACAGGAAGATGACGTTTTACCTCTTTTCGGGATCCGAGTCAGGCAGGATATTCTGATCCGGAACGCAAATCCCTTTTGGATCCCCTCTGTCCTCAGAGAACAGGAACCACTCATCTCTAGAAACAACAATATGTTTATATATATTTAGAACCAGCGCACCACTATATTGTCCAGCTCTGTACAGAAGACATTTGTCTTTCACATCAGTCTGTGCCAAATTGGATCTTAAAATCTATATTACTTAACCCCCTTATAAGTTCCTTTAAATCAGCAGCCATTTAATCTACCATTATGTTTTGGGGCTGCGGCAGGAAGCCAGAGCACCCAGAGGAAACCCACAAAAGTTCAGAGAGGACATACAAACCACACACAGAAAACTCTCTGGTTGGGAATTGAAGTAATGATCCCAGTGTTGTGAGATAGCAATGGTATCCACTGTGCCACCATGCTGCCTGATTTAAGATTGAAATAATGATCCTGAACACTTGTATGACATCTATCAGTATAATATCATTTTAGTCTGTCATTAGCAATAAAAATACAGTTATTAATAAATATACTGTATGTTAATAACAACAATAAACCCATTTGGTTTAGTAGGAATAGCATTGTAAATCGCTCAGTTATACTTTTTTTCAAATGTTTGAAAAGTCGTTTTGGTGTCTGTTTTTTTCCCTGTCTATTAGATAGGAAAAAACAGACTTTTCAAACAATTGAATATCCCCCTTTGAGTTTTATGTAATAATCTGTGAGATGCAAGTGAGGGTGGTTTTACTGACGAGTATGCCCATATTTTAAAAGCAGCAATAATTTAAAAGGCATTTTTTTCCCCTGACAGCGTACTTCCACCCCACTGTGTGCTATTCCTGTAATGTGTACTTCCACTGATCCCTGCATTAAGGATCCTGACAGGCGGCTAACTGCCAGTGGTCCATGCCACCACCGGAGTGGGAATATAAACTGTGGCGAGCAAAGCTTGTAACCGGGCCCGATGTGCTCGCTGCCGGTATGCCGGCTGCTGAAGTCAGGATACTGACAGCTGGCATTCCGACAGCTGGGAAATCGTATGTATTCCACTCAGTGCACCCCAGATAATTGCCTCAGATGGATTCTCTGCAGGCAGGATGTACTTCACCTGGATCTTTCCATACAGGATATATCGTACTACTACACAAGTGTTAGTTGTCCCATATACAGTATGCCTTGGTCCTTTGTATGGATCACACCCCACAGTGTAACCTTCGTCATGCATCCAACATGACTCCCTGATCTGTTATGCTTGTGGATGCATTGAAAGGGACCTGACGGTTTTGTTGGGACCTTACTCTGGGCATTAGTACACTACAATAACCACAATGTGTGCCATCTCTTCTAGGGATAGACTATTCCACTCAGCGTCAGGACAGGTGCTAGGGTGTTCGGCACCCCCTGCAAACTATGAATTTGCGCCTTCCCATATTTTACAAAGGGACAGCATGCAGCAAAAAGGGGTGTGGTCTCACAAGGAAGGGGCGTGGCCACACAATAGTATCCCCATTTCAAATTATGCCTCACAGTAGCCCAATCGTATTCACATTACCCTGCGCATAGTAGTGCTGTTTATACCCATAATATCCCCAGTAGTGGCGCGGGTTATACACATAATAGCCCCTGTGGTAGCACCAGTTATACACATAATAGCTCCTGTAGTAATGACAGTTATACCCAGAATAGCCCCTCTAGTAGCACCGGTTATATATAATGCCCTCAGAAGAACCATTTATACAAAGTGTGCCCTCCCTCCCACCAGTGATGCAAGTAGAAAAAAAAGTCTTAGTGGTACTGTGTGCGTGCAGCTTCTGCATGCGTGCCAAAAATGGGTGTGGCCAAATGCCACATGGGGCATGGTCAATGAAAATGGGGCGTGATACACATATGGGAGGCCAGATACATATATGACCCCAATAGTGCCAGATACACATATGCTCCCACAGTGCAGGATACAGTATGTATGCTCCTACAGTGCCTGATATGCCCCCCGCAATGCCAGATACAAAAATGCCCCACAGTGCCAGATACACAAATGCCCCACAGTGCCAGATACACAAATGCCCCACAGTGCCAGATACACAAATGCCCCCAGCAGTGCCATAAATGCCCCCACAGTGCCAGATATGCTCCCACTGTGCCAGATACACATATGCCCCCAGTGCTAGCTATGCTCCACAGTGCCAGATACACTGTGCCCCACAGTGCCAGATACACAGTGCCCTACACTGCCAGATACACATTGCCCCACAGTGACATATACACTTCCTTCCACACACACATACACATAGATACACACATATATACATACACACAGATACACACACACACACACACACACACACACACACACACACACACACGCATACATACACACAGATACACACACACACACAAACACACACACACACACACACACACACACACACACACACACTTTTTTCCCTCACGCTCCTTCAACATACCATCTGGCTGGCTGGATTTGTAACAGTTTCTGTCCTCTTTAGCCTGGTCCCATGTAGCCCCGCCCCTCGGCACCATTTAGCTCTGCCCCCTTTTTCAGCCAAAGCCCAGGACACTGACAGACACTGCCGAGGGGTAGAGGGAAGCTTTAAGTTGCCGGCACCGCTGCCTGTCAACGGTGTGACAGGCACTGCAGTCTCTGCAGTGGGCCCAGGCACAGCAGCGGGGATGCAGAGCACCTCTCCAGTCAGGCGCATCCCTTTGCTGAGCGGGTAGTGCTGTGCCTGCTCAGGGTAATACTACACAGTGAGCCCAAGATGACTGCCTCGCCTGGTACCTTGCGAGGGTGGAATACATAACTCATGGAAGTTAATACCCAAAATGCCTACACCAATCCTGCATTATGCTTATTTGCGCTTAAGGTGTTCTTTTTATTTATGTTGGTGTGCTTTGTCTATTGCTGTCAGGGGTGGATTGTCAGCCATCAACCTTAGGGAAATTCCCCAGGGGGTGATGGTACAGAAAGGGGCAATGGCTGTATGTGGCCTAGCCCCCAGTAGCTTGTCACTTACCCATCTTTAATATACTGTTTTAGAGGCACTGTCTCTGTAATTTATAGGCAGTAGCCACCGGGCACTAGAAACCTGTGTGGACAGTTTTGCACGCAAGCACAACCTCCACATGCACAGCTTCCCATGCAGGCTTCCTTTCCAGCGTTCTTTTGGCTGTGTGTGTCATTTACTTCCTGATGCAGGAGGACAGCACTTGCCCAGAACAGCCACTGAGGGTGAGAAGCCTCTTCTCCCCAGCCATTTGTATTTCTCTCTTTCTCTCCTCTTGTACCCCTCCCTGTTTGGCATTGAACTGGCTACAAGGGGAAGACATTGGCATGAGTTGGTCAGCTTAACATGTATTGCAATATATGGAACATTCCTTATTTTTAATAGAGTGCAGCTTAAAGTATCTATAATTGTTTCAAAAATATTTTGGTGATTGCAAAGGATCTAATGTCTCCCCAGTTTTTTTGTTTCTTAACTACTTGTGGTACAGCACAATACTGTCTAAACATTTTGTGTCTTAGATCTGGCTACTGTTCCGCCTGCCATTACTTGTTTGTACCTTGTCTGTCACGAATGTCCTATGCAATTATTACTTGTGGGGTGAGTGTTTTTGGGGCGGGGGTCCCCTTGGATGGCTTTGGCTGGGCTGCTCCAGGGCATCACTATTATACCTACCTTAGCACTCCCCAAACACTTATTTTTATTTGTTTTTATATATGTAACAATTCTAAGAAGAGAGTATTGACTGCATAGGAGAGGAAAGAGTTAAACATCTGGGGAGGGGTGGACCTAGCTGTGAGGAAGTACAGCCTTCTTTAAGGGGAGGGCTTGATATATATAGGGAAGGTGAAGCCATTTTAAGTCTCTTGGTGATCTGGTTTAGGTGAGTGCTGTAGTGTAAGCAAAACTTTGTTTTATTAGGGGATTCTTGCTGTGCAAGTTACAGTTCAGTGAAGTGTCTGGAGTCAGTGTCTCGGCACATGAGTCATGACTCATCTGTAGTGGAATGTGTTGCAGAGACTGCACATGAATCAGTGAGTTGCCAGTGCTGGCAGATCAGTGCTGGACTCATGGAGTTATTCAGCTGCAGTGATTGTACAGTGTATCTGGGGGAGGCAGCTGCTTATGCCCTGATTGTTAATAATATATTAACATAGATTTACTGTTATGTTGATATATTATTAATAACCACTTATTGCATACTAGTTATAGAATATGACATTACTTCTGGCTGAGGAGAGAAAGCTTAACAGCCATGAAACACATCATTCATTCTTTAACTAAACCAAATAAAAACATTTTTTTTTATGTTTTATTTTGCATACTTTGCTAATTGGATGATTTTAGGTGGGCTTGGATTTATTATATTATCCACTATCTAGCCTCCAGGGAGTTTTCCACCCACAATCACACTGAGCAGGATCAGTGAGCACTGAGCCGAGAGCCCTGTACCACAGGGGCTCCACCTCCTGCTGCATGAATCAGCTCCATCCACTGAGTCACTGAGTCTACACAGTGTACAACTGTCTCACTCACTGGCAGACTCAGGAGGAATCAGATCCATTCACTGAGTCACTGAGTCTACACAGTGTACAACTGTCTCACTCACTGGCAGACTCAGGAGGAATCATGATTCATGACATGGATCAGGCACAGCAGCAGAGCACTCACTGACTGGTGAGTCGTGACTGCTCCCTCCCCCCTCCCACTGGGTGTCACCTGGTATAGCCTCTGGCCAATCACAGCTAAAGACAGCAGAACGCACTGACTGAAGGACACAGGACACAGAGTTTCCTCCCTCTGTCTGAGAGAAGCTGCTGCTGCTGCTGTCTCCACTCATGAAACAGTGAGTGACTCTAATCATTCACACTTCCTGATGATTCCAGTCACTGTGTTGAGACAGAGAGTCAGTAGCCATCTCTATTGTCAGCTCCCTGCATTTAGGTCACACATCAGTGCTCTGGCTGCCACTCGCCCACGACGGTCCGCCGGGACCCCAGCCTGTTACCGCTCATCTGGCGGTGGGGGCTGGTTCCGGGGGCGAGCTGGCTGGCCCTGGGGACGGCGTCCCGTCCCCTAGGGCCTCCTCGAGGGATCTGGCGGAAGCCGGGCCGGCTGTGACTGGCGGGAGCGGCTGACGAGGAGGATCAGAGAGGGAGTCAGGCCGCCCGGAGGTGGGCGGGCAGCAGCCCTTGCCTCCGGGCATGGCCGGGGAAGCCCCAGTGCCGGGTGCCCGCGGGAGCGCGCCGGGCGCTCATCCAGGGACCGGAGACTGAGTTCGATGCCCAGCTCTTCCCCCTTGCCGGGGCCGGCTAGTGGTTCCAGGCGGGGGGAGGGCACTGGGCGGGGGACGGTGGCCAGCCGAGCGAGGCCTGTTGCAGGGCCTCGCACGACGTCATCCCCAAACGCTTCGGCTGAGAGAGCACGGACCGGAAGCGGTGGGACGCACGGGCGCCGCTTTCCTCCTTGTCTCCTCAGCCCTCTCCCCCGCAGCCGGAACACGGTGTGGAGCGGGGAGGGAGGGGGAGAGGCAGTGATCAACCAGGTTAAGCTAATGGGGCTCTTAATGCAGGAGCCCAGACAAGAGGCCTTGTGGTGACAGAGAGCAGTGGGGCGCGCGCGCCCGCGCTCGCCTTTGGCGCCGCTAGCCGCGCACGTGTGTGCGCAGCAGCGCCGCCGGCCTTGCTGTCTCCCCTGCTATCTCCCAGGCAGCCGGAATCCGGGGGGAGAGGGGAGACAGGGCAATTATGATCACTGGCAGGGCAGTGCGATACCAAGGAGAAGGGGTGCGGCAGCAAGAGGTCACGGGGTGCGTGCACAGGAGGTGCGCGAGCCCGTGTCCACTGCAAGCGGAGCGGTGCGCGCGCGCTCTGCTGCGCCGCGGGGTTCCCGGTCTTTTCAGATCACTCCCCCGGGGCCGGAATCTAGCGGCCTGCGGGGGAGGAGGGGGGACAGGGAATGGGTTAGTGGCCGCGGGGCTGCTGCACGCGCCGCAGGAACTCGCGGCGGTGTCCCCCCCCCCTCTGCGGCATCGGATAGTTCCGATACACGGGAAGAGGGGACAAATTCAGAGGCGAGGGCAGTGCGGGCGCCGACAGCGGTGCCTCCGCTTTCCCGCAAGGGCAGCGTGCGTCGGATGCCCGGCACACGCATGTCGGGCGGCGAGCGCGTGGTCGCACGCGGGCCCCGGCGAAGGACCCAGGACCGCGCTTTGGGGCAGTCACGACCCCTCCGGAGCGCTGGCTCGGCCCTGGCCACAGCGGTGAAGGTGTTAGGGCCGCTAGCCGCGGCTGCCTCCCCTAGAACGGCTGTTCGTTGCTGCGGGCTATGGCGGCGCAGCGGGTGGCACGCGCCTGCCGTGAGCTCGGGACGGTCGCCGCAGAATTACAACAGGGTCCAGGGCAGGACGCGGGGGATCTCACGGCCGCAACGCCCCCAGCACGGAGGCCGCGGCATGTGCCGCGAGTACTGGAGGGGTCCTCCGCTTCTTCTGCTTTTTCAAGGGAGCTCGGGGATGAGGCGATGGCAGATTTCGAGGAGGAAGGCAACGATTTGGACGCGCCGGAAGATTCCATGTCGGGGGAGTCGGCGGCATCAGGTAAAGTGGTGCAGTCGGTTTTCGGGTTCCTCCACGAGCTTTAGTTCGCGTAGTTCTTCCTCTTCCTACTCTTCATCTTCAATGTCGTCACAGGCGTCCGAAGTCAGTAGCACAACTAGGGCAAAGAAGCGGGCAACTAAATTCGCCAAGAGGGCAGCGGAACAGGCGCAAGCGGCTTAGCGAGGAAGCGCGTAGGGCCAAGAAGCTCGCAATTTGCCCGGTGTCGTGCGATTCGTCTATACTGCTGTACTGCGGGGGCTGCGAGATAGCTGCCGCAAGAAGATTTGGAGGGGGGACTTCGTGGACGTGTTCGTATTGACGAAGGTCGCGAAGAAAGAGTATAAGGTGGCGGCGCAAAGAAGGGCATCGGGGCTGAGGCATTCCGTACCTTCGATAATTGCCTGGCCGGGTTCTGGGTCTTCGCGGCATCTTACCTGGAGGACAGGGCGGCAGAGCACACGAATATAATAAGGTACCTGCATCTCATACATGACATGCAGCGCACGTCTTCGGGATCGGAGTGGCGCAGGTACGATCAGGAATTCAGGGAACAGGAAGGTTTGCAGGTCATGGACTTCGGGTTCAAGGTCGTTGAGGTTGGGCTCAAGGTCACCCGGGCTTCGCTACAGGCGGAGGAGCCCCGGAAGCCGGGGGCGGACGGGCACCACACAGGGTCGTCCTCCCAGGGGTTCGGCGCGGACGGCGGATTGGCCAAGTCAGGTAGGTCGGCAGTCCGCACAGGGGGGCGTGCCACCACAAAAAAAGGAAAATGTTTCGCGTTTAACAACGCGGCGTGTTCCTTCGGGGGATGACTGGGTCATCTCTCCAGTGGGGGTGGTTCCTAAGAAGGCTCCAGGCGCCTTCCGGCTCATTTGAGTTCGCTTTTAGGCTGGCTAATCGCAGCATTTTGTTTAGATGCGATTATCTGGGCGTGGTGCATGCGATTAATAACCAAAGGGCAAAGTCGTTGGTGGTTATGCGGGTGCTAGGGCAATTGCTTTTGACATGCTTGCGTAGGAACCTGTGGTTCCGCGCGCAACATGTGCCCGGTTTGGAGAATGGTATTGTCGACGCTTTGTCGCGAGGACAGTGGGAGAGGTGTTGGTTGTTGGCACCTGAGGCCAACGAGCAGGGTTTTCACTGTCCCGGTTAGGTTTGGCAGGTGATCGGGCCGGACTGGAGGGTATAGCGTTGCGGTCAGTCGCGCCAGCCACGCTCAAGGCTTACGGACATGCTTGGAATGAGTGGGACGAGTTTGTCCAAGGTCGTCAGCAACAAGGTAAGAGCAGGCATCGGCTGATGCTTTCTTTTATGTGGCAGCTTTACGTCTCCGGTAGGTCACGAGCAGTGGTTTCGCGGTATTTGGCAGGCATCTCATTTTTCTGCAAGCTGCGAGGCGTCCCTTACGTAACAAAAAGCGAGGTTCTGCGGAAGGCAATGAAAGGGTGGGCGCGAGTCGCGCCGTCGCCACCGGATAGGAGGCGGCCCATCGATGCGGCGTTGTTGCCGGCCGTCATCGAGGCAGTAGGGCGAGTCGCGTCGTCCAGGTTTGAGACGCTTTTGTTTAGTTTGGCGTTCTCAATGGCTTACCACGGGGCCTTTCGAGTTTCTGAGTTGGTAGCGCCTTCCAAGAGAGCAGATTCGCGCATGCTGGTCGGAGACGTAGTAGTGGGTGAAAGGTCCTTGCTGTGCAGGTTGCGACGCTCCAAGACGGATCAAGGGGGGAGAGGGCGCTGGGTTACAATGGTTCCTGCGCTGGAGGAGAGCGTTTGCCCGGTGGGGCTGGCAAGGCAATACGTGGTGGTGCGACCCGTTAAGGAGGGGTCTTGGCTGTTGCATTATGATGGGCTGCCAGTCACGAAATACCAGTTTCGATGGATGCTGAGTCGCTGTTTGGCGGGCTTGGGCCTCCCACCCACTGTTTTTGGTACCCATTCCTTTCGCATAGGCGCAGCGACGTTGGCTGCTGCGGCGGGTTGCTCCAGAACTGAAATACAGGCGGTGGGGCGATGGAAGTCGTCAAGTTATAGACGATATATTCGCCCCGTCACATGAGAGGTCGGTTTGCGCTTGGGCTTTGTTTAAATTTGCAATGTATTATGTTGTTACAGTTCTGTGATTTTATGGTGTGTGCGTCTGTTGGTGTTACCCCTTTTGTTTTTTTTTTTGTTTTTTATCCTACTCAGGGATTAGCTACTCGCCGTTGCTGGCATGAGTCGGCAGCGGGGGTCTGGAGTTATTTGCGATTTTTTGCCTGACTTGACGGACTGAATTCTAATCTACAATTCGGCTAATTTGGTCTAATCAGAGTCCCTCAGCAGGTCTTTACGTTTCACCTCCAGCTGAGTTATTACATGTGTTTCCCATTTTATACCCCCGCCTCCCCCCCCCCCCCCCTGTTTTTATTTCGTTTATTTTATTTGATCTTTCCCCTTTGTGTCTTTAATTGCGCTTTTAAATTGGCTACGAAACATGGTGCAGTCGGCTAGGCCGTGACTGCTGCAATAGCGAGATCTAAAGTTTTCTTTTTTGGCAGATCCTTCAGTATAAACAATTAATAAGCCTCTTAGTAATCAATTCTACCCCTCTTTTTCCCATCAGGATGGTTCGAAGACTATTTGCCCATTTGGGTGGTTGGCCACTCTTACATTTACTGGGCGGCCAGGTTTGTGGCCTCGGAAGGGTCTCAGGCATTGCTTGGAGCACTGGGTGTCAGATGGCTTGGCTGGCGAGGAATGATGTGGGGTGAGCTGAGGAGTAGGTTAGTGAGTCAGGCCAGCAAGCATGGAGTCCCTAGGGTTTTTGGTTGTCCATCTAGGTGGCAACGACCTGGGGAAGAGGACATCCTTGGATCTGCGGTGGGCCATGATACAGGATCTGGCAAGTGTGACCGCGGCATGGACCGATTGTGTGTTGGTTTTTTCCATGATGGTGCCAAGATTGTGTTGGAGGGGTGTGGCGGATGGTCGCCAGATTGATGAGGCCCGGAAAAAGGTGAACGGAGCGGTGGCAAAGTGGGTGCTGTCCCACGGTGGGAGGGTGGTTCGCCACCCGAGGAGTCGGTTAAAAAACAGCCACCTTTTCCGGCGCGATGGAGTACATCTATCCAATGAGGGGATGATGTTTTTTTTTCTGGAGGATCTAGGTTTCGCTTTGCAGGAGTTAGGGTAGGTTTATGGTGGCGGTGCGAAAGACTGTGGGGATGAGTCTTTCGCTGTTGGCGGAAAAGAACGGCAGTTTCGTATTGTAGAGAAAACTGTAGTGTTTTACAGTTGGTTGTGGTTTAGGTGCACTCACCTCCATCGACTTATGGCCGCTTGACCACCCGTCCGGGAAGGCAGCGGCAGGGCACCCAGGAGCGGTGGGTAGTCACTGTGGGGGTTGAGTTGTCACCTATTACCGGTTTATGGTAAGTTTTAGTAAATTTATAGGGTTGAGTTATTTAAGTTTAATTTAGATTAAGTGAGCCGTTCTTTTGGGCCGCCACCATATGCCAGCTGGAGCGGCATATTAAATTAATCTCTTTATTACAGGTTTCCTAATGGTTAGGGACAAATAAATAGCTAGCAATTTTCTGCCAAAATTCAAGTCTCAGTGTCGTTATTTCTGGTTATGATTATGAATGCTTTACTTTCAAAGAAAGGGGTCCACCAAATATCACTAAGATGTTTAGAAGAGAGTATTGACTGCATAGGAGAGGAAAGAGTTAAACATCTGGGGAGGGGTGGACCTAGCTGTGAGGAAGTACAGCCTTCTTTAAGGGGAGGGCTTGATATATATAGGGAAGGTGAAGCCATTTTAAGTCTCTTGGTGATCTGGTTTCCCACCCTCCCGCCCTGGTAGTTGGAAATTGTGGCACGTGGTGATTTGGCTCTAAGTTGTTGGCTGTTTTCGTTAGCTATTTATTGGCGGAAAAGAACGTCAGTTTCGTATTGTAGAGAAAACTGTAGTGTTTTACAGTTGGTTGTGGTTTAGGTGCACTCACCTCCATCGACTTATGGCCGCTTGACCACCCGTCCGGGAAGGCAGCGGCAGGGCACCCAGGAGCGGTGGGTAGTCACTGTGGGGGTTGAGTTGTCACCTATTACCGGTTTATGGTAAGTTTTAGTAAATTTATAGGGTTGAGTTATTTAAGTTTAATTTAGATTAAGTGAGCCGTTCTTTTGGGCCGCCACCATATGCCAGCTGGAGCGGCATATTAAATTAATCTCTTTATTACAGGTTTCCTAATGGTTAGGGACAAATAAATAGCTAGCAATTTTCTGCCAAAATTCAAGTCTCAGTGTCGTTATTTCTGGTTATGATTATGAATGCTTTACTTTCAAAGAAAGGGGTCCACCAAATATCACTAAGATGTTTACACATTTATTTTTTTCCACCCCTATAACACTAATACATGCAATATCTGCTCTTATTTATCCTATGCTTCCTCACTCTTCACTTTCTTCACTAGTGTGATGCCTTGCAGTAGCTCTGGCTGGAGTTTTTTGGGGGTGTCTCACGCTCTAGACTTGAACCCCAAGATTGTTTGGGACCCGCAGTATAGTGGGGTCCTGTGATGGGGGCTGTAGGCTTAGATGCATTGATCATTACATAAACTAAAACTCCACTGGTTATTGTTATGCAAAAAGCCATATATTGTAAATTGTATTATTATTATTATTCAGTAATGTTTGTATAGTGCATCGGCACTCATTCTCTCTTTTTGTGTATAGCACTACAGATTTCAGCTGGTAGCACCTTCATTAATGGCAGTTAGGGTAGGTAGTCTAGGGCTCCCTCTCCCTATCACCAGAGTCTCCAGACAGGGCCGGATTAAAAGCCACATGGGCCTGGGGCTGAAAATATTCAAGGACCATCTGCCCCATTGTTAATCTGGCCCTGTCTCCAGGTATAGTGATGCACTAATCCCACCTACTTTGGTTTTGGTTCTGCCTACAGTTGATTTGTTGCCGCCCATGTGCGGCCACTTCTAGAAACTTTTCCAGGGCCACTTTTAGTTCCCAATCCATTCCTGGTTGCTGTACAGGTTGAGTATCCCATATCCAAATATTCCGAAATACGGAATATTCCGAAATATGGAATACTGAGATAGTGAAACTTTTGTTTTCTGATGGCTCACTGTACACAAACTTTGTTTAATACACAAAGTTATTAAAAATACTGTATTAAATGACCTTCAGGCTGTGTGTAGAAGGTGTATATGAAACACAAATGATTTGTGTGAATGTACACTACACACATTTTGTTTAATGCACAAAGTTATAAAAAATATTCGCTAAAATTACCATCAGGCTGTATATAAGGTGTATATGTAACATAAATGCATTCTGTGCTTAGATTTGGGTCCCATCACCATGATATCTCATTATGGTATGCAATTACTCCAATTTTTGGCAACTCTGAATTGTAATGAATATAATTTAAAGTTTACGTCCAATTTCCAAAAATATATCATAGAATACCTGGATTTAGTTTTGGATACCAATAAATGGACAGTAGGTTCCAAAATAGAAACGTATACGCATATTAAGAAGGTGGACAGTAATAATTATATTCATTATAACAGCTGTCACTTGAAAAAATGGGTGGACAATATTCCCCTATCTCAATTTATTCGAATTAGGCGTAACTGTGCAGATATTACGAAATTTGATGAGCAATCTACAGTGTACAGTGCTAGATTCCGGGAAAAAAATTATCCTGGAAAATTGATTACGAATTGTAGAGAGAAGGCGAGGGGAATGGAGAGACAGAGTCTACTGTGTTATAAAGATAAGAAACAGAGAGATAATAGTATAGTCCCTTTTGTTACTGGCTTTAATGCTAAAAATAAAGAAATAAGAAATATTTTACATAAGCACTGGGATGTGTTGAAATTAGATCCCCTTCTGAGTAAAATTCTCCCTGAAGCTCCAAAGGTGGTATTTAAGCGAGCCCCATCTCTAAAAAGCAGACTTGCACCGACTAGAATAAAAACCGAGGAAACATCTTGGCTAGGAAATGTAAATACAAACAGAAAAACAACAACAAGGCAGCGCTTGTAGAGATGAATTGTCTAATTATCAATATAATTTATTATGCTTAAAACTGTCAATAAAACAATTAAAAATGAATTTACACTGTAGTAGATAGCCTCTAATCACCATTTATACAGCACATATGCTTGTTCCAAATTTTCCATAGGACCCTAAATGCTCAGAACCAAGTTTATCCTGGGGCTATAGCATAGTCCCTGGACCGGAGAAGTGTATTCCAACGCTGGAGGATTAGCAGTTCCAATAATGAATCATAAAATAGGAGAGTCCTCACCAGTTGTGCGTATTGTGAACAGAGTCCAGTCCTTGGTTGCGGATGTGGTTCAATGCTAGCAGTTTTGTAGGGTCCACGGTGGTCCAAGCAAGGGTGATTAGGTTGTAGATAGGTGTAGAGAAGGCTCACTTCTGACGTGTTTCACAGCTGCTGCTGCTTTATCAAAGGTGACTTCAACTCATAACTGACAGTGTATTTATACCCTGGTTAATTACCTCATTCATTGCACCTGCATAGACAATTCATCTCTTTAAATGTACACAAACTTTAAAAATAGACCTTTTATCTTAAATATAATTAGACTCAGAGGCATAGTCGGATACAAATTGATTATATTTACTTTTCCCATAGTTTATGATTAGAATGGGCTACAACCGTGGGTGTTGGAACGCACGCGGACCCTCATACTTCCGGCCTGTGAACTGCATCTGTTGCTATGGTAATGGAGTCTAATTTCTCTCCAGTCCCACAGCGCCAGCACGATCACGTGATCGGTCTTTTGTAACGTGCATGATGTGATGTCCGTGTGTTGAATCGCACACGGACTCCTGCACTTCCGGTCTGTGAGCCGCATCTGTTCCTATGGTGATGGAGTCTCATTTCTCTCCAGTCCCGCAGCTCAGCGCGGTCACATGATCGGCCTTCCAGGACATACATAGTGTGATTCGGACATAAATGCTTCACTTAACTTATTTACCGGATAATTCTCCGTCAATTAATCGCTTCTATAAGGCAAAACCTGACTCTTATATTTAGATTTAAACTGAATCGCATAGATCGATGAAAGTCATACATCGATTTTTCAACAAAGCTTAATTATAATCTCTTAATACATTAACCCACATATTATTTATGCAAATCATCTCTATATTATTTTTAACTTAACCCGATAGGTAACTTTCCACAGGTAGTCCACATTAACAGATGCTTCTCCAACAGCTAGTCCCTTCTATATACGGGCAACACACAACGATTATATTCACGATTATAATCATATAAGTAGATAGAAGACATTGTCTATGCAGGTGCAATGAATGAGGTAATTAACCAGGGTATAAATACACTGTCAGTTATGAGTTGAAGTCACCTTTGATAAAGCAGCAGCAGCTGTGAAACACGTCAGAAGTGAGCCTTCTCTTCACCTATCTACAACCTAATCACCCTTGCTTGGACCACCGTGGACCCTACAAAACTGCCAGCATTGAACCACATCCGCAACCAAGGACTGGACTCTGTTCACAATACGCACAACTGGTGAGGACTCTCCTATTTTGTGATTCATTATTGGAACTGCTAATCCTCCAGCATTGGAATACACTTCTCCGGTCCAGGGACTATGCTATAGCCCCAAGATAAACTTGGTTCTGAGCATTTAAGGTCCTATGGAAAATTTGGAACAAGCATATGTGCTGTATAAATGGTGATTAGAGGCTATCTACTACAGTGTAAATTCATTTTTAATTGTTTTATTGACAGTTTTAAGCATAATAAATTATATTGATAATTAGACAATTCATCTCTACAAGCGCTGCCTTATTGTTGTTGTTTTTCTGTTTGTATCTATTATATAGGTGTGACTGACTTATTCAGGCAGCAGCTACACACTTATAATTGGAATTACGCTTACAGCGCCCTTTTCCAACCTAGGTTGGTTTGTCCCAATTTTTTAGGAAATGTAAATGGCTTTTTCCCATGTAGTAAATGCAAAGTATGTAAATATGTTAGCAAAGATAGAAAAAAGATCTGGGATATAGATAGGAAAAACTCCGGGGATATTAAAGGCTTCATGAATTGCCAAACAACATGTGTAATCTATATGTTAGAGTGCACATGCGGTGCAAGGTACATCGGTAAAACTAAACGTCAGCTCAAACTTAGGGTTTTAGAGCACACTAGAAATATTGTGAATAAAGTTATCACACATAGTGTTTCTAGACACTTTGCTAGCTGCTGTAATTCTTCTTTGGAAAAATTTAGCTTTACAGCCTTGGAGCATGTCACCCTGGATGAGAGAGGTGGAGACGTGCTTAGAAAACTTAGTAAGCGAGAGACATTTTGGATACATAAATTAAATACATTATCACCCCTGGGCTTAAATGAAACATATGATATTGTTCCGTTCCTACTAGTGATGAGCACCGGAAATTTTTCGGGTTTTGTGTTTTGGTTTTGGGTTCGGTTCCGCGGCCGTGTTTTGGGTTCGAACGTGTTTTGGCAAAACCTCACCGAATTTTTTTTGTCGGATTCGGGTGTGTTTTGGATTCGGGTGTTTTTTTCAAAAAACCCTAAAAAACAGCTTAAATCATAGAATTTGGGGGTCATTTTGATCCCAAAGTATTATTAACCTCAATAACCATAATTTCCACTCATTTTCAGTCTATTCTGAACACCTCACACCTCACAATATTATTTTTAGTCCTAAAATTTGCACCGAGGTCGCTGGATGGCTAAGCTAAGCGACCCAAGTGGCCGACACAAACACCTGGCCCATCTAGGAGTGGCACTGCAGTGTCACGCAGGATGGCCCTTCCAAAAAACACTCCCCAAACAGCACATGACGCAAAGAAAAAAAGAGGCGCAATGAGGTAGCTGTGTGAGTAAGCTAAGCGACCCTAGTGGCCGACACAAACACCTGGCCCATCTAGGAGTGGCACTGCAGTATCACGCAGGATGGACCTTCCAAAAAACACTCCCCAAACAGCACATGACGCAAAGAAAAAAAGAGGCGCAATGAGGTAGCTGTGTGAGTAAGCTAAGCGACCCTAGTGGCCGACACAAACACCTGGCCCATCTAGGAGTGGCACTGCAGTGTCACGCAGGATGGCTCTTCCAAAAAACACTCCCCAAACAGCACATGACGCAAAGAAAAAAAGAGGCGCAATGAGGTAGCTGTGTGAGTAAGCTAAGCGACCCTAGTGGCCGACACAAACACCTGGCCCATCTAGGAGTGGCACTGCAGTGTCACGCAGGATGGCCCTTCCAAAAAACACTCCCCAAACAGCACATGACGCAAAGAAAAAAAGAGGCGCAATGAGGTAGCTGTGTGAGTAAGCTAAGCGACCCTAGTGGCCGACACAAACACCTGGCCCATCTAGGAGTGGCACTGCAGTGTCACGCAGGATGGCCCTTCCAAAAAACACCCCCCAAACAGCACATGACGCAAAGAAAAATGAAAGAAAAAAGAGGTGCAAGATGGAATTGTCCTTGGGCCCTCCCACCCACCCTTATGTTGTATAAACAGGACATGCACACTTTAACCAACCCATCATTTCAGTGACAGGGTCTGCCACACGACTGTGACTGAAATGACGGGTTGGTTTGGACCCCCACCAAAAAAGAAGCAATTAATCTCTCCTTGCACAAACTGGCTCTACAGAGGCAAGATGTCCACCTCATCATCATCCTCCGATATATCACCGTGTACATCCCCCTCCTCACAGATTATCAATTCGTCCCCACTGGAATCCACCATCTCAGCTCCCTGTGTACTTTGTGGAGGCAATTGCTGCTGGTCAATGTCTCCACGGAGGAATTGATTATAATTCATTTTAATGAACATCATCTTCTCCACATTTTCTGGATGTAACCTCGTACGCCGATTGCTGACAAGGTGAGCGGCGGCACTAAACACTCTTTCGGAGTACACACTTGTGGGAGGGCAACTTAGGTAGAATAAAGCCAGTTTGTGCAAGGGCCTCCAAATTGCCTCTTTTTCCTGCCAGTATAAGTACGGACTGTCTGACGTGCCTACTTGGATGCGGTCACTCATATAATCCTCCACCATTCTTTCAATGGGGAGAGAATCATATGCAGTGACAGTAGACGACATGTCCGTAATCGTTGTCAGGTCCTTCAGTCCGGACCAGATGTCAGCATCAGCAGTCGCTCCAGACTGCCCTGCATCACCGCCAGCGGGTGGGCTCGGAATTCTGAGCCTTTTCCTCGCACCCCCAGTTGCGGGAGAATGTGAAGGAGGAGATGTTGACAGGTCGCGTTCCGCTTGACTTGACAATTTTGTCACCAGCAGTTCTTTGAACCCCAGCAGACTTGTGTCTGCCGGAAAGAGAGATCCAAGGTAGGTTTTAAATCTAGGATCGAGCACGGTGGCCAAAATGTAGTGCTCTGGTTTCAACAGATTGACCACCCGTGAATCCTTGTTAAGCGAATTAAGGGCTCCATCCACAAGTCCCACATGCCTAGCGGAATCGCTCTGTGTTAGCTCCTCCTTCAATGTCTCCAGCTTCTTCTGCAAAAGCCTGATGAGGGGAATGACCTGACTCAGGCTGGCAGTGTCTGAACTGACTTCACGTGTGGCAAGTTCAAAAGGTTGCAGAACCTTGCACAACGTTGAAATCATTCTCCACTGCGCTTGAGACAGGTGCATTCCACCTCCTATATCGTGCTCAGTTGTATAGGCTTGAATGGCCTTTTGCTGCTCCTCCAACCTCTGAAGCATATAGAGCAGGCTTTTTCAACCAGTGTGCCGTGGCACACTAGTGTGCCGCGACCAGTTGCAAGGTGTGCCGCGGAGCCAGAGCAGCTTCCTGCACCTTCAGAGTGAACTGTTGGCCCGGGATCTTCTTAGAGGATCAGTCGTGCTGCGGCCATGACCTATGCCACAGCCGCCGCGTCTCACCACCCAGCCAGCCCACCTGCCTGCATACACATCTTCCAGTTCCCGCCTGCATACACAGCTTTCATTGCACACCAATATCCAGACCTGCCCGACTGATAATAATATTTGTTATTTTATTTCTCCTGTGGGGAACAATAGGATTTCAATAGGATTTATGAGGGAGAATAGAATTTATGGATTTATGGGGGGAACAATGTGAATAATTCATGTGGGGAGCAATGTGATTGTTTTTTCTGTGTAGGCCAATGTATGTGTGGATTTTTTTTTTTTTTTTTTACTATGAGGGCGAATGTGTGTGTTTTTTTTTCTGTTGGGGAACTGATGGTGTGCCTTGGCAATTTTAAAATGTTGTTCTGTGTGCCGCGAGTAAAAAAAGGTTGAAAATTACTGATATAGAGGGTTGAATTCCACCTCGTTACCACTTCTTGCTTCAGATGATGGCAGGGCAGGTTCAGGCGTTTTTGGTGGTGCTCCAGTCTTCTGTACGTGGTGCCTGTACGCCGAAAGTGTCCCGCAATTCTTCTGGCCACCGACAGCATCTCTTGCACGCCCCTCTCGTTTTTTAAATAATTCTGCACCACCAAATTCAAGGTATGTGCAAAACATGGGACGTGCTGGAATTTGCCCAGATTTAATGCACACACAATATTGCTGGCGTTGTCCGATGCCACAAATCCACAGGAGAGTCCAATTGGGGTAAGCCATTCTGCGATGATCTTCCTCAGTTGCCGTAAGAGGTTTTTAGCTGTGTGCGTATTCTGGAAAGCGGTGATACAAAGCGTAGCCTGCCTAGGAAAGAGTTGGCGTTTGCGAGATGCTGCTACTGGTGCCGCCGCTGCTGTTCTTGCGGCGGGAGTCCATACATCTACCCAGTGGGCTGTCACAGTCATATAGTCCTGAGCCTGCCCTGCTCCACTTGTCCACATGTCCGTGGTTAAGTGGACATTGGGTACAACTGCATTTTTTAGGACACTGGTGAGTCTTTTTCTGAGGTCTGTGTACATTTTCGGTATCGCCTGCCTAGAGAAATGGAACCTAGATGGTATTTGGTACCGGGGACACAGTACCTCCAACAAGTCTCTAATTGCCTCTGCAGTAATGATGGATACCGGAACCACGTTTCTCACCGCCCAGGATGCCAAGGCCTCAGTTATCCGCTTTGCAGCAGGATGACTGCTGTGATAATTCATCTTCCTCGCAAAGGACTGTTGGACAGTCAATTGCTTGGTGGAAGTAGTAAAAGTGGTCTTACGAGTACGACTTCCCCTCTGGGATGACCATCGACTCCCAGCAGCAACAACAGCAGCGCCAGCAGCAGTAGGCGTTACACGCAAGGATGCATCGGAGGAATCCCAGGCAGGAGAGGACTCGTCAGAATTGCCAGTGACATGGCCTGCAGGACTATTGGCATTCCTGGGGAAGGAGGAAATTGACACTGAGGGAGTTGGTGGGGTGGTTTGCGTGAGCTTGGTTACAAGAGGAAGGGATTTACTGGTCAGTGGACTGCTTCCGCTGTCGCCCAAAGTTTTTGAACTTTTCACTGACTTATGATGAATGCGCTGCAGGTGACGTATAAGGGAGGATGTTCCGAGGTGGTTAACGTCCTTACCCCTACTTATTACAGCTTGACAAAGGCAACACATGGCTTGACAAATGTTGTCCGCATTTCTGTTGAAAAACTTCCACACCGAAGAGCTGATTTTTTTGGTATTTTCACCAGGCATGTCAATGGCCCTATTCCTCCCATGGACAACAGGTGTCTCCCCGGGTGCCTGACTTAAACAAACCACCTCACCATCAGAATCCTCCTGGTCAATTTCCTCCCCAGCGCCAGCAACACCCATATCCTCCTCATCCTGGTGTACTTCAACACTGACATATTCAATCTGACTATCAGGAACTGGACTGCGGGTGCTCCTTCCAGCACTTGCAGGGGGCGTGCAAATGGTGGAAGGCGCATGCTCTTCACGTCCAATGTTGGGAAGGTAAGGCATCGCAAACGACACAATTGGACTCTCCTTGTGGATTTGTGATTTCGAAGAACGCACAGTTCTTTGCTGTGCTTTTGCCAGCTTGAGTCTTTTCATTTTTCTAGCGAGAGGCTGAGTGCTTCCATCCTCATGTGAAGCTGAACCACTAGCTATGAACATAGGCCAGGGCCTCAGCCGTTCCTTGCCACTCCGTGTGGTAAATGGCATATTGGCAAGTTTACGCTTCTCCTCTGACAATTTTATTTTAGATTTTTGAGTCCTTTTTCTACTGATATTTGGTGTTTTGGATTTTACATGCTCTGTACTATGACATTGGGCATCGGCCTTGGCAGACGACGTTGCTGGCATTTCATCGTCTTGGCCATGACTAGTGGCAGCAGCTTCAGCACGAGGTGGAAGTCGATCTTGATCTTTCCCTATTTTTGGAACCTCAACATTTTTGTTCTCCATATTTTAATAGGCACAACTAAAAGGCACCTCAGGTAAACAATGGAGATGGATGGATACTAGTATACTTATGGATGGACGAGCGACTGCCGACACAGAGGTAGCTACAGCCGTGGACTACCGTACTGCGTCTGCTGCTAATATAGACTGGATGATAATGATATAAAAAATATATATATATCACTACTGCAGCCGGACAGGTATATATTATATAATGACGGACCTGCTGGACACTGTCAGCACTGCAGACTCCTAAAGTAAGCTACTAGTATCAAGAAGATAGAAAAAAAAAACACCACAGGTAGGTGGTATACAATTATGGATGGACGAGCGACTGCCGACACAGAGGTAGCTACAGCCGTGGACTACCGTACTGCGTCTGCTGCTAATATAGACTGGATGATAATGATATAAAAAATATATATATATATCACTACTGCAGCCGGACAGGTATATATTATATAATGACGGACCTGATGGACACTGTCAGCTCAGCACTGCAGACTCCTAAAGTAAGCTACTAGTAGTATCAAGAAGATAGAAAAAAAAAAAACACCACGGGTAGGTGGTATACAATTATGGATGGACGAGCGACTGCCGACACAGAGGTAGCTACAGCCGTGGACTACCGTACTGCGTCTGCTGCTAATATAGACTGGATGATAATGATATAAAAAATATATATATATCACTACTGCAGCCGGATAGGTATATATTATATAATGACGGACCTGCTGGACACTGTCAGCTCAGCACTGCAGACTCCTAAAGTAAGCTACTAGTATCAAGAAGATAGAAAAAAAAAACACCACGGGTAGGTGGTATACAATTATGGATGGACGAGCGACTGCCGACACAGAGGTAGCTACAGCCGTGGACTACCGTACTGCGTCTGCTGCTAATATAGACTGGATGATAATGAGATATAAAATATATATATATCACTACTGCAGCCGGACAGGTATATATTATATAATGACGGACCTGCTGGACACTGTCAGCTCAGCACTGCAGACTCCTAAAGTAAGCTACTAGTATCAAGAAGATAGAAAAAAAAAACACCACGGGTAGGTGGTATACAATTATGGATGGACGAGCGACTGCCGACACAGAGGTAGCTACAGCCGTGGACTACCGTACTGCGTCTGCTGCTAATATAGACTGGATGATAATGATATAAAAAATATATATATATCACTACTGCAGCCGGACAGGTATATATTATATAATGACGGACCTGCTGGACACTGTCAGCTCAGCACTGCAGACTCCTAAAGTAAGCTACTAGTATCAAGAAGATAGAAAAAAAAAAAACACCACGGGTAGGTGGTATACAATTATGGATGGACGAGCGACTGCTGACACAGAGGTAGCTACAGCCGTGGACTACCGTACTGCGTCTGCTGCAGTGCTAATATAGACTGGATGATAATGATATAAAAAATATATATATATCACTACTGCAGCCGGACAGGTATATATTATATAATGACGGACCTGCTGGACACTGTCAGCAGAATGCGTTTATAGAATAAAAACACCACACGACGAGTGTTTAACTTTTTCAGGCAGACAATCACAATATACTGGTGGTCAGTGGTCACTGGTCAGTCACACTGGCAGTGGCACTCTGGCAGCAAAAGTGTGCACTGTTAAAATATGTACTCCTGCTATAACTGCTCCCCAGTCTCCCCCACAATTAAGCTGTGTGAGCAGTGAGCACTCAGCACAGTCAGATATACAGTATTACATAGATGATGCAGCACACTGAGGCTGAGCACAGATATGGTATGTGACTGTGTCACACTGTGTATCGTTTTTTTTCAGGCAGAGAACGGATTAATTAAACTGGTGGTCACTGGTCACACTATCAGCAAGTAGTACTCCTAATATGCTCCCCAAAATTAGTAAATCAAGTGTCTCTACTACTCTCTAGTCTACTCTAAACGGAGAGGACGCCAGCCACGTCCTCTCCCTATCGATCTCAATGCACGTGTGAAAATGGCGGCGACGCGCGGCTCCTTATATAGAATCCGAGTCTCGCGATAGAATCCGAGCCTCGCGAGAATCCGACAGCGGGATGATGACGTTCGGGCGCGCTCGGGTTAACCGAGCAAGGCGGGAAGATCCGAGTCTGCCTCGGACCCGTGTAAAAAGCGTGAAGTTCGGGGGGGTTCGGTTTCCGAGAAACCGAACCCGCTCATCACTAGTTCCTACATGGTTAAGTGGCTATGTGGGAATGTTTAGGCTGAATTCTTTCTTATATGAAATATATTAATTTTATAATTTATTTCTTTGTGTAGTTATATATTATTGATCAATAATAATGGGTTCTATGGATACTTCTTGTAAACCAGCTCTAAAAAATAATCTAGTAGTATGGGTTGCGCTTGTGACTGTTTGAGTCAACTGTGGGGAGGGTTCTGCTTGTTCGGAGATGGTCCGGTGGCGCTATGGCGGTTTCCGGCAGCTGCTGTGGTGTCCCGTGCCGATCTCCGTGCTGCGGGAGTGGCTCTCGGCAGGAGCGCACTCATGCTATGCTCTCTGGAGATAGTTATAATATTAAAATACAGATGTGGGAACTTTGTATGTATTTATATTCGTATGTAGCATTTGTGTAGTATGATTAATTGCCGTCTAGATATATAGAAAATGTTTTAATATACTTTGTGAAGACTCCTCAGTACTGCTTCTCAATTAGCATTTAATAAATACCTGTTTTTATTTATATTTTTATTTATATTTTTATCTTGTAGTGAATAAACCAATGTATGGAGATAGGATTAGTATATTTAGAGAAGCCGTGCTTAGGTGTCTAAAATGTATTTGTTATTTATTTATAATGTGGATAAGCTTTATATTAAATGTGTCAGTGCAGCATGATTAGAAAGATGTATGCAATTAAATAATTAAGCTGTGGACATAAAAATACGTGTTGGATAGAGAGAGACCACGCCCCCTGATGAAGTCTTAGTGATGAAACGCGTTGAACGTGGCTTGGGAAGGACGTGTTCGTTTCACTCCAGGAATACTGGTCCGTTGGCTGAGACGCTGAACTGAAATTGCACCTGCAAGTGCTGTATGGGACGAGCCGCTGCGAGCTGCTCCGGAGGCAGCAGGGATTCGTTTGCACACTGGTTATTTCTTACCTCGATGTATGTGAGCTTATTACTTTTTAGTAAAATCTTGTGATATCTTGACTCACTGAGTGCGCCTTCACTTTCTTTCAGCTCTAATGGATTAATAGTGTTGGTTACACTATTTATTGGAAGTGCTTGCGCTCGCATCCTGATTATTACGGACTTGATGCATTTTAAGGAAAAAACATTGATTGCACAACCATCTGTCTAACCTATATATATATAAATATATATATATATATATATATATATATATATATGTATATATATGTATATATTAAACATTATTATAACAAGCCCATGCCTTCATCTCGTGGACTATTATGTAAGGCCCTCTGCTGAGAAGTCAGTTACAGTGTTTAGTACAAAAAAAAAAATGCTCTTAAAATTGTGGTTATGAAGAACTTCTCATCTACCTGAGGTGGTTTGTAGGAATGTTAAACATTTCTAGGGCAAACACAAGATATTAGGGAATTTACAGTAAAAAGTCATAACAGCCTTTTGCACGCCATCTACCGTAGATGCTATTAAAATGCCAGAGTATTGTTTTTTTGTTTTTTGTTTTTTTAAATAATGCTTGGAAAAATCTATTATGGTACCAAATGTGGTGATCATCAGCACTGGGATATGGCTATGAACATGAACATTAAAAGAAACCCATATAAATAAACATACATACTGTGGGGGTAATTCCAAGTTGATCGCAGCAGGAATTTTGTTAGCAGTTGGGCAAAACCATGTACACTGCAGGGGAGGCAGATGTAACATGTGCAGAGAGAGTTAGATTTGGGAGGGGTGTATTCAAACTGAAATCTAAATTGCTGTGTAAAAATAAAGCAGCCAGTATTTACCCTGCACAGAAACAAAATAACCCACCCAAATCTAACTCTCTCTACAAATGTTATATCTGCCTACCCTGCAGTGCACATGATTTTGCCCAACTGCTAACAAATTTGCTGCTGCGATCAACTCAGAATTACCCCCTGTATACAGTGGTCCCATGTATGATATGTTGTTTGTTTTTAAAATGGCTGTGCTACCATGGACAACAAGCAATACATAAATACACACACAAGCAAGGACTGTCCCTTTGTGGTGCACTAAATCAGCTTGCACCATAACACATCTCACCCATGTTAATAATTATTGATTTGCAGATAAATAAATTGAGGATAAATAATTGAGAATATGTAATGTTATAAGTGTTTTAGCAAATTCTTATCTAATTATTATTAACCATCTTTACATACTTTAGCAAGTTCATCAGTATGAAGTCTGAGGGGTATATTCAATTAAAGTCGGATCCATTCCGACTAGTGATGTGCACCGGAAATTTTTCGGGTTTTGTGTTTTGGTTTTGGGTTCGGTTCCGCGGCCGTGTTTTGGGTTCGAAGTTCGAACGCGTTTTGGCAAAACCTCACCGAATTTTTTTTGTCGGATTCGGGTGTGTTTTGGATTCGGGTGTTTTTTTCAAAAAACCCTAAAAAATAGCTTAAATTATAGAATTTGGGGGTCATTTTGATCCCATAGTATTATTACCCTTAATAACCATAATTTCCACTCATTTCCAGTCTATTCTGAACACCTCACAATATTATTTTTAGTCCTAAAATTTGCACCGAGGTCGCTGGATGGCTAAGCTAAGCGACACAAGTGGCCGACACAAACACCTGGCCCATCTAGGAGTGGCACTGCAGTGTCACGCAGGATGGCCCTTCAAAAAAATACTCCCCAAACAGCACATGACGCAAAGAAAAAAAGAGGCGCAATGAGGTAGCTGTGTGACTAAGCTAAGCGACCCTAGTGGCCGACACAAACACCTGGCCCATCTAGGAGTGGCACTGCAGTGTCACGCAGGATGGCCCTTCAAAAAAATACTCCCCAAACAGCACATGACGCAAAGAAAAAAAGAGGCGCAATGAGGTAGCTGTGTGACTAAGCTAAGCGACCATAGTGGCCGACACAAACACCTGGCCCATCTAGGAGTGGCACTGCAGTGTCACGCAGGATGGCCCTTCAAAAAAATACTCCCAAAACAGCACATGACGCAAAGAATCTTGATCTTTCCCTATTTTTTTAACCTCCACATTTTTGTTCTCCATATTTTAATGCGCACAACTAAAAGCCACCACAGGTATACAATGTAGATGGATGGATAGTATAGTATTATATTACTTATGGAGGACGAGTGACGACACAGAGGTAGGTACAGCCGTGGCCTACCGTACTGCTTATATATATAATATACTGTATAATAATAATAACGGACCTGGTGGACACTGTCAGCAGACTGCTAAACTAGTATGAAGAAAAAAAAACCCACCACAGGTATACAATGTAGATGGATGGATAGTATAGTATTATATTACTTATGGACGACGAGTGCACTGACGACACAGAGGTAGGTACAGCCGTGGCCTACCGTACTGCTTATATATATAATATACTGTATAATAATAATAACGGACCTGGTGGACACTGTCAGTAGACTGCTAAACTAGTATGAAGAAAAAAAAAAACACCACAGGTATACAATGTAGATGGATGGATAGTATAGTATTATATTACTTATGGACGACGAGTGCACTGACGACACAGAGGTAGGTACAGCCGTGGCCTACCGTACTGCTATATATATATATATATATATATATATATATATATATATAATATACTGTATAATAATAATAACGGACCTGGTGGACACTGTCAGCAGACTGCTAAACTAGTATGAAGAAAAAAAAACCACCACAGGTATACAATGTAGATGGATGGATAGTATAGTATTATATTACTTATGGACGACGAGTGCACTGATGACACAGAGGTAGGTACAGCCGTGGCCTACCGTACTGCTATATATATATATATATATATATATATAAAATATACTGTATAATAATAATAACGGACCTGGTGGACACTGTCAGCAGACTGCTAAACTAGTATGAAGAAAAAAACCCCCACAGGTATACAATGTAGATGGATGGATAGTATAGTATTATATTACTTATGGACGATGAGTGCACTGACGACACAGAGGTAGGTACAGCCGTGGCCTACCGTACTGCTATATATATATATATATATATATATATATAATATACTGTATAATAATAATAACGGACCTGGTGGACACTGTCAGCAGACTGCTAAACTAGTATGAAGAAAAAAAAACCCACCACAGGTATACAATGTAGATGGATGGATAGTATAGTATTATATTACTTATGGACGACGAGTGCACTGACGACACAGAGGTAGGTACAGCCGTGGCCTACCGTACTGCTATATATATATATATATATATATATATATATAAATAATATACTGTATAATAATAATAAAGGACCTGGTGGACACTGTCAGCAGACTGCTAAACTAGTGTGAAGAAACCACCACAGGTATACAATGTAGATGGATGGATAGTATAGTATTATATTACTTATGGACGACGAGTGCACTGACGACACAGAGGTAGGTACAGCCGTGGCCTACCGTACTGCTATATATATATATATATAATATATACTGTATAATAATAATAACGGACCTGGTGGACACTGTCAGCAGACTGCTAAACTAGTATGAAGAAAAAAAAACCCACCACAGGTATACAATGTAGATGGATGGATAGTATAGTATTATATTACTTATGGACGACGAGTGCACTGACGACACAGAGGTAGGTACAGCCGTGGCCTACCGTACTGCTATATATATATATAATATACTGTATAATAATAACGGACCTGGTGGACACTGTCAGCAGACTGCTAAACTAGTATGAAGGAAAAAAAAGCAACCACAGGAGTGTTTTTCAGGCAGACAAACGTATACTGGACTGGTGGTCACTGTCAGCAAAACTGTGCACTGTACTCCTGCTATAACTGCTCCCCAGTCCCCACAATTAGGCAGTGTGAGCAGTGCACTCAGCACAGATATATGCAGCAGTGCAGCACACTGAGTGAGCACAGATATGGTGGAGCGTTTTTTTTCAGGCAGAGAAACAACGGATTAAACTCACTGGTGGTATAATCAAAACCCTGCACTGTACTCCCTAACAGCTGCTCCCCGTCCCCAATCCTCCCCACAATTATAACTAAGTCACTCAGTCTTTTCTACTATAACGGAGAGGATGCCAGCCACGTCCTCTCCCTATCAATCTCAATGCACGTGTGAAAATGGCGGTGACGCGCGGCTCCTTATATAGAATCCGAATCTCGCGAGAATCCGACAGCGGGATGATGACGTTCGGGCGCGCTCGGGTTAACCGAGCAAGGCGGGAGGATCCGAGTCGCTCGGACCCGTGAAAAAAAAGGTGAAGTTCGGGCGGGTTCGGATCCCGAGGATCCGAACCCGCTCATCACTAATTCCGACATGTATTTGTCAGAATGGATCCGACAAACCCTATTCAATCCCATCTTAATTCAACTTATTCAAGTCGAATTTAGATGGGACACAGAGGAGGAGAAGGGGGACGAGCCGCGGGGGGACAGCCGACGGGCATACAGGGAAGATCAGTGCTACAGTAGCATGTCACTCAGCCGCTCGACCTCACGGCAGCTTCCACCCGGCTCCAGCAGTCGGGCGGGTGAGTGACATCCTACTGCAGCACTACTGTAGCGCCCGCCGGCTGTCCCCCTGTCTCCCTGCGGCTCCCCCCCCTCGCCTCCTCTGGGTCCGCATCTCAGTCCGACATAATTTTGATATCAGACCTAGATAGTCAAAAAGGTTTTGGCCCCGTTTTCGACACAAGCACGTGGATCGGCAGCTATTCCGCCGATCCACGTGCTTTTCGACAAGTCGAATTCATTGACTTCTCGAAAAATTTAGGGAAATATTGAATAGGTCGAATTAGGATTCGACCTTAAAAAGTCGAAAAACGCCGTCTTTTCGACAGGCGGCAGTTTTCGACTTCAATTGAATATACCCCTATGATATTTGCTTACTGTAGATAATATTAATTGCAGTCTTATTTAATTTCAGAGATGGATGGCAGGAACCGGAAGAGAAAGTGAGAAGAGCGATTAAAAATGTTGTTAAATGGGATATCTTTAAAAATAGTTGTATAGATCCCCAACTTGTACCCATCGCTGACTGTGTTATCAGTCTCTGGATAATAAATGTAATTAGTAAAACCAAAGAAGAATTCCAGAGGAACGTGAAAAGTTTCACATCACGGCTTAAGATTGGTGGACATCTGCTGCTCTTTACTGTGCTGGATATGACCTACTATAGAGTGGGGCAGCACAAGCATTTTATCCTTACAGTGGATGAAGCTTTTGTACGAGAGTCTGTGGTTAATGCTGGGTTTGTCATTGAGAAGACAGATTTGTGGAATGCTACAGTAGAGTCTGATATTGTTGATTATAAGCATATGCTTTTCATCCTTGCTCGTAAGGAAAGAGAGGTCTAAAGGTGGAAAATGGGAAGATTTACATTTCAGCTAACCCATATATCTGCTGATGTTACTCCCTTGAAATCTAAACTATATTAATGTTACAGCTACACCCAGTGCCTATTGTATAAATGATCTCTGCTGGAGAGCCAAAGGAGATATACAGTACACTCATGTACCAGAGAAACTGAGACTGGCGCTTCCATTCACAGTACATGCTCTGCTACCAGCATTAAATGGTATTTTCCATAAATGATGTAAATATACAGTAGCCCTAATAATGCTTTGAGAGTAACAAGAGATGCTCATATTCTGATTTAATGTTATTGTGGTTTTGTTTGTCTCTAGGGCTAAATCATAACTATTTTGGGTAATATGCTTGTTTATTTCCCAGCAGCCTTCCTAACAAATACAAAAAAATATCTGTTATTATGATAATTGAAATTTGTATACAGTGTTCTATAAATAATATATACACTATATGAACAAAAGTATTTGGACGCCTGACCATTACACCAACAGTGATTGTAATGACATTGTATTCAAATACATATTCTTTAATATGGAGTTGGTCCCCCTTTTACAGCAATAACAGCTTCCACTCTTCTTGGAAGGCTTTTCACAAGATTTTGGAATATTTATGTGGGAATTTGTGCCCAATCATTCTGTAGAGCACTTATGAGGTCAGGCACTGATGTTGGATGACTAGGCCTGGCTCGCAATCTCTGTTCCAGTTTATCCCAAAGGTGCTCAATGGGGTTGAGGTCAGGGCTGTGTCCAGGCCAGTCAAGTAGTTCCAAACCAAACTCATTAAACCATGGGGCTGATATATTAAGCCTGGAGAAGTAATAAAGCAGTGATAAGTGAAAGGTGATAACGCACCAGCCAATAAGCTTCTGACTGTCATTTTCAAACTTGAAATTACTGGCTGGTGCGTTATTACCTTACACTTATCACTTCTTTATCACATCTCCAGGCTTAATACATCTGCCCCCATGTCTTTATAGCCCTTCTTTGTGCACTAGGGCACAGCCATGTTGGAATAAAAAAGGGACTTCCCCAGACTGTTGCCACAAAGTTGGAAGTACAGTATAGCATTGTCTAAAATGTCTTTGTATGCTGAAACATTAAGAAAAGGGGCCTAGCCCAAACTCTGAAAAACTATTATGCAATTAATTATTTATGCAATAGATAGCACATATCCTTGTGTATCAATGTCTATTTCCCAATAGATTGTTAGCTTGTGAGCAGGGCCTTCCTATCCCTATGACTGTTTGTTACTGTATTGCCCAGTTTTTTTTTTACCATTGTTGTTTCTAATTGTAAAGCGCAACGGAATATGCTGCGCTATATAAGAAACTGTCATATTAATTAAATAAATAAATAAATAAATAAATAATAAATAAATAAATAAAAACAGCCCCATACCATTATCCCTCCTCCACCAAACTTCACAGTGGGCATAATGCAGTCAGGCAGGTAACGTTCTCCCAGCATCCGACAAAGCCAGACTCGCCCATCTGTCAAACAGAGAAGCGTAATTTATCACTCCACTGAACACCTTTCCAATGCTGCACAGTCCAGTGTCGGTGTGCTTTACCCTACTCCATCTGACGCTTGACATTGGTCTTGGTGATGTGAGGCTTGCATGCAGCTGCTTGGCCATGGAAATCCATTCCATTAAGCTCCCGCCGCATAGTTTTTGGGCTTACATTAATGCCTTCAGCTATGGAATCAGCAGAGCGTTGGTGACTTTTACGCACCATGCCTTAGCAGTCATTGACACCGCTCTATGATTTTACGTGGTCTTCCGCTTCATAGCTGAGTTGCTGTTGTTCCTAACCTCATCTTCTTTGTAATAATGGCCCTCATTCCGAGTTGATCACTCGCTAGCTGCTTTTAGCAGCATTGAACACGCTAGGCCGCCGCCTTCTGGGAGTGTGTATCTTAGCTTAGCAGAAGTGCGAACGAAAGATTAGCAGAACTGCTCCAAAATCTTTTCCTGCAGTTTCTGAGTAGCTCCAGTCCTACTCCTAGATTGCGATCACCTCAGTCCGTTTAATTCCTGCTTTGACGTCACAAACACGCCCTGTGTTCGGCCAGCCACTCCCCCTTTCCCCAGCCACTCCTGCGTTTTAGCCTGACACGCCTGCATTTTTTAGCACACTCCCGGAAAACGCTCAGTTACCACCCAGAAACACCCACTTCCTGTCAATCACTCACCGATCAGCAGTGCGACTGAAAAGCGTTGCTCGCCCCTGTGTAAAATTGCTTAGTTTTGTGTGAAATTACTTGGCGCGTGCCCTGCGGCCCATACGCATGCGCACAACAGCCGATTTTTAGCCTGATCGCTATGCTGCGAAAAACGGTAGCGAGCGATCAACTCGGAATGAGGGCCATTATCACTTACAGTTGTGCTAGTAAATGATACTGTATGCTGCCACGATAGTGCATTACTGATATAATATGCCTCTACAGTAGTGCCCCAGGGAATACGCCCCATTTAATATGCCCCCATATTTGAATGTGCCTAATGCCCACACTCGTGCAGTGCCTCATACTTTATGTTCCTAGACTGTAGTGTCCTATATGGGGCAGTTCGTATGGTGTAATGGTTAGCATTACAGCCTCACAGCACTGAGGTTGTGGGTTCGATTCCCACCACGGCCCCATCTGTGTGGAGTTTGTATATTCTTCCCGTACTTGCATGGGTTTCCACTGGGTACTCCAGTTTCCTCACACACTCCAAAAATATACTGGTATGTTAATTGGCTCCTGACAAATAGACTAACCCTAGTATGTGCGTGTACGTAATCGTATAGTAGGAAATATAGAGTGTAAGCTCCACTGAAGCAGGGACTGATGTGAATGGGCAAATAATCTCTGTAAAGCGCTGCGGAATATGTGTGTGCTATATAAATAACTGGTAATAAATAATAAATAAATAATATATGCCAATGTCTCTACAGCAGAGTGTTGGTTATGGAAATCAAGTACAGTAATCTTCATGGGTCCTCAAGCCATGTAAAATCAAAATAACAGACATACCAATTTTACTGGTATTCACTATTCATCTAGCCACCATTTGAGTACATCCAAAATGCAGACTAGCAGCAGTAGTGAGTTCTTCCACCATCACTGATGATGCAGCTGCAAAATCATCCCTATGATTAGGGAAATGCTATAGAGAAGTTCTGCGCCATGTGACCATAGGCATATGTAGGAGCAAAATAACCACCCAAATACCAAGGATTAAGCATCATTTACTGTCTGGGCCCTGGAGTTGAGAGCACCATCCAATGGCATGACAGCCATGGCATGATAAAGTCAAAGCCATTTTGTCTCTCTAGATTCCATATTTGTGTTATTCTCTATAAATGTCTATCAGCAAGTTCAGCAATAGGTTAGTGGAAAGTACTGACCTTTGCAATATATTTGCCCACATGGTAACGGCTTTGTTCAAAATAGTGCTTTGTGGTTAGACAGATACGAGAAATGCTAATAGGTGTCAGACATGTAAAGATAGTTAAAACAGCTACAGTTAACCTTTAAATGCATACTATCTCAGACATAGAGCATGCTATAAATTATTAAGATTATTACGTACAGCATAAGATTGAATCATTAGCTTAGCCAATAAATTTAGAGGAAACTAGGTTGTTCATGTAAACTCAGAGTGCTTTATAATGAGCTTCAATTGAAAATAAATTCCCTTTTTTGCACTTCTCTTCCTGGTTCACAAGAGAGTGGCCAAATACAAATCTATGGGGTCTATTTACTAAGCCTTGAATAGAGATAAAGGGGACAGTACCATCCAACAAGTTCCTAACTGTCATTTTTCAAACCCAGCCTGCAGTGGTGCAAGTAGAAAAAATGTCTTATAGGTACTGTGTGCGCGTGCCCAAAAAAATGGACATGGCCAAATGCCACATGGGGCATGGCCAATGAAAATGGGAGCGTGATACACATATGGGGGGCCAGATACACATATGACCCCAATAGTGCCAGATATACATTGCCCCAGAGCATGGCTTAAAGTGGTCAAAAGGGGTGTGGTCTCACAAGGAACGGGCAAGGCCACACAAAAGTACCCCCAATTCAAAATAATGCCTCACAGTAGCACAATCTTATTCACATTGCCCGCCCCACATACTAGTGCCCTTTACACACACAATGCTCAAAGCAGTGCCTCCCTTCCTAATTTTAGATTTGATTCACAATATTGCAGTATATAGTATGTTGAACAACCTTTGCTCACCTCTCTTATGTCTTCTATGTGTACCTTCTGCTTTCTTGTTTCCTTTGTATGTCACTCTCCTCATGTGTCTATATCTTCATCCTTGGTATTCCTTACTCCCTATATGCTCTCCTTTGTGTCTGATCATCTGAATATTTCTCACCTTTACTTACCTCCTGCACCTCTCACTCCCTGAGACTCACTCCCCCATCTCACCCGCTGCACCTCTCACTCACTCCCCCATCTCTTACCCCCTGCTCCTCTCACTACCCAATCTCACCCACTGCTTCCTTCACCCCCTCCCCATCTCACCCCCTGCTCCTCTCACTCCATCTCACACTCTGCTCAACTCACCCCCGGCTCCTTTCACCCTCTGCTCATCTCACTCCCCATCTCACCCCCTGCTCCTCCCACTCCATCTCACCCCCTGCTTCTTTTACAACCCCCGTCCTCCTATCTCACCCACTGCGTCCTGAGAGCCTGGAGCATCGGGTCATGGCAGCAGTGTAGTAAAGCTGGCAGCGGGCACCAGACAGGACTCGCGGACCGGCTGCTATACAAAAGAAGGGGCCACCCAGCCGCAATTTGAAACTGGCGCCGACTGTGCACAAATCTCTGTTTGCAAGCCGCCAATAAATGAGAAGCTGCCGCTAGGCAGTGTGGCGCCGGGGTCCTGATTAGGAGGCGGACTGGCCGGTGATCTTCCCAGTGGGTGGTGCTCAGCCCTTCGAGCCAGAACAAATGCTTTCAGCAAGAGGCAGAAAAGTAAGCCCACCGCCTGCCTGCCTGCTGTGTCTGAGAGACTGCAGAGCTGAACTTGACTGTGAACAGGTCTGTTGAGTTTTGCTTCTTTTTACACATATCTCTGGAGAACACATCAATACTTATACAGTCCCAGTTATCATATTAATATAGAGACATAAAATTAACCCTGACCCCCTTCCCATAGCCTAACCCACCCCCTAGTGCCTAACCCTCCTGTCCCACAGCCTGACCCTAACCCTAACCCTCCCGTCCCACAGCCTGACCCTAACCCTCCCCCTAGTGCCTAACCCTCCCCCTAGTACCTAACCCTCCCCCCGCAGCCTGACCCTAAACCTCCCCCTAGTGCCTAACTGTCTCCACACAGACTAACCCTAACACTCCCCCCAGTGTCTAACCCTCCTGTCCCGCAGCCTAACCATAACCCTCCCCCTAAAGCCTAAGGCTAATCCTTCTGTCCCACAACCTAATCCAAACCCTCAGCCTAGTGCCTAACTCCCCATTTGCGCAGCATAACCCTAACCCTCACGTCCCGCAGACTAACCCTAACCCCTCCGTCAGTGACTAACCCTAACCCCCCTTCGTCCCATAGACTAACCCTAACCCTAACGTCCCGCAGAGTAACCCTAACCTTCCCACCAGTGCCTAACCCTCACGTCCCGCAGACTAACCCTAACCCCTCCGTCAGTGACTAACCCTAACCCCCCTTCGTCCCACAGACTGACCCTAACCCTCACGTCCCGCAGAGTAACCCTAACCTTCCCACCAGTGCCTAACCCTCACGTACCGCAGACTAACCCTAACCCCTCCGTCAGTGACTAACCCTAACCCCCCTTCGTCCCACAGACTAACCCTAACCCTTACGTCCCGCAGAGTAACCCTAACCTTCCCACCAGTGCCTAACCCTCACGTCCCGCAGACTAACCCTAACCCCTCTGTCAGTGACTAACCCTAACCCCCCTTCGTCCCACAGACTAACCATAACCCTCACGTCCCGCAGAGTAACCCTAACCCCTCCGTCAGTGCCTAACCCTAGCCCTCATGTCCCGCAGACTAACCCTACCCCTAGTGCCTAAATGTGGGTACACGCTGGCGGATATATCTGCAGATCAATTGATGTGCAGCTATATCTACAGACGGACCATTCAGTGTGTTGTGCATACACACTGCCCGATCCGTCTTGACTGACATCACGAACTGGGCGGCAGTTACATGCGCCAGAAATCACAGCATTTATAAATGCTACAAGTCTCTAAATGCCGCCTGCATTGCTATATACTGTATCTATGGATTGACACTTCAAACTAGAGGGCACCAGAGCAAGATAATAAGCAGAGAGCAGAGTGACTGATCAAGCCTGGTGTGTGTATATATATATATATATATATATATATATATAACTTTTATTTTAGTCCATGGGGGCCCCCTGCTCCTTAGTGCCCCTGGCCTCCCAGAGTCTTAATCCAGCTCTGGGTGTTGGAGGCTGGATACAAGGGGGGTACACTACAAGGAAGGGGGTGTAGGAGGCTGGCTACAAGGGGGGAACATTACAAGAAAGGGGGTGTTGGAGGCTGGCTACAAGGGGGGAACACTACAAGGAAGGGGGTGTTGGAGGCTTGCTACAAAGGGGGGAACACTACAAGGAAGGGCTGTTGAGGCTGGGTACAGGGGGGCACACTAGTGACTCCAAGGGAGGGGGGGTTGGAAGATAACTACAGTGGTGGGTAAATAGAGAGAAAGAGAGGAGGGAGGGAGGGAGAAAGGGACAGGGAGAGAAACTACCTGTTACAGTCTGCCTTGCTCTCCGATGAGGGCAGGCAATTCACTGCATTAGGCCCTGCATCTTTTCCACACACTAATCGCTGCTGCCGGGAGCTGGCCAGATAGGAATAGAGTGGGCCGGCCAGGTCAATATTTGCCGCTACTGACCTCATCCCTGGCAGCACATGGCTAAGGTGCATGGCTCTGGTGGAGGAAGGAGGAAGTGCCCACCAGACATAAGCAAAGTGTTTTCTGCATACCCCTGTCTCTGCTCCCGAGTGCTCACAGTAGTTATCCTCCCCATCCTTCTCCATGGCAGGGCACAGGGAGGGACCCATAGTGCAGCAGCAGCCCATAGGTAGGCACGCTGTCCCCAGATCAGCAGCTATCCCTTCACAGTCACCAGGCTTCCCTCACGCCCTCGGCTGAATCTCTGTATGTCCCACCTCTGCAGCGAGAAGAATACAGGCAGCGGCCGAGCTGCAGCCGCTGGACCGTTAGCCATTGATCACCGGGTGCACTGGTAGATCCGCTGCTGATGTTACCAGCAGGTCTACTCTGTGACTGCTGCCATCTCTAAGGTTGGTGGTAGGAGCCAGGGTGGGGCCCCCATTCTGTCCGGGCCCAGGACTGCAGTAACGGCAGTCCCCCCTTGTTAGTGGCCCTGCTGGGAGTCGGGACCTGATGCTTAAAGTGTGCCGGGCAGAGTCGGTACTGGTTCCGCTTGCAATTAGAGGTGACGGAACGCAGTTCTGCCCCATTACGGACCACTTTAACCACTGCCCCAGAGTGCCAGATACACATTTGACCCCACAGTGCCACATACACAAATGCCCCCACAGTGCCAGATACACAAATGCCCCCACAGTGCCAGATACACAAATGCCCCCACAGTGCCGGATATGCATTGCCCCACAGTGCCAAATACACAAATGCTCCCACAGTGCCAGATATACAGTACATTGCTCCACAGTACCAGATACACAAATGCCCCCACACAGTGCCAGATATACAAATGCCTCCACAGTGCCAGATATACAAATGCCTCCACAGTGCCAGATAGACAAATGCCCCCACAGTGCCAGATATACATTGCCCCACAGCGCCAGATATACAAATGTCCCCACAGTGCCAGATACACCAATGGCCCCACAGTGCCAGATTATAAATTGCCCCACAGTGCCAGATACACAAATGCCCCCACAGTGCAAGATACACAAATGCCCCACAGTCTCAGATATACAGTGCCCCCCCTGCTCACTGCTGCCTCTTGTTTCTGCTGTCCTGTGTGAGGGGAGGAGAGCTCAGCACCTCTCCTGCCCCTCAATGCTAGTGATTGGCTAGCACACTGGTGCCTTATGAGATTCACCCCGCCGCCACAGCCACCGGAGACTGGACAACAATCCATCCCAGAGGATTGAGGGGCAGCAGAGACACTGCGCTGCGCTCTCCTCCCCTCACATAGCAGCCAGCGGGAGGCAGGTATGGTGGACGGCCAGGTGGTACGGCGTAATGGCTGGGAATTTCTTACCGGTACGCCGCACCGCTGCGTACCGCCATACTTGCAGCGCTGCCAGCCTGTGAAATGTCAGTTAGGAACGGATTGTCTGGTACTTTATCTCCGTTGACTTTATCTCCATCCAAGGCTTAGTGAATAGATGCCTATATTTAAATGTTTAAATGCCTATAAGCAAGTTCACCAATAGGTTAGTGGAAAGTACCGACCTTTGCAATACATTTGCCCACGTGGTAACAGCTTCGTTCAAAATAGTGCTTTGTGGTTAGACACAAACGAGAAATGCTAATAGGTGACAGACATCTAAGGACAGTCAAAACAGCTACAATTAACCGTTAAATGCATACTTTTAGAGACACATCATTAGTTTAGCCAATACATTTACAGTTTCACTTGTCAGGAAACTAGAGATGTGCGGCCGGCACTTTTCGTGTTTTGTGTTTTGGTTATGGTTCTAATTCCACTTTCGTGTTTTGGCTTGGTTTTGCCAAAACCACCCTTTCGTGTTTTGGTTTTGGTTTTTGATCTGGATGATTTTTGAAAAAAACATAAAAAAGGCTAAAATCACAGAATTTGGGTGTAATTTTGATCCTACGGTATTATTAACCTTAATAACATTAATTTCCACTCATTTCCAGTCTATTCTGAACACCTCACACCTCACAATATTGTTTTTAAGCCAAAAAGTTGCACAAAGGTGGCTGTATGACTAAGCTAAACGACACACGTGTGCGGCACAAACACCTAGCCCATCTAGGAGTGGCACTGCAGTGTCAGACAGGAGGGCAGATATAAAAAAAAAGGCCCCAAACAGAACATGATGCAAAGAAGAAAAAGAGGTGCACCGAGGCTGCTGTATGACTAAGCCAAGCGACACAAGTGTGCGGCACAAACACCTGGCCCATCTAGGAGTGGCACTGCAGTGTCAGACCGGAGGGCAAATATAAAAAAGGCCCCAAACAGCACATCATGCAAAGAAGAAAAAGAGGTGCACCGAGGCTGCTGTATGACTAAACTAAGCGACACAAGTGTGCAACACAAACACATGGCCCATCTAGGAGTGGAACTGCAGTGTCAGACAGGATGGCACTTTTCAAAAACTAGGCCCCCAAACAGCACCTCATGTAAAGATGTAGAAGAGGTACAATGAAGTAGCTGTATGACTAAGCCAAGCGACACAAACAATTGGCCCATCTAGGAGTGGCATTGCAGTGGCAGACAGGAGGGCAGATATCCCAAAAAAAAGGCCCCAAACAGCACCTCATGCAAATATGTAGGAGAGGTGCAATGAGGTAGCTGTATGACTAGGCCAAGTGACACAAACAATTGGCCCATCTTGGAGTGGCACTGCAGTGGCAAACAGGAGGACAGATATCCAAAAAAAGGCCCCAAACAGCACATGATGCAAAGAAGAAAAGGAGGTGCACCGAGGTTTCTGTATGACTAAGCTAAGCGACACACCCACCTGGCCCATTTAGTAGTGTCACGCAGTGGCTGAATGTCGAAAGTGGTCCGCAATTGTTCGGTCCACTGACAGCATCTCCTGCACGCCCCTGTCATTTTTAAAAAAATCTGCAATTGGTGGACTTATATGGCAGTACCCCAGGACTAATACAGCAGTACCCCTGGACTCATACGGCAGTGTCACACAGGATGGCACTTTTTAAAAACTAGACCCCAAACAGCACCTCATGCAAAGATGTCGAAGAGGTGCAATGAGGTAGCTGTATGACTAAGACTAGAGATGAGCTGGTTCGGTTCCTCGGAATCCAAACCCCCCCGAACTTCACCCATTTTACACGGGTCCGAGGCAGCCTCGGATCTTCCCGCCTTGCTTGGTTAACCCGAGCGTGCCCGAACATCATCATCCCGCTGTCGGAATCTCGCGAGATTCGTATTCTATATAAGGAGCCGCGCATCGCTGCCATTTTCACTTGTGCATTGGAGATGATAGGGAGAGGACGTGTGCAGCGTTCTCTCAGTTGTGTTCAGTGTGCTGCAAATATTTGTGCTCAGTGTGCTGCAAATATCTGTGCTCAGTGTACTTGCAAATATCTGTGCTCAGTGTGCTGAAAATATCTACGTTCTCTGCCTGAAAAACGCTCCATATCTGTGCTGCATTGTAGTATATAGTAGAGGACAGTGCAGAATTTTGCTGACCAGTGACCACCAGTATTATATCAGTACGGTACAGTAGTCCACTGCTCTACCTACCTCTGTGTCGTCAAGTATACTATCCATCCATACCTGTAGTGCATTTTAGCTGTTGTGTGCAGTAGTAGGAGGACAGTGCTTAATTTTGCTGACCACCAGTATATAATATATAGCAGTATGGTACAGTAGTCCACTGCTCTACCTACCTCTGTGTCGTAAAGTATACTATCCATCCATACCTGTGATGCATTTTAGTTGTTGTGCGCAGTAGTAGGAGGACAGTGCATAATTTTCCTGACCACCAGTATATAATATATAGCAGCACGGTACAGTAGTTCACTGCTCTACCTACCTCTGTGTCGTCAAGTATACTATCCATTAATACCTGTGGTGCATTTAAGTTGTTGTGCGCAGTAGTAGGAGGACAGTGCATCATTTGCTGACCACCAGTATATAATATATAGCAGTACGGTACAATAGTCCACTGCTCTACCTACCTCTGTGTCGTCAAGTATACTATCCATCCATACCTGTGGTGCATTTAAGTTGTTGTGCGCAGTAGTAGGAGGACAGTGCATAATTTTGCTGACCACCAGTATATAATATATAGCAGTACGGTACAGTAGTCCACTGCTCTACCTACCTCTGTGTCGTCAAGTATACTATCCATCCATACCTGTGGTGCATTTTAGTTGTTGTGCGCAGTAGTAGGAGGACAGTGCAGAATTTTGCTGACCACCAGTATATAATATATAGCAGTACGGTACAGTAGGCCATTGCTATTGATATATTACTGGCATATAATTCCACACATTAAAAAATGGAGAACAAAAATGTGGAGGGTAAAATAGGGAAAGATCAAGATCCACTTCCACCTCGTGCTGAAGCTGCTGCCACTAGTCATGGCCGAGACGTTGAAATGCCATCAACGTCGTCTGCCAAGGCCGATGCCCAATGTCATAATAGAGAGCATGTAAAATCCAAAAAACAAAAGTTCAGTAAAATGACCCAGAAATCTAAATTAAAAGCGTCTGATGAGAAGCGGAAACTTGCCAATATGCCATTTACGACACGGAGTGGCAAGGAACGGCTGAGGCCCTGGCCTATGTTCATGGCTAGTGGTTCAGATTCACATGATGATGGAAGCACTCATCCTCTTGTTAGAAAACTGCAGTGCCACTCCTAGATGGGCCACGTGTTTGTGTCGGCCACTTGGGTTGCTTAGCTTAGCCACACAGCTACCTCATTGCACCTCTTTTTTTCTTTGCATCATGTGCTGTTTGGGGACTACTTTTTAAATCTGCCATCCTGTCTGACACTGCAGTGCCACTCCTAGATGGGCCAGGTGTTTGTGTCGGCCACTTGGGTCGCTTAGCTTAGTCACACAGCGACCTTGGTGCACCTCTTTTTTTTGTTTGCATCATGTGCTGTTTGGGGACTATTTTTTGAAGTGCCATCCTGTCTGACACTGCAGTGCCACTCCTAGATGGGCCAGGTGTTTGTGTCGGCCACTTGGGTCGCTTAGCTTAGTCATTCAGCGACCTCGGTGCAAATTTTAGGATTAAAAATAGTATTGTGAGGTGTGAGGTGTTCAGAATAGACTGGAAATGAGTGGAAATTATGGTTATTGAGGTTAATAATACTAGGAGATCAAAATTACCCCCAAATTCTATGATTTAAGCTGTTTTTGAGGGTTTTTTGTAAAAAAAACACCCGAATCCAAAACACACCCGAATCCGACAAAAAATTTTCAGGGAGGTTTTGCAAAACGCGTCTGAATCCAAAACACGATCGCGGGACCGAATCCAAAACCAAAACACAAAACCCGAAAAATGTCCGGTGCACATCACTAACCAAGACAAGCGACACAAACAAGTCCCACTGGAATTATTCGTCCAAATCACTGGAATTATACATCTAAATCACTGGAATTTATTGGCAAAATCACTGGAATTATACGTCCAAATCACTGGAATTATACGTCAAAATCACTTGAACTATATGTCCAAATCACTGGAATTATACGTCAAAATCACTGGAATTAAATGTCAAAATCACTGGAATTATACGTCAAAATCACTGGAATTATACATCCAAATCACTGGAATTATACGTCCAAATCACTGGAATTAAATGGCAAAACCACTGGAATTATACGTCCAAATCACTGGAATGAAATGGTAAAATGGAGGTTGAGGGATTCCATCGTCATGTGAAGCTGAACCACTAGTCATGAACATAGGCCAGGGCCTTAGCCGCTCCTTGCCACTCCGTGTCGTAAATGGCATATTGGCAAGTTTACATTTCTCCTCAGACAATTTAAATTATTATTTTTTTAATCTTTTTACTAAACTTTGGCTTTTTGGATTTTACATGCCCTCTACCATCACATTGGGCATCAGCCTTGGCAGACGACGTTGATGGCATTTCATCATCTATGTCATGATTAGTGGCAGCAGCTTCAGCATTAGGAGGAAGTAGTTCTTGATCTTTCCCTATTTTATCCTCCAAATTTTTGTTCTCCATTATTTTTTCTGGAATTATATAACACAATATGCGGAACAGGAGAGCGTACCCCTACATCTTACAGGGCAAACCCTGTAAAAATTATTTATATTAAATATTAATAATCCCTTTATTTGGAGTAAATAATATACAGCACAGGACATCACCAATGAACTTATATGGCAGCACCACTGGACTGATACAGGACAACACTGCACCACTGCAATGGAATGGATTTATACAGCAGCACTGGACATATGGCAGCAGAGGACACCACCACTGTGAATGGTCACTGGACTGACTGATGCACAGGACACTACCACTGGTCTGAGGCAGGACAACACAGCTAATTATACAGCAGCACTGGGCATATGGCAGCAGAAGACACCACCACTGTGAATGGTCACTGGACTGACTGATGCATAGCACCCTACCACTGGTCTGATGCAGGACAACACAGCAACACTGTAAGGGACTTGTTATTATTATACAGCAGCACTGGACATATGGCAGCAGAGTATACCACTGTGACTGCCTGATCACTGGAATATCTGATGGCTGATGCACAGGACACTACCACTGGTCTGATGCAGGACAACACAGCACCACTGTAAGGGACTTATTATTATACAGCAGCACTGGCCATATGGCAGCTGAGCAGAGCCGGCCTTAGGCATAGGCAAACTAGGCAAATGCCTAGGGCATTTGGTATGCTTAGGGGCACCAGCAGCTCCTGCTGATTAAAATGATATGCGGCATGCCTATATTCTGTGTGTGACTGCGGCTGTATCTGCATACGAAATGCTAAGTTGCGTGTATTCCTGGAAATCACTGTAATGTAGCATTTCGTATGCAGATACAGCTGCAGTTGCACAGGCATGCTGGATATCATTTTAATCAGCAGATGCTGCTTGTGCATCCTAGCCACATAGTAATGCAAATAAGATGCATTTTCATAAACAAAAGGTGCCCGACGTTAGCAGAGCTGCCAGCTGACTCATGCCAGGCATCTCTTGAAGAACTAGCGGCGGTGCTAGGGGGCACCAGCCAAAATCTTGCCTAGGGCATCATATTGGTTAGGGCCGGCTCTGCAGCTGAGTATACCACTGTGACTGCCTGGTCACTGGAATGACTGATGGCTGATGCACAGGACACTACCACTGGTCTGATGCAGGACAACACAGCAACACTGAAAGGAACTTGTTTTCATTATACAGCAGCACTGGACATATGTCAGCAGAGTATACCACTGTGACTTGTCACTGGAATGACTGATGGCTGATGCACAGGACACTACCACTGGTCTGATGCAGCACAACATCAACTCTGTAAGGGACTTGTATTAATTATTATACAGCAGCACTGGACATATGTCAGCAGAGTATACCACTGTGACTTGTCACTGGAATGGCTGATGCACAGGACACTACCACTGGTCTGATGCAGCACAACATCAACTCTGTAAGGGACTTGTATTAATTATTATACAGCAGCACTGGACATATGGCAGCAGAGTATACCACTGTGACTGCCTGGTCACTGGAATGACTGATGGCTGATGCACAATACACCACCACTGAACTGATGCAGCACAACACAGCACCACTGGACCGGACATATACAGCTGGACTGGACATATGGCAGCGAGAGGACACAACCACTGTGACTGGACAAATACAGCACAAGACATGGACACTGAGAGAATGGAGACACGTCCTCTCTCTAAACTCTCCAATGCCGGAGTGAAAATGGCGGCGACGCGCGATGACTTATATGGAATCCAAACCCCGCGGGATGATGATGTTTTACCTCGTTCTGGTTTCCGAGTCAGGCGGGAAAACCCGACCCTGACTCGGATCTGGGCTCGAATGGTGAAGTCCAGCAGGGTTCGGTTCTCTGAGAACCGAACCCGCTCATCTCTAAAGGAAACTATATTGTTTTATGTAAATCCATAGTGCTTTACAATGAGCTGCAATTGAAAATAAAAATTTTTTTTTTTTTGCACTTCTCTTCCTGGCTCACAAGAGAGAGACCAAGGGGGTCATTCCGAGTTGATCGCTAGCTGCATTAGTTCGCTGTGCAGCGATGAGGCAAAAAAAAGGCACTTCTGCACATGCGTATGCGGCGCAATGCGCACGCGCGTCGTACAATTGCAACAAAGCTTTTTTAGTTGCACTGCTGGCCGCAGAGTGATTGACAAGAAGAGGGCATTTCTGGGTGTCTACTGACCGTTTTCAGGGAGTGTTTGGAAAAACGCAGGTATGCCAGGAAAAACACAGGCGTGGCTGGGCAAACGCAGGGCGTGTTTGTGACAACAAAATAGGAACTGAACAGTCTGAAGTGATCGCAAGCACGGAGTAGGTATTGAGCTACTCTAAAATTGCACAAAAAAAGTTTGCCGCCGCTCTGCGATCCTTTCGTTCGCACTTCTCCTAAGCTAAAATACACTCCCAGTGGGAGGCTGCATAGCATTTGCATGGCTGCTAAAAACTGCTAGCGAGCGAACAACTCGGAATGACCACCCAAATACAAATCTATGTTTGTGTTTACTTACCGCAATTGTGAAAGAGATCTACTGCTCCATGTCTTAATGTGTGCCGTGTAAAGAGGTCCCTGAGGTTCTTCAAGAATTCAGAGAATATTTGGCCATTCACATCAGTGCCTGCCCCAATGGAGCTTAAAATCTATACTCCCTACCAAATGTACACGCACACACATTCACACTAGGGTTAATTTTTGTTGGGATCCAATTAACCTACCAGTATATTTTTGGATTGTAGGAGGAAACCGGAGTACCCGGAGGAAACCCACGCACGTACGGGGAAAATATACAAACGCCACACAGTTAGAGCCATGGTGGGAATCGAACCCATGACCTGAGTGCTCTGAGGCAGTTATGCTAACCATTACACCATTATATACAATTCCACTAATTAATGAACACCTATATATGTGCATGGTGGACAAATAGGCACATCTATTCAATAAATAAGCTTGTGGTAGCTGCTCTGAATTAGATTTATATATCCTGTATATACTGTAGATGCACACTTGTGTAGCATGCAAGTGTGTGCAATGATGTCTGAGTGTGCACTACCGCAGAAATCCCTTTCATCTGAGCCACTTGCATATTCTCTGATAGAATCAGACTTATAGGAGGTATTAATACAAGTTTATAGTGTGACTAGAATCAACAATCTCTGTGACGGACTTAATAAAATTGCATCCAAGCTCTGAAAAGTAAATTTTATTCAAATATTGTAGGGATTTGGAATTTACTAATTTATCAATGATGTGTGGGCATGAGCTCAAACAGTTGCCTGTCCCAGGCAGGCCCAGCGACAGGGGGGTGGTCAAAGGGGACAGCTATACCGGGCCCCGCGGTTCAGAGGTGCCCCGAGGCAGAGGGGCACAAAATGGGTGCTGGTGCATCTATTAATATCCCGCTCTGGCGCAACTGTTAATATCCCGCTCTGGCGCAACTGTTAATATCCTGCTCTGGACACCTACCGGCAAATGAAGTAAATAAAACAATTAACTTACCTGGCGGAATCCCCCTCTCCTACCCCGTACAGCATATTGCAGCTGTGGCGCACCAGTGCTGACTCCTGACAGCCTTCAGGTAAGCTTATATAAGCTACTGTAGCCAGCCTCCAGCTCCCCGACTCCAGCCCGCAGTATTTACTCCAATTCCCACCGACCATTCCTGTAATCAGCCCACAAGCCTCCACCCCCCTTAGTGTGTTTATCCCCCTGTAGCCAGCCTCTATACCCCCCATAGTGTGCTCCATTGTAGCCAGCCTCTCTGCCCCCTCCCCATAGTGTTCTGGTTGTGTCTATGTTACCTTCGTGATCAGGACCTGGAAGTGACATAAGGAGAGGGCAGGAGAGAACTTCTGCCCTTACAGCACCTAAATGTTTTCTCCGTTCTCCTTTCATCTGAGGTTATTTTTTTTTCTGTGCACCATTGGACCCTTGTGGGCTTGCTTCGCTCGCCACGCCACACTCAGTGTCTCACTTCACTCGCCACAGCTTACTATTCCAAATAGTTTGTGATATGGATCCAGGGGCTTATAGGAAAGGTCCTCTCCACGAAGGGAAACTAGACACTACCATAGTGTTCTACCCTGTAGCCTGCCTCCATACCCCCCCATAGTGTTCTCCTCTGTAGCCAGCCTCTATGCTCCCCTCCCCATAGTATTCTCCCCTGTAGCTTGCCTCCATACCCCCTCCCCATAGTGTTCTCCCCTGTAGCCAGCCTCAATACCCCCTCATCATAGTGTGCTCCCCTGTAGCCTGCCTCCATACCTCCCTCCCATATTGTGCCTCCCTGTAGTCTGCCTCCATACCCCCCTCCCCATAGTGTGCTCCATTGTAGTCAGCCTTTATGCCCCCCTCCCCAAAGTGTTCTCCCCTGTAGCCAGCCTCCATATCCCCCTACCCATAGTGTTCTCCCCTGTAGCCTGCCTCCAAACTTTCCGCCCCACTGTATGTTCCCCTGCGGTCAGCCTCCAGCCACCCCCTGTTGTGTGTGTGTGTGTGTGTGTGTGTGTGTGTGTGCGTGCAACTGTGTTGGGAAGGGGTGATGGGGGGCCCCAGAGAAATACGTGTGCCGGACCCCAAAATTTCTGTTGCCGGCACTGGTCCCAGGGAGGCTAAAAAGTAAACTGATGACTTACATTATCACTGTTTTTCTAAGTTCCACCCTGGCTGGCCTACTGTACATGTGCAAGTGGTATTTACTAAAGAGGGATCCAAGTGTTTTGCAATGTTAAGAAGGCATTAGCTAGCAAAGCAAAGCTTTAAATGGGGCTTATTCTCTGCAGGCAACATACTGCAGACCACTATGGGAAATACTTTACGATGCATTAAGAGAAGTGAGATGCAGTAAGGTCAATGGCTGGTAAGGCACTGCTAGTATCAGAGCCAGATTTGGTGGTGTATTTTGAAACAATTAGAATGACACAAAGATGATAATAATACTTGGAAGTTAATTACTTTTATACTCAAACTCACAAGTGTACTGGATATGGTTGCAAATCCCAGGATCGGAATCGGCGGGGTCCTGGGATTTTGGACAAAAATTGGCTGGGATTGAATTCTGAGATTGGAGCTTCCAGTCCCGGGGATTTGGGGATTAGCAAACCCCCTTTGTTTTTCAATGCTGGGCAGCAATGAGCATCCTCAGGAGGCTCAGACACTACTCGGCTCCTCCTACTCACCTCCCCCTGCCACCGGAGCACTGACATCAGGTCATGCTGAGCAGCCCACTGCCCGTCGTAGTGACCTCAACACCCTGCAGCAAGTGGACCCTCCCCCTCACCCATCCAGATGATGGTGAGTTGTGTGGTGGGGCGGATGGGAGACACATAAAAAACAAACCAATCCCGTGTATACCAGTAATCCCAGGATTGATCATTTTTTAATCCCTAATCATGGGATTGAAAAAAATGGCATAGGACTGGCCACCCTAGTACTGGAGTGTGACAGGTTAAACACTGGAGATACTGTATCTGCTGTGGTACCACCTTCATAAATGGCCCGTATACTAAAAGATTCGGCAACCCAAAGAAAACAGCCATTTTCTGAGGACTGACTGCATATTTTAGTATGATAAATTGGCAACAGGGCAGCAAGTAAAAACAATGGAATTGCATACTGAGGATAGAGTTTATTTTATTGTAACAGGATGCTGCTGCAAAGATAAAATAACTGAAAGAAGTATAACTCTCAATTTTTAATTTGTTTGCCTTTCTCTACTTGTAACTAACCTTTTGCAGTGACTAACCTTTTGCAGTGGTGGTGTAAAACAACAAGTCCAATTAATGAATTAGTATTAAATTATGACCAGTGTTAAATTCAGAGCCGTAAGTAGACATTTTCATACCTCCCAACTGTCCCGATTTTCGCGGGACAGTCCCATTTTTTTGGGACTGTCCCACCCATGGGCCGCAGTGTCCCACGGTGGGGAGGGGCAGTTGGGAGGCTCCTATCACTGCTGCTTTGCTTAGCAGAGCAGCAGTGAATAGACGCTGTGTGCATGCGCACAGCGTCTATTTAGTGGAGACAGGGTGACTGAGGGCATGCCAGCAGTTCACAGAGCGCTGGCCATGCCCACTTCAGTGATGGCAAATGGGGGGGGCGTGACTCGCGATCGCAGCAGTGCCGTGAGGCCATGCCCCCTTTTGAATAGGCCAGGCCCCTTTTCCAGGCGCATGCGCCGAAATCCCTCTTCCATCAATGACAATATTGGGAGGTATGCATTTTGGTGCCCTGTACCTGAAAGAGAATTGGTGCCAACTCCAGAGTCAGCCCTAGCCAATTTGATGCTCTATGCAAGATTTTGGCTGGTGCCACATAGTGCCATGCTAGCTCTTAGCTTTTTTTTACCAATCAATCAGCTAATGGTATTAGATTTTGTTTACCAGGGTAGCAGGTGTTAAGCTGACCCCATGCCCCCCAGGTTATTCTTTTTACTACCTGTATTGCATGCTGTTTTGATGTACCCACACACTTATGTTTTATGTTTATATTACCTGTGTGCTTTCATTAAAACTTTTTATTAATGAAACCAGGCCCATTAATTATTTGCACACTTATTATATTATAAATAATAGTACAGATGTGCACCGGACACTTTTCCAGTTTTGTGTTCTGGTTTTGGATCTGGATTTCCTTTTGTATTTTGGACCTGGATTGGTTTTGACAAAACCACCCTTTCGGGTTTTGGTTTTGGATCTGTACTTTTTTTTAAAACATAAAAACAGCTAAAATCACAGAATTTTTTTTTTGTTCCTACAGTATTATTAACCACAATAACATTAATTTCCACTCATTTTCAGTCTATTCTAAACAATTCACACCTCACAATATTGATTTTAGGCCAAAGAGTTGCACCAAGGAAGCTAGATGACTAAGCTAAGTGACTTAAGTGGGTGGCACAAACACGTGGCTCATCTAGAAGTGGCACGACAGTAGCAGACAGGTTGGCAGTTTTAAAAACTAGGCCCCAAAGAGCACATAATGCAAAGAAAAAAAAGAGGTGCAAGATGGAATTGTCCTTGGGCCCTCCCACCAACCCTTATGTTGTTTAAACAGGACATGCACAGTATAATAAACCTATCATTGCAGTGACAGGTGGTCTCCCTGGAAAAAGCTCACCAAGTTCTCAGAATCATAGTATCAAAGTAACATAGTATCTAAGGTTGAAAAAAGACAATTTGTCCATCGAGTTTAACCTATTTGTTGTCTCCTATGCAGTATTATTTTTGGACTAATCTTGTCTGATGCTGATGTCAGATGTTGTGTTTTATTCCTCTTTTTTTATAACTATAGTGCCTGACTACGCACCATAACCCTGGATATCCTTATCCATTAGGAATTTATCTAACCCATTCTTAAAGGTGTTGACTGAGTCCACCATTACTACTCTCTCAGGCAGGGAATTCCAAACCTATACTGTCCTTACTGTGAAAAAATATTTTTGCCGCTTTGTGCGGAATCTCCTCTCCTCTAACCTAAGTGAGTGTCCATGTGTCCTTTGTGCTGATCTTACCCAAAACAGGTATTGTACAAGCTCTGTGTATTGTCCCCTTATATATTTGTAGATGTTGAGCATGTCCCCTCTTAGTCTCCTCTTTACCAGTGTAAACATGCCTAGCCTTGCAAGCCTTTCCTCGTATTCCAGCATCTCCTTGCCCTTAATTAGTTTGGTCGCCCGCCTCTGAACCTTTTCTAGCTCCAGGATTTCCTTTTTGTAGTATGGTGCCCAAAATTGTACACAGTATTCAAGATGTGGCCTCACTAGTGATTTATATAATGGGAGTAAACCACTCTCGTCCCTTGCATCAATTCCCCATTTTATGCATGCTAATATCTTATTTGCCTTCTTTGCTGCAATCCTACTTTGGGTACTGCTGCTTAGTTTGCTATCTATGTGAACACCTAAGTCTTTTTCCAGTACAGATTCCTCTAATAATAACCCATTTAGTATGTAGGTGTTATTTTTGTTCTTGCTAGCACAGTGCATTACCATAAACTGGTCTGTATTGAAGCTCATTCTCCATTTTGCTGCCCATGCTTCTAGTTTAACTAAGTCATTCTGAAGAGACTCAGCATCCTCCTCCATATTTATAACCTTACACAATTTGGTATCTGCAAAAATTGACACCATGCTCTCTAGACCTACTGTTGGGACATTAATGAAAATGTTGAACAATAGTGGTCCAAGTACAGACCCTTGTGGCACACCACTTAGCACCTCAGTCCAATTTGAAAATGATCCATTAACCACAATGCGCTGCTCCCTATTATCTAACCAATTTCTGACCCAAGTACATATTGTGTTCCCTAACCCTTTATCTTGTAGCTTATAGATAAACCGCATGTGTGGTACTGTGTCGAAAGCTTTGGCAAAGTCTTAAAAGATTACATCCATCGCCTTACCCTGATTAACGTTTGCACTTACTGTTTCATAAAAGCCAAGTAAGTTAGTTTGACATGATCTGTCCTTCACAAATCCCATGTTGGTTCCTTTTAATGACCTTGTTGGCTTCAAGGAACTTCTGAATACTATATCTCTTAGAATATCTTCCAATACTTTCCCCACTATACTTGTAAGACTAAATGGTCTATAATTACCCAGTTCAGCTTTACTTCCTTTTTTGAATATTGGTGCTACTTCTGCTGTTCGCCAGTCTTTGGGAACCATACCTGATATAACTGAATCTTTGAAGATCAAAAATAGCGGTCTTGCTAGTTCAGAGCGAAGCTCCATAAGAACCCTTGGGTGAATTCCATCGGGACCAGGCAACTTATTAATCATTCAATTTTTTAATTAGTCACAGACTACCTCCTCACTTAAATAAGCACTTAGCAGTGGGACATTAACTTTGTTGAGATTGTGTGTTCGTCCCTGCATTTGTTCCTCTCTTGTAAATACCATTGAAAAAAAACTCATTTAGTTTGTCAACTATGTCATTATCATTTTTGATTAAGACTCCCAACTTGTCTTTTAAAGGGCCTATACTCTCCTTCTTTAATCTTTTGCTGTTGATGTATTTAAAAAAAAATTGGGATCTGCTTTGCTTTCCTTTGCTACTAGTTTTTCAGTTTCTGCTTTAGTCGCTCATAGCTAGCTACAAACATACCACCTCCATATTTGATGACTTTTCACATTATGTGAAGAAGCAAGAGGAAGAGGACAGTGTCAAGAAGGTGATTAAAAATTACAGAGGCACACACAATCAGGAACAATACACAGGTTTTCACCTGCACTCTTGTTGGGAACAGAAAGGACTTTAACCAAGCAAATGTATAATTACCACGTTACTAGACAAACTGAAAAACTAGGGGCCAAAGCCTCCGAATTTGTGCCCCCTTCTCCATTTTCAGTGATTATGATATTCTCGGATTTAATGCTGGGATGCAAATAAACTGGTTTATACCACAGAATCAAGATTGGATATTTTCTCCTCCACGAGGTCTGGAGACTTATTTTGTGAAAATCTTGTGGGTTTTTCCCCCCATTTTTTAATTTCATTTTTATTTACATATTTTGTGGCAGATGCCTTATTTTCATTTTTTCACAGCTCCCAGTTACACGCATGTGAGCATACCTGTGTGTCCCAGTTACACGCATGTGAGCATACCTGTGTGTCCCAGTTACACGCATGTGAGCATACCTGTCTGTCTTGTTTGTTTTATTCATATTTTATTTTTAAATAAAGCAGCCCCTTCGATGTATTATCAGTCCCTCATGAGCCCCCACAGATGCCCCGGATCAGGTAAGTTGAGTTCGGGTGGGTTCAGTATAGTACTAAGCAGGACTGTGCAGAATTTATTTTGTTGTTCAGCCCCTTCCCTAGCCTACCACTCTACAGTCCAAACACATTTCATACTACCAGTAGGACTGTGGGAGGAAGCAATGCTAACCTCTGTGCCACCAGCATACCTCAGCCTGGCAAGCCAGGCAGCTTCCTGGCTGTAAGCCACCATGAGACTCCATAATGGGTCCTTTTTCAGTAACGGTGCATCACAGGACTATCCTTTGATGGACTATCCTGGAATATCTAATGCGGGATACGGTCATTAGGTCGACACAGCTTAGGTTGACAGTCTTTAGGTCGACCACTGAAGGTCGACATGCATTAGGTCAACATGGTCAATAGGTCAACATGATCATTAGGTCAACATGTACAATGTCGACAGGTCAAAAGGTCGACATGAGTTTAAAAAAAACATTCCCCATACTTGACGATCCATGTGGACTATGATTGGAATGGTAACCTGTGCCGGGCGAATTGGAAGAGGAGCGAGGCACCTTGCCTGAAGCATGGTGAGCAAAGCGAGCCATGCTAGGGGACACGGTGCACTAATTCGGGTTTCCCGTCACTTTACAAAGAAAACGACACCAAAAACAGTCCAAAAACTCATGTCGACCTTTTCACATGTCGACCTACTACATGTCGACATAATTCCCATGTCGACCAGTGCATGTCGACCTAATGCCCATGTTAACCTTCTGTGGTTGACCTAATTACTGTCGACCTAAGTTGGGTCGACCCAACGACCCATACCCATATAGTGCTGCAGTGCAATAGAAAGCTAAGATCTCATTTTGCAATGCAAGATCACTGAAACTCCATTCTAAGACTGCGAGGTCTTGCGATAATCCTACACAGCCCTTTACATTGTACAATTATTCAGGAGAAAACATTTACAAAATAAAGGAAAAGAACCCTGGTGGTAATTTAGACCTGATCGTAGCAGCACATTTGTTAGCAGTTGGTCAAAACCATGGGGGTCATTCCGAGTTGATCGCAGTAAATCTTCGCATCGCAAGCAGCAGAGTTTAGCCAAATGTGCACGTGCAAAGCACTGAATGCGCATGTGCCAAATCAGCCATAAGACGAATTTGCAGAAATATAAACACTTTTTGTGTTCGCAACCACGCAACGACAAAGAAGCATGCTGAAGGCGTTGCGGGGGAATGGCTTCGCTAGCTGGTGAAAAGGGGCGTGATGGTGGGTGTCTTGAGGGGTAGTGTGGCATGCTAAGGTTGGTACCACTGCAAACCTGCTTGTTGCCAATACACACCAGGCATTCGCAGCACAGGAGTAGCACAGGAGTAGGTCTAGGCCGGGCTGCGCACAGCTAGCGAACACTTGCTACAGGTGCCTGATAGAGCGTAGCTAGCTAATCATTGGCCAGAGAACGCAGCTGATTGATATGCTAACGCATCAACACTGTAGCTGTAGCACTCTCACAGATGGTATGTACATTTACTGTACACTCCCAGGAAATGTTATTATGTTAAAGGTTTGCAAATTATGTTACACTGACAAGCAGCACACATATGTATTATTAGCAAATACATGTGTATTGCCCATGTCCCACATGTCTGCTTTGTGTCAAAATTACGTGTATTTTGTAAAATGTAAAACACAATTACCTTAAAATGCAACATACATGCCATGTTTTCAAGATTCCGACACTAGTTTTGTGTTTCATATAACGACATTACCAACATAATTCAACCTAACCTATACTGTTATTACCTGCTACTTTTCCTAATACATTGCTATGGATGAATTAGTTAACTTGTCAGTTATATGTAATATGCCATGTTGCCCATAGTAACCAAACCACTTTGTGGCATTATATTGTGTAAGGAGCAACATACATGTTTTTTGTTTGAACATAATTTTCATCTATACAAGATGCCCTGTTTTTTTGGAATTTTACCACTGATAAAAATAAAAAAATATATATTTTAAATTTTTACACACACCCACAATAATAAACACACCATTTCAAAACGAAATATATTTATTCAAACTCATTTTACTATTTGTCCAAATGATTTTTTTCACAATAAAAAACAACAAACATGGCACAGCAACAAACACCTGCCAGTGCAAAAAAATAGGAAGACAGTACCCATTAGTCAAGCCCCCCATCTACTGCCCATCAAACACAAAAAGAGACTCTTTTTTTCATGACCCTGCCTGAGGAACATGTGGGTCAAATTGAGGAAGATTCTGGCCACAATACCGAAACCAAACTAGCCAGACCACAATATGAAGAGGAAGGTGGGACAAGTTCACATGCTAATGCATCACAGGCTAATACCAAAAAGATAAACTAGCAAACCCCATTCAGCATGATGGAGTTTGGCATTCTAGTCCCACAAGCCATTGATAATCCATTTTGGAACTGATTCAACATGGGTGGTAAATGAGAACTATTTTTTTTTCTTTTTCCGGCCCACCTGCAGTGGATGTTATTCAGTGCTCGGTCTGCGAACTGACCTTCGAGGGCCCTGCCCAGTGGGATCTGGTTCCTGGGCAGGGGTAGGGGATGGGCCAGGTGTTGGATCCTCCATGACACTGTGGGCAAGGAGGCCAGCGATGGTCTGTATGCCTTGGCCAATAAAGGTGTTTAATTGGCCAATTGTGTTGTTCAATTGGTGCACTGAGGAGGTGAGGTGGGCCATACTGTACCCTGGCGAACACAGGTGGTCAGGTCAGTGAGCCATAAGGACATCTCACGTACCTCCCGGGTCATGGAATTGGGTGTTGATAAATCCATGACTGGCTATTTCACTGAGAATCGACAGGAGAGAGGGTTGGATGGGGGGGCCAGTGTGGGGCTGGGCAGGTGGTATTTCCTGTCCCACACTGGAGGTGTCACTACCTCCCTCCGCCCCAGCCTCAGTGAGCTGCCCCTCCTGTGCTGTGTTTGGAAAAAAACAAAAACATATTTTAAAAGATACTCTCAATTAAGACAATTATACAGGAAACACTTTACAATATATGTTTGGAAACTTACCTGCCAAGTCATGTGGCCATAGCATGTTAGGTGTGTCGGTGTCCATTTGTGACACACCTACCACCTCCTCATAGGACACACAGACCATTGCTCACTCCTCTAGATCTGTATACTCCACAGTCTCAGGGGTCCTCCCCCCTGTTGCCCTCAAAGCATTCCAGTTCGCAGCCTTTTTCTGCTTCAGACGGGACTTGAAGTCTGCCCAACTACATATGTTTATTGGTTTTGGGGAAAGGACAGTAAATGAAATGTACGTAAATGTGAAGCATACTTTTTTAACACATGTCGTTGTTTGGGTTGCTATAGGCAACCTCACTTGAAAAATGTTGCTTAACTCTTAGTTAATACACACTATAGTGTTTGTCATTGTGTCTCATTATGTACTTACCGTCTTAGGACTTCCTGAGGTGTGCGGACAATTGGGCCAACTTCATTAGTCCAGTCAATTATTTCTCTCCAGATATGGTCTTTTGCAGCAGCGCCCATGTTTTTGTTCCCAAAATGGATTTTATCAATGGCTTGTGGAACCAAAATACCCAACTTCCTCCTTGTGAATGGGGGCTACTACTTTCTCTTTTTGGCTGCTGCCTGTGAAGCATCATCCTGCAAATTGTCGACACCTTCCTCTTCAGTTTGTGGTTGGCTTTGCTGTGTTTGGGTATTGTGACCAGAATCTTCATCAGTTTGGCCCACATCTTCCTCAGCAGGGCCCTCACACCAGCCTCTTGTTTGTGGGCCAGCAGATGGGGGTTGTTGACTACTGGGTCATGATCCATCCTCCTCTGCACTGGCAGGTGTTTGTTGTATCTGTTGTTGTTGCAGTCTTCTTCTCCTGGCTACCATGTCACGCATCTGCTGTTGCAATAGGTTGATCTCAGCAGTGATTTGCTCTGTCTCTGGATCAGGATCCATGATAGTGATACGATGTGTTTATGAATCTGTGGTGTGTTTTCATACCTGCGTTTGCAAGATGTTGTGGGAACCTGCACAGCTGATGCATACACAATAAGTCGACGTACTTTAATTGCATACACTATTTAAACAAGTTACATGCGGCCTGTGTTTGTGGGTGTATGCAGGAGTTGGAGAGGAGTTGCAGGAGTTGGAGAGGAGAGACAGAGAGAGTTAGAGAGAGAGGGAGGAAGGAAGAAGAGGAAGAGTAGGAGTGTTTGAAAGTTATGTGAGTGGTAAGATATGTTTGTGTTTGCTTTCACAGTGTTGCGTTGCGTGTATTTATTGTCTTGCAGATGCACTGCATTTTTTATAAAAAAAATAATAATAATAATTTAGTATTGTTTAAATTTGAATGTATTGTCTGACATTTGTGGTGGTGATGTCCTTCATTGTAATTGTAATCTGTTTTCCTTTATTCCAATTGGACCAACAGTATATCTATATCTGCTGGTAAGTATCTGCATGTTCTTTGCTGTGTTTTGGGTGGTGGGGTGTAGTATTCTCTGAGGATGCATCTAATTCTTGTGTCACTTTCCTTCTCCAGGGATCAGCTTATTTTTTCAGTTTTTTTTTAGCCAAAGTAGGCTTCTTTTATTTTCTTGTGGCCTTTTGCCTTTTTGTGGGCCCTTCACAGCGGTGCAAGTGGGTGGGTATGGGTGGGTACGGCGTACCCTTTAAGAATTTAGCCATGGGTATGCCGTACCCACGCAGACGGGCCACCACTCCTTGCCGCTCACTTCCCTCTCTCTGCTGATCACCGCCGCTGCATGAGGGGAGGAGAGCTCAGCATTCGCTCTCCTGCCTCTCAGTGTCTTTCTTCAATTCAGCGCCCAGCCCGTGAGCCAATCAGAGCTCGTGGACCGGCAGCCAATGCTGCTGGACTGTGAGCTTTGATTGGCTCACGGATTGGCACTGAATTGAAGAAAGACACCCGCACCGACTGAGGGGCAGGAGAGGTGCACGCTGCGCTCTCCTCCCCTCACACACACAGGACAGCAGCAGTGGTGATCAGGGGGGGGGGGGGATGTGGCTGGAGAGGCATGTATACCTGGCACTGGGGGCATATCTGGCACTGGGGGTACATGTGTATTTTTCACTGTGGGCATATCTGGCACCGAGGGCATATCTGGCACTGGGGAACATTTATACCTGGCACTGGGGGTATATCTGGCACTGGGGGCATATCTGGCACTGCAGAGAACATGTGTATCTGGCACTGGGGGCATATCTGGCACTGGGGGGGGACATGTGTATCTGGCACTGGGGGCATATCTGGCACTGCGGGGAACATGTGTATCTGGCACTGGGGACATATCTGGCACTGCGGGGGCATTTCTGTATCTGGCACTGGGGGCATATCTGGCACTGGGGGCATATCTGGCACTGTGGGGGCATTTCTGTATCTGGCACTGGGGGCATATCTGGCACTGTGGGGGCATTTCTGTATCTAGCACTGGGAGCAATGTATATCTGACACAGTGGGGGCATTTGTGTATCTAGCACTGTGGGGCAATGTGTATCTGGCACTGTGAGGCAATGTATATCTGGCACTCTGGGGGCATTTGTGTATCTGGCACTGTGGGGCAATGTGTATCTGGCACTGTGAGGCAATGTATATCTGGCACACTGGGGGCATTTGTGTATCTGGCACTATGGGGCAATGTGTATTTGGCACTCTCGGGGCATTTGTGTATCTGACACTGTGAGGCAATGTATATCTGGCACTCTGGGGCATTTGTGTATCTGGCACAGTGAGGCAATGTGTATCTGGCACTGTGGGGCAATGTATATCTGGCACTGTGTGGCAATGTATATCTGGCACTATTGGGGTCATATGTGTATCTGCCCCTCCCCCTTTTTGTGTTATTGGTGTTTGTTGTTTTTGCATCCAAATTGTTTACATTTTTCTGGATAATTTTTACAATTTCTTGCCTCCTGGTGTCCTACATTTAGAAATGGATTATGAGATGGAAGTAAGTGGGTTTTTCCTGATGCAGATATTTAAATGTTGTTATGTTTGAACCACATTGGATGTTGTTTTGATTCAATTTTGTACATTTTCAAGATGCTGGTTGCCACATATCTAGCCTCCGGAGCCATCCAAACCACAACCTGTCCCTCATCCTTGCGTGCAAGGCCTAGTATTTTCTGTACCCCTGTCAGCATTTTCAGAATGGCAGATGATGAGGTCATGCGGCGCTACAGGCTGCCCCCTCAGGTCATCCTAGTAACTCTCTCAATAATAGAGAGTTATCTAGATACATCGATTCGGTATCCTACAGCAATACCAGCATTGACACAATTCCTTGTTGTGTTACATTTCTGCGCAACAGGTTCCTACCAGCATGTGGTTGGGGTGCTGGTAGGAATGTCACAGTCTGCCTTTTCCAAAATCCAGAGACGCATAATAGGTGCTTTTTTTCTCAAGAATAAAGCAGTTCATATCAATGCCATTGGATGAGGGGGCCCTAGCTGTGTTGAAGAAACAATTTGAGGAAGGAGATAGTCACTTCCCACACATTATTGGGGTTGTGGATGGGACACATGTCCCACTTGTGGTGCCTAAACATAATGAAGAAATATATCAGAACCGGAAAATGTTCCACTCTCTGAATGTGATGGTTGTTTGTGGTCCATCCCTCCAGATCCTGTCCCTGAACGCAAAGTACTGCAGCAGTGCACATGATGCCCACGTCATTAGGCAATCAGTGATCTGACAAAAAATAAGACAGATGGAAGGCCAAGACATGTGGCTATTGTGTGAGTTATACTGGCATCATGGTTTTTAGTAAAAACCCAACTTATGTTTTTTTGGAACATATTTGTTATTTTTTTTTACAGGAGATTGTGGATAACCTTGCACCCCCTGGCTCATGACTCCTTACAGCACACCCACACCAAGGCCACAAGCCACATTTAATTCCACACTTACAGCCACTTGGCAGCTGGTGGAGCACACAATTTGCATCCTGAAAGGATGCTTCCGTGTGCTCCATTTCACTGGTGGTGACCTAATGTAACTAGGAGCCTGGGGGGAGGGTTTAGCTAGAAACTATGGGTCATGCAGCGAGTAAAGTAGGGATGGTGGTAGTGAGATAAAAGTGGGTGGAGAAGGGCGGAGGGAAAGTGCAGCCGGTAAGGGTATTTACAGGGGTTCTAATAAGGGTGTTAAGAAAGGTATTGTTAAAGCATTAAATAATAACAATTATGTGTCATCATTACAGCCTATAGAAAATGTTGTACAGGACTTTAGGGAAAATACTTATGTCAGGGCGGTGAATTTAGACGGGAACATTGGGTTGACCAAAGAAAAAATTAAGGTGGGCAATACTAAGTACGGTGGGGTTGGAGAGGGAGCGAGAAGGACAGTCTGTATCAGTAACTGTAGGGATGCACTAGTTAACCAGGATGGGAAATCTTTAGGAAAACAAACAAATAAAGGAACCGATAAACTAAAATTTATGCTGACAAACACAAGAAGTCTAGCAGGTAAAATGGGGGAATTGGAATTGTTAGCATCAAAGGCTGAGTATGACATAGGTATTACAGAAACATGGTGGGATGACTCTCACGACTGGGTTGCTAACTTGGAGGGGTATTCTCTTTTCAGGAGGGACAGGGCTAACAAAAGAGGAGGAGGTGTATGACTTTATGTTAAACCATCACTTAAACCATACCTAAAGGAGGTTATCTATGAGGAGACTGGTGATAATGTGGAGTCACTATCGGTTGAAATCTCAAGTGGGGGAATTGATGCAAAAAAACTAGTCATAGGCACGTGCTACAAACAGCCAGATAATAGCATACATGAGGAAGAACAACTATTGCAGCAAATCAAAATGGCTGCGGGATTGGAGGACATCCTTGTGATTGGGGATTTTAATTACCCAGATATAAACTGGAGTAACGATTCATGTGCTAAAGCGAGGGGCAGCAGGTTCTTAAATATGTTTAAGGATCACTACTTGTCTCAATTAGTCGAGGACCCAACTAGGGGTAAAACTACCCTGGATCTAGTAATTACTAATAATGTGGACATTATATCAAATACTAAAGTTGGGGAGACTTTGGGTAACAGTGATCACTATATGATCACATTCGACATCAGTTTCAGGAAACATAGCTACAGGGGTTCCACCAAAACTTTTAACTTTAGGAAGGCTAATTTCAGTATGCTTAGATGTGCACTTAACGACATAGAGTGGGAGGTTCTGTTTAATAACAAGAACATGTGGGATGTTTTAAAAGGGTTGCTGGATAGCAATATTCATAACTTTATTCCCATGGGCAGTAAACGCAGGAGTATTAAACTCAAACCGATGTGGCTTAATAAGAAGGTTAAGGCAGAAATGGATAAAAAAAAGCGGGCTTTCAAAGCATTTAAATCTAATGGAAAGGAGGAGTCTTTCAAGTATTACAAGGAGTGTAATAAGAAAAGCAAAAAAGCAATAAGAGCAGCTAAAATGGAAAATGAAAATCTAATCACTATAGAGAGTAAAACCAATCCTAAAAAGTTTTTTAAATACATAAACGGTAAAAGGTTAAAAAAGGAAAATATAGGTCCATTAAAAGATGAATTAGGAGAATTGATAAATGATGACGAAATAAAAGTGGAAATACTAAACAAATTCTTTTCATCAGTATTCACCAGTGAAGAACTGATGGTGGGAGTAGAGCATAACAATTGTGACAGTAATGATTCATGGTTAGATACTTGTTTAAGCGAAGAAGTAGTCCGGGAGAGACTAAGCAAAATTAAGATTAATAAATCACCTGGTCCTGATGGACTTCACCCGAGGGTTCTTATGGAGCTTAGTTCACAACTAGCACAACCCCTATACTTGATTTTCAATAGTTCAATTAGATCAGGCATGGTACCGAAGGATTGGCGTATAGCTGAGGTAGTGCCATTATTTAAAAAGTGATCCAAAAATCTCCAGGAGACTACAGACCAGTTAGTTTAACATCTATAGTGGGGAAAATATTGGAAGGAATTCTAAGGGACGGCATACAGGAGTATCTGCAGTCCGCTAAGATTATTAGCAAGAACCAGCATGGGTTTGTGAGGGACAGGTCATGTCAGACTAACTTAATTAGCTTCTACGAGGAAGTGAGCAATAATCTTGATCAAGGAAAAGCAGAGGATGTGGTCTTCCTAGATTTTGCAAAAGCTTTCGATACAGTTCCTCACAGGAGACTGATGATCAAATTAAAGGAGCTTGGCCTAGGAAAAACTATTTGCACATGGATAAGCAACCGGTTGGATAGCAGAGTACAGCGCGTAGTGATCAACAGGAAGTCCTCAACCTGGTCCCCAGTAGTCAGCGGAATACCACAAGGGTCTGTACTTGGACCACTACTGTTCAACATATTTATCAATGACCTAGAAATAGGCCTGGAAAGCACAGTGTCAATCTTTGCAGATGATACTAAACTGTGTAAGGTAATTAATTCAGAATTGGATGTGGAGTCCTTGCAGAATGATCTATCTAAACTCGAACTCTGGGCGTCTAAATGGAAAATGAGGTTCAATACAGACAAATGCAAGGTTATGCATTTTGGGACTAAAAACAAACTTGCATCCTACATATTAAATGGGGAACGCCTAGGGGAAACAGAGTTGGGAAAAAGATTTGGGGGTATTCATTGATAATAGGCTTAATAACCATACACAATGTCAAAACGCAGTAAAGAAGGCAAGTAAGGTGCTAGCGTGCATAAAAAGGGGAATTGAGACAAGGGACTCGGATGTAATCATGCCGCTGTATAAGGCATTGGTACGTCCGCACCTGGAATATTGTGTTCAGTTTTGGTCACCATTGTATAAAAAAGACATCAGTGAGCTCGAAAGTGTTCAAAGGCGAGCTACTAAATTGATTAAAGTCCTAGAAGGTCTGGACTGTAAGGAAATACTTACTAGGTTGAATATGTATACACTAGAAAAGAGGTGCCTAAGAGGAGATATTATTAATATCTTCAAATATGTAAAGGGACATCACAAAGAGTTATCAGAGGAATTATTTATTAAAAGAACACAGTTTAGGACACATGGGCACTCGCTGCAACTGGAGGAGAGAAAGTTCCGAACGCAACGGAGGAAAGGGTTCTTCAGTGTTAGAGCAATCAGGATGTGGAATTCCCTGCCAGGGAAGGTGGTAATGGCGGACTCTGTAATTGGATTTAAAAAAGAAATGGATAAATTTCTGAATGAAAAAGCTATCCAAGGTTATAATACTTAAAATATCAACGCGATTAATCCGGGGTGTAACATGAGTTATAGTAGCTAACTAGTCATAAAACATTATTCAGCAAGTATGTAGAATCATCACAACTTAAAACAGGTTGAACACGATGGGCAATTTGCCTCTATTCAACCTCAAATACTATGTTACTATGTTACTATATATGTAGCTCACCATGGAATTGAGGTAAGGAAACGTGTCTCCATGTAGATAAGTTGCCATGGAGACACGTGACGGAAGTAAGCTCAACGTGAGGGCGTAAGTGTCCCGTAGTATGGGACACCTGACTAACATAGGGAAGTAACATTAATTATAATGTAGGGCATTATGGGTACACATGGAGATGCGTTGCCATGCAAACCGTTTTCTGAATGAAATGCTTAATTGTATCAATTTCTGGTGGTTTAGTTTAAATAACTTTGTTGTACTAGCACTCTTGTTCCTTGATAAAGACCCGCAGAGGGTAGAAACGCGTTGGTAGAGTGCAGGCGAGACACATTGTATTTCTCCCTTGAGGTTGGAAATTGTTATAACATCAGGCTGGTAGCTGCTGTTTTCGGCCGACGACACTACCTGTGAATTATATTTCACCCCAGGGAGGATTTAACATACGTGGCACTTGACCAATTGTATATATTGTAGTGATGAGCGGGTTCGGATCCTCGGGATCCGAACCCACCCGAACTTCACCTTTTTTTTCACGGGTCCGAGCAACTCGGATCCTCCCACCTTGCTCGGTTAACCCGAGCGCGCACGAACGTCATCATCCCGCGGTCGGATTCTCGCAAGATTCGTATTCTATATAAGGAGCCGCCATTTTTCACTCGTGCATTGGAGATGATCGTGAGAGGACGTGGCTGGCATCCTCTCAGTTTCTATGTTCAGTGGGCTGCAAATTGTGCTGCAAATATCTGTGCTCAGTGTGCTGCAAATATCTGTGCTCAGTGTGCTGCAAGTGCAAATATCTACGTTCTCTGCCTGAAAAACGCTCCATATCTGACTGTGCTCAGTGTGCTGCAAATATCTGTGCTCAGTGTGCTAATTGCTTTATTGTGGGGACTGGGGACCAGCAGTATTATATAGTAGGAGGACAGTGCAGAGTTTTGCTGACCAGTGACCACCAGTATTATACATTCTCTGCCTGAAAAACGCTCCATATCTGTGCTGCATTGTAGTATATAGTAGGAGGACAGTGCAGAATTTTGCTGACCACCAGTATAACTATATATATAGCACGACGGTACAGTAGTCCACTGCTCTACCTACCTCTGTGTCGTCAAGTATACTATCCATCCATACCTGTGGTGCATTTCAGTTTTGCACAGTTTGCTGACTACCAGTATATACTATATAGCAGTATGGTAAAGTAGGCCAAGGCTCTACCTACCTCTGCGTCGTCAAGTATACTATCCATCCATACCTGTGGTGCATTTCAGTTTTGCACAATTTGCTGACCACCAGTATATACTATATAGCAGTACGGTACAGTAGGACACTGCTCTACCTACCTCTGTGTCGTCAAGTATACTATCCATCCATACCTGTGCTGCATTTCAGTTTTGCACAGTTTGCTGTCCACCAGTATATAATATATAGCAGTACGGTACAGTAGGCCACTGTTCTACCTACCTCTGTGTCGTCAAGTATACTATCCATCCATACCTGTGGTGCATTTCAGTTTTGCACAGTTTGCTGACCACCAGTATATAATATATAGCAGTACGGTACAGTAGGCCACTGATCGACCTACCTCTGTGTCATCAAGTATACTATCCATCCATACCTGTGGTGCATTTCAGTTTTGCACAGTTTGCTGTCCACCAGTATATAATATATAGCAGTACGGTACAGTAGGCCACTGCTCTACCTACCTCTGTGTCGTCAAGTATCCTATCCATCCATACCTGTGGTGCATTTCAGTTTTGCACAGTTTGCTGACAATCAGTATATACTATATAGCAATACGGTACAGTAGGCCACTGCTCTACCTACCTCTGTGTCGTCAAGTATACTATCCATCCATACCTGTGGTGCATTTCAGTTTTGCACAGTTTGCTGTCCACCAGTATATAATATATAGCAGTACGGTACAGTAGGCCACTGCTCTACCTACCTCTGTGTCGTCAAGTATACTATCCATCCATACATGTGGTGCATTTCAGTTTTGCACAGTTTGCTGACCACCAGTATATACTATATAGCAGTATGGTACAGTAGGCCACTGCTCTACCTACCTCTGTGTCGTCAAGTATACTATCCATCCATACCTGTGGTGCATTTCAGTTTTGCACAGTTTGCTGACCACCAGTATATACTATATAGCAGTACGGTACAGTAGGCCACTGTTCTACCTACCTCTGTGTCGTCAAGTATACTATCCATCCATACCTGTGGTGCATTTCAGTTTTGCACAGTTTTCTGACCACCAGTATATATTATATAGCAGTACAGTACAGTAGGCCACTGCTCTACCTACCTCTATGTCGTCAAGTATACTATCCATCCATACCTGTGGTGCATTTCAGTTTTGCACAGTTTGCTGTCCACCAGTATATAATATATAGCAGTACGGTACAGTAGGCCACTGCTCTACCTACCTCTGTGTCGTCAAGTATACTATCCATCCATACCTGTGGTGCATTTCAGTTTTGCACAGTTTGCTGACCACCAGTATATACTATATAGCAGTATGGTAAAGTAGGCCAAGGCTCTACCTACCTCTGTGTCGTCAAGTATACTATCCATCCATACCTGTGGTGCATTTCAGTTTTGCACAGTTTGCTGTCCACCAGTATATAATATATAGCAGTACGGTACAGTAGGCCACTGCTCTACCTACCTCTGTGTCGTCAAGTATACTTTCCATCCATACATGTGGTGCATTTCAGTTTTGCACAGTTTGCTGACCACCAGTATATACTATATAGCAGTACGGTACAGTAGGCCACTGCTCTACCTACCTCTGTGTCGTCAAGTATACTATCCATCCATACCTGTGGTGCATTTCAGTTTTGCACAGTTTGCTGACCACCAGTATATACTATATAGCAGTATGGTACAGTAGGCCACTGTTCTACCTACCTCTGTGTCGTCAAGTATACTATCCATCCATACCTGTGGTGCATTTCAGTTTTGCCCAGTTTGCTGACCACCAGTATATACTATATAGCAGTACAGTACAGTAGGCCACTGCTCTACCTACCTCTGTGTCGTCAAGTATACTATCCATCCATACCTGTGGTGCATTTCAGTTTTGCACAGTTTGCTGTCTACCAGTATATAATATATAGCAGTACGGTACAGTAGGCCACTGCTCTACCTACCTCTGTGTCGTCAAGTATACTATCCATCCATACCTGTGGTGCATTTCAGTTTTGCACAGTTTGCTGACCACCAGTATATAATATATAGCAGTACGGTACAGTAGGCCACTGCTCTACCTACCTCTGTGTCGTCAAGTATACTTTCCATCCATACCTGTGGTGCATTTCAGTTTTGCACAGTTTGCTGTCCACCAGTATATAATATATAGCAGTACGGTACAGTAGGCCACTGCTCTACCTACCTCTGTGTCGTCAAGTATACGATCCATCCATACCTGTGGTGCATTTCAGTTTTGCGCAGTATATATAGTAGTATGCCATTGCTATTGATATATTACTGGCATATGTTTCCACACATAAAAAAATGGAGAACAAAAATGTGGAGGGTAAAATAGGGAAAGATCAAGATCCACTTCCACCTCGTGTGAAGCTGCTGCCACTAGTCATGGCCGAGACGATGAAATGCCATCAACGTCGTCTGCCAAGGCCGATGCCCAATGTCATAGTAGAGAGCATGTAAAATCCCAAAAAATAAAGTTCAGTAAAATGACCCAAAAATCGAAATCAAAATCGTCTGAGGAGAAGCGTAAACTTGCCAATGTGCCATTTACGACACGGAGTGGCAAGGAACAGCTGAGGCCCTGGCCTATGTTTAAGGCTAGTGGTTCAGCTTCACCTGAGGATGGAAGCACTCATCCTCCTGCTAGAAAACTTAAAAGAGTTAAGATGGCAAAAGCGCAGCAAAGAACTGTGCGTTCTTCTAAATCACAAATCCCTAAGGAGAGTCCAATTGTGTCGGTTGCGATGCCTGACCTTCCCAACACTGGACGGGAAGAGCTTGCGCCTTCCACCATTTGCAAGCCCCCTGCAAGTGCTGGAAGGAGCACCCGCAGTCCAGTTCCTGATAGTCAAATTGAAGATGTCACTGTTGAAGTACACCAGGATGAGGATATGGGTGTTGCTGGCGCTGGGGAGGAAATTGACAAGGAGGATTCTGATGGTGAGGTGGTTTGTTTAAGTCAAGCACCCGGGGAGACACCTGTTGTCCGTGGGACGAATATGGCCATTGACATTCCATGGTCAAAATACAAAAAAAATCACCTCTTCGGTGTGGAATTATTTCAACAGAAATGCGGTCAACTGGTGTCAAGCCGTGTGTTGCCTTTGTCAAGCTGTAATAAGTAGGGGTAAGGACGTTAACCACCTAGGAACATCCTCCCTTAAACGTCACCTGGACCGCATTCATCAGAAGTTAGTGACAAGTTCACAAACTTTGGATGACAGCGGAAGCAGTCCACTGACCACTAAATCCCTTCCTCTTGTAACCAAGCTCCTGCAAACCACACCACCAACTCCCTCAGTGTCAATTTCCTCCTTACACAGGAAAGCCAATAGTCCTACAGGCCATGTCACTGTCAAGTCTGACGAGTCCTCTCCTGCCTGGGATTCCTCCGATGCATCCTTGAGTGTAACGCCTACTGCTGCTGGCGCTGCTGTTGCTGCTGCTGGGAGTCGATCGTCATCCCAGAGGGGAAGTCGGAAGACCACTTGTACTACTTCCAGTAAGCAATTGACTGTCCAACAGTCCTTGGCGAGGAAGATGAAACATCACAGCAGTCATCCTGCTGCAAAGCGGATAACTCAGGCCTTGGCAGACTAGATGGTGAGAAACGTGTTTTCGGTATCCACCGTTAATTCACAGGGAACTAGAGACTTGATTGAGGTGCTGTCACTGCTGTGTCCCCGGTACCAAATACCATCTAGGTTCCATTTCTCTAGGCAGACGATACCGAATATGTACACAGACGTCAGAAAAAGAGTCACCAGTGTCCTAAAAAATGCAGTTGTACCCAATGTCCACTTAACCACGGACATGTGGACAAGTGGAGCAGGGCAGACTCGGGACTATATGACTGTGACAGCCCACTGGGTAGATGTATTGCCTCCCACAGCAAGAACAGCAGCAGCGGCACCAGTAGCAGCATCTCGCAAACGCCAACTCGTTCCTAGGCAGGCTACGCTTTGTATCACTGCTTTCCATAAGAGACACACAGCTGACAACCTCTTACGGAAACTGAGGAACATCATCGCAGAATGGCTTAGCCCAATTGGACTCTCCTGGGGATTTGTGACATCGGACAACGCCACCAATATTGTGCGTGCATTACATCTGGGCAAATTCCAGCACGTCCCATGTTTTGCACATACATTGAATTTGGTGGTGCAGAATTATTTAAAAAACGACAGGGGCGTGCAAGAGATGCTGTCGGTGGCCCGAAGAATTGCGGGCCACTTTCGGCATTCAGCCACCGCGTGCCAAAGACTGGAGCACCAGCAAACAGTCCTGAACCTGCCATCATTGCTGCTCCTCCATCATCTGAAGCAAGAGGTGGTAACGAGGTGGAAGTCAACCCTCTATATGCTTCAGAGGATGGAGGAGCAGCAAAAGGCCATTCAAGCCTATACATCTGCCTACGATATAGGCAAAGGAGGGGGAATGCACCTGACTCAAGCGCAGTGGAGAATGATTTCAACGTTGTGCAAGGTTCTGCAACCCTTTGAACTTGCCACACGTGAAGTCAGTTCAGAAACTGCCAGCCTGAGTCAGGTCATTCCCCTCATCAGGCTTTTGCAGAAGAAGCTGGAGACATTGAAGGAGGAGCTAAAACAGAATGATTCCGCTAGGCATGTGGGACTTGTGGATGGAGCCCTTAATTCGCTTAACCAGGATTCACGGGTGGTCAATCTGTTGAAATCAGAGCACTACATTTTGGCCACTGTGCTCGATCCTAGATTTAAAACCTACGTTGTATCTCTCTTTCCGGCAGACACAAGTCTGCAGAGGTTCAAAGACCTGCTGGTGAGAAAATTGTCAAGTCAAGCGGAACGTGACCCGTCAACAGCTCCTCCTTCACATTCTCCCGCAACTGGGGGTGCGAGGAAAAGGCTAAGAATTCCGAGCCCACCCGCTGGCGGTGATGCAGGGCAGTCTGGAGCGAGTGCTGACATCTGGTCCGGACTGAAGGACCTGCCAACGATTACTGACATGTCGTCTACTGTCACTGCATATGATTCTGTCACCATTGAAAGAATGGTGGAGGATTATATGAGTGACCGCATCCAAGTAGGCACGTCAGACAGTCCGTACGTATACTGGCAGGAAAAAGAGGCAATTTGGAGGCCCTTGCACAAACTGGCTTTATTTTACCTAAGTTGCCCCCCCCTCCAGTGTGTACTCCGAAAGAGTGTTTAGTGCAGCCGCTCACCTTGTCAGCAATCGGCATACGAGGTTACTTCCAGAAAATGTGGAGAAGATGATGTTCATCAAAATGAATTATAATCAATTCCTCTGTGGAGACATTCACCAGCAATTGCCTCCAGAAAGTGCACAGGGACCTGAGATGGTGGATTCCAGTGGGGACGAATTAATAATCTGTGAGGAGGGGGTTGTACACAGTGAAAGGGGTGAGGAATCGGACGATGAGGAGGAGGTGGACATCTTGCCTCTGTAGAGCCAGTTTGTGCAAGGAGAGATTGATTGCTTCTTTTTTGGTGGGGGCCCAAACAAACCAGTCATTTCAGTCACAGTCATGTGGCAGACCCTGTCGCTGAAATGATATATACTGTACATATTGTTTATATCACTAAACATCACTGAGCGCTATATACTTGAGTATTCTATGTGCAATCCTGCACAATATTGCTGTGAGGAGGCGTGTCGAGCTGCCTGATAATGAGGTATTGTCCCGAGAGGATGAGTAAACAGTGGTTTGGCGGACAAGGATCCGGGATTCGGAGGCCCAGCAGGGACATGCTGTTAGGGCATGAATAGTCAGGCAATATTTTAGGTAGGCTTAGGTCAAGAACGCGTTAAACACTTGTTTTTGGCATTTACAAAAATGTTATTTGTGTAAGATAGAACATATGTGGTTAAGGTATGCATATAGACTGTGTGGGGGTAGGCCTGTCAGGACACATTGCGTAATGCAGTGGTAGGGACCCATGTGTAGTGGTGTGGCCAGTCTCCTTTGAGGCTGTAGACAGACAACACTTTGGGTTTTGAAACTTGTTTAGAGTGCATGGACGGTGGCCATTCAGATATATATGCAGTAAACATTAGTAATGTTAGCATGTTAATAGCAAACAAATGGATCCAAATAAACAGAGTCCAGCATAGGCAACATTTACATATATGTGTTCTGTCTAACGACAGTGTACAAGCTATAGCATTATCCCTTGAGGTGCAGGTGGAGGGCCAAGGCACAGTGATTCATATATGTATGTGAAATTCCATTAGTTGTGTTGCCTTGAAAACCAAAAAATAAATAAAATAAAAAAATAGTTTACAACAAGATAAAACATTCTGAAAAACAACTATATAACATTTTAAATAAAAAAAAAACACAATGGTAACATATAATACTATAACATAAAATAAATGGGTTAAAATAGTATAGTAAACATAATTACATATTTGTGTGTTTCTATCTCTTTAGGGAGAGCACAAAGGCAGGCCGCAGAAGCTAATGGATCCACACGTTCTCCGCAACCCTCCCCATAAATCCTCCTCCCCCTCTCCACAACCCTCCCCCATCAAGCCTCCTCCCCCTGTCACTCACATTACTGCAGCAGCCAGGATCCCCTCGCATCGGGCCGTACTGCCGCATATCTCATTGCCAACTTTATCGGGCAAATGCGCTCATCCAAAGACGAAACCAAAGTGACCGTCTTAGAGCGGGTCCGTCTTAGAGTGACGCAGCCTACACAGCAAAGACCTCTCACCCACCACCACATCATCTTGGAGCATGGGCGAATCTGTCCATTTAGAAGGTGCCACCAGTTCCGAAACCCGAAAGGACCCATGATAAGCCATGGAGAACGCCAACTCGAACAACAATGACTCAAAAAGTGAAGATGCGGGTGCCGCCTATCTGGCGGAGCTGGCGCCACATGCGCCCACCCTTTTATCACCTTTGCAAGGAGGCCGCTCTTTGTCACGTCAGGAAAACCCTTCAGTTTACGAAAAAATGAAATCCCTGCCAGGTACCGTGACACCACGGCTCTAGACCTACCCGTGACAAAAAGCTGCAAAATAAAAGAAAATATCAGCCGATGCTTGCTCTTACCTTCCTGCCCCTGCACTTGGACAAACTCTTCCCACTCACTCCAAGCTTGACTGTAAGCCTTGAGCGTGTTCGGAGCTACTGATCGCATCGCTAAGCTCTCCAGTCCGGACCGATCACCTGCCAGACATAATCAATCAGGACATTGAAAACCCCACGCATCGGCCTCAGGTGCTAGAAGCCGAAATCTTTCCCACTGCCCACGGGACAATGCGTCAGTAATTCCGTTCTCAAGCCCTGGAACATGCTGCGCTTGAAACCATACATTCCTACGCAAGCATGTCAGCAACAGCTGCGCAAGCACCCTCAATACTTCAAGCGACTTGGCCCTCTGATTATTAATCATGTGCACCACGCCCAGATTGTTAGGGCATCTGAACAAAATGCTGCGATCGGCCAGACGCTCACCCCAAACCTCCAAGGCCACCATGATGGGGAAAAGCTGAAGCAGCAAAAAGTCCTTAGTAAAACCTACGCGAGACCATTCCTCAGGCCAAGGGGCCACACACCAAGATCCCTCTAGGTAGCATCCGAACCCAGAGGAACCCGCCGCATCGGTAAATAGCTGCAATCCAGCATTGTTGACCGTCAGGGCCAACCAGACACGCACCCCATTAAATCCCTCCAGGAACGAGGCCAAAATGGCCAAGTCCCTAAAAATCTCAGAGGACAAGCGAATGAAGTGATGCGGTCTGGCACACCACGCCGTCGACCTTTCCAACTTTCGGCAAAAATCCCTGCACATCGGGATGACCCGACAAGCAAAGTTCAAGAGGCCCAACAAAGACTGCGCCTGCCGCAGCGTAACTTTGCGCGACGCCACGAACTGCCTGATAACCTCGCGAAGCGTGGCAACCTTGGCCTGAGGAAGGCAGCAGGAGCCCGCAACCTTGTCAATTTCAATCCCTAAAAACTACAAACAGGAGACCGGCCCATCCGTTTTATCCTCGGCCACAGGGACGCCAAAGTGATAGGGCTCGGGTGCTAAACAACAAATCGCTGCAGCGCGGGGAATTTGCCGGTCCCATGCACAGGAAATCATCAAGGTAATGTGCTACCCCATGACCTCCCGTAGAAGAACCAATGCACCAGTGCAAAACCGTGCTAAACCTTTCGAAGAATGAGCAGGAAACGGAACATCCCTTGGCAAACATTTGTCAATGAAATATTCCGCTCTGATCCGAAAACCCATAAAACAAAATGAGTCCGGATGCAACGGAAGCAACCTAAATGCAGATTCAACATCAATCTTAGCCATTAGGGTTCCTGGGCCAGAAGGCCGAACAATCCCCAGCGCCTCGTCAAACGACTGGTACACCACCAAACATTGTTTCTGCGGGTATTGCATCGTTGACTGACGACCCCGACGGGTAAGAGAGATGCTGAATGAGCTGAAAGGCACCCAGAGTCTTCTTAGGGACCACCCCCACAGGAGAAATAACCAAATCATCCAATGGGGGCAGAGGAAATGGGCCTACCATCCTACCCAGTCGCACTTCTTTCTCCACTTTTTTGCGCAAAACTGATGGAAAAGTGTGAGCGGATTGAAGATTCCTGATGGCCCTAACACTGACGTCACAAGCAACTGGCAGGCGGAAACCAAACTGGAGACCTTGAGACAAAAAACTAGTGACTTGCCTATCAGGATACCAGCCAAGCCACTTGGACATGGCATCCAACTTAATTGGCGTTGGAGCCCTGCTGATCGCTCCCGCTCCCAGGGATTTTACCAAAGCCTTGTTTACAGCCTCTCGGCCCCTGCCAACTCCCTTTAAAACAGTTGGAGCCAGGTGAAAACCGCCGCATTGCAAGCATGTGTGTCGAAAAACGACACCGCCTGCCGAAGGAACAGGTCGCTTTATTATAGGCAAAGCATTTACCCTTCGCCGGCGCCTGTCCCCCCCCCCCCCCCCCCCGTGAGTAGCAGCTCTACCTTTCCTGTTCGACCCCGCCTCCGCGCTAGCTCCCTAGGTGGCTGACCCAGCGTGCTGAACATCCGCCCCCGGAGTCCAGGGTTCCTTTGCAGCTTGACAAGCTCGAGTGACCTGAAGCCATACCTCCACGTCTTTGCCCTCAAAATCAATTATATGCAAGCAATCCTGCTTCTCCCTAAACTTCTCATCATACGCACGCCACTCAACTCCTTTCGATGACCGCTGCATATCGTGTATCAGGTGCAAGTACCGGATGATATTCATGTGCTCATCCGGCCTATCCTCCAAATGACATGGCGCAAAGACGCAGAAGCCAGCCAGCCAATTGTCAAATGACCGGAACGCCTCAGCACCTATGCCCTTCTTAGCTTTAGCTGCTTTATACTCTTTCTTAGCATCCTAAGTCAGCAAGAACAAATCCACGTAATCGCCTCTACCAATTTTCCTACGGCAGCTATCCCGCAACCCCCTTAACACTGCTGTATAGTCACAGTGCACCACTCCCGGCAAATTACGGCGCTTCTTGGCCCTGCGATCGCTCTCACTAAGCCGCTTGCGCCTCTTCCGCTTCTCCTGCAGTCCAGCCACCTTTTTTGCATACTTGGCAGCCCGCTTCTTCGCTCTAGTCGTGCTACTAACCTTGGACGCTTGCTACGATAAGGATGAAGAAGAGGAGGAACTGTCAGAACTAGTGCGTGCGGAGGAGCCCGATGTCGAAACCTCCACCTCACCTGACGATGACGACCGCTCGGACTCGGACGCCAGAACTGTGTGAATCTCAAAATCCTCATCCCCATCATCTTCCATCTCGCCAAACCCTCCTGAAAAAGAAAACAAAGAACGGGACCCGGAAACCCCTGCCGGGACCAGCAGACCGATCCGAGATACCCCCGCCTGCTCAATAGGCGAGCGCCTCACCCCCGTTGGCGGGGTGCCCAACTGCGCCGCAGCCTCCTGCAACTCCTGGCAAGTGCGCTCTATCCGCCGCACCGTCAATCCCGTCGGTGCACCAGAAGCCCCCCTAACCCCCCGCGTGCCCGCAGGACGCACTGAACCCGAAGAGTCAGCTGCCACCAATGAGGCCAAAGCCGATGCCACCGATGACAGCGCAGATGCCAGGTCCTTAGTGGCCCCCCATTCACCTCTATCCTCCCGGCCACTGCCAAGCGAGACTCCCAGGGCCTCCGGTGCCCCACTCTGCCTCCTTCCCTGGCCTACATAAGGTGCCGGGGAGGGCCCTGCCCCTAAAAGGTCAGATCGCCTGCGTTACCTGCCGGTCCCCCCTCTGACCCCCTGTCCAGCCCTCCGCACCGCACCCCGCCCCCTTCACTCATCCCATCCTCCAATGCCTGGCCACCACTGCCAGCCCGAACCTGCTCTCCAACACCAGCCCCCAGCCGGGAGCGACAGGGAAAGCAGCCCCCTCAGCCAAATCATCATCAGTATTATCAGTGTCAGCAGCATAATTAATACGGATCGCCCCCTCCGCCATCCCCGGCCGGACTCCGGCACTGAGGGAGGCAGCAGGGGGAGAGACCATCAAAAGCCACCACTGCATGCACACGTGCGCGAGCGGGGCCAGAAGCAGCAGGGACGGCCACATGTGACCCCTGCCGAGCGCGCTCCCCCCGTGCCGAGGAGAAGTACGGCCTGCAGGGGGGAGAGCCGATGGCCAAGATACGGCCACCGCCTCCCCATGCCTTTCTGGCGCCCGCCACCCACCCTGCCGCCCACGGCCGGCAGACAACCGCGGCCTAGCTACGGGTGACAGAGGTGGCTTGAAACCCCCTGCGAGAAGGCGTGTAGGCCCACCCCAGCACGCTCGCGAAGACTGGGCACAGACGGAGGGAGACACAAGCCAAGCCCCGGCCACAACTCCCTCCCTAGCCATGTATTGGCGCCCCCCCCCCCCCGCTGCCCATGACCAGACCCCAAAAATGGCTCCAGCAACTGTAGCAGGGGAGATCGAGCTCATCCCACCGCCACAGGGGCACACGTGCCGGAGGACGAGGAGGCAGAACGGGTGGCCGTGGCTACTGGCCCCACAATGGCGCCCTCCTCACCACCCCCTGAGCGGTGGTGAGCAGGGGCCCGGGGTGAACGCTGGGGTCGGGCTGCGGCAACCATGACACAAGAAGGGACAAGGAGGGGGAGGTGAACAGAGTGCTAAAATCCCCTAAAGCTAAGTTAAGCTAAAGGCAACAGCAAAAATATACTAAAGCACTAAAAGCACTACCTAAATCTCCTAGCAAGCAATAAACTGACCTGATCAGGACAGCATACACTCACCAGCAAGGAAGGCAACCTAAAAAAGACCCCTAATGCCCTATGCATCCCATATATATACTGATCCCTCCCCTACCTATAATTGGCTGTAACCTGTCATGCCATTTTAGTCCACACCCATCACAGGAGGTTTAATTCTCTCCATTCCCATGTCTGTCATTCTGTTCTCCAAATATTTAAAAGTATATATATTTGAACCCTTAATTGAGGATTGTTATTGTGCAATTAGGTTGCCAAACTCTTCATTTCGAAGACTTTGAACACTTAATTGGACAATCACATTACAAATCCTTAGCCTAATTGGTTTCTTAATTTAGAAAGGGATGGGATGAAATATTTACAAAAAAAACCCCAAGCACTGTGCGAATATTTGTAAACTAACGATATCATGTGCATGCCAGTGAAGGAATAGCACATATACGACAGTCTCCGTGTTGATAGCGATGCGTTTGGCACTCATGAGAATGCATCGCTACCATGCGGAGTACAACAGTAAACAGCCACTTTGTGTATTGCTGCACGGTCATTTGCAGTTGTACGTGGTGGGCATTTGTTTGCATTTATGCAAACACTGCTGTGTGAACGCTGCTTGCGTGCGCAGCTAATAGCGATCAACTCGGAATGAGGTCCCATGTGCACTGCAGGGGGGACAGATATAACATGTGCAGAGAGATTTAGATTTGGGTGTGGTGTGTTCAACTGAAATCTAAATTGCAGTGTAGAAATAAAGCACCCAGTATTTACCTTGCACAGAAACAATATAACCCACCCAAATCTAACTCTCTCTGCACATGTTATATCTGCCACACCTGCAGTGCACATAGTTTTGCACAACTGCCAACAAATTTGCTGCTACGATCAGGTCTGAATTACCCCTCCTGTACACAAATGCATATCTTGTAAATAATCCCAAAATGTGGAACATTAATAAATCAATATTAAGGTTGACTATTTGGAGCTATTAATTTGAGTCCCTAACATGAAATAATTGAGAAAAACCTCTCTCTAATGCTGGGTACACAGTGCACACTAGAAGATCTACAGTATCTACTAGAGATGAGCGGGTTCAGACAGGTCACCCCTGGAATTATATGGCAGACATATAGGCCCTCATTCCAAGTTGTTCGCTCGCTAGCATATTTTAGCAGCATTGCACACGCTAGGCCGCCGCCCTCTGGGAGTGTATCTTAGCATAGCAGAATTGCGAACGAAAGATTTGCAGAATTGCGAATAGAAAATTCTTAGCAGTTTCTGAGTAGCTCGAGACTTACTCCTACACGGCGATCAGCTCAGCCCATTTCATTCCTGGTTTGACGTCACAAACATGCCCTGCGTTCGGCCAGCCACTCCCCCGTTTCTCCAGACACTCCCGCGTTTTATCCTGGCACGCCTGCGTTTTTTCACACACTCCCAGAAAACGGTCAGTTTCCGCCCAGAAACACCCACTTCCTGTCAATCACACTCCGATCACTTCAACGAAGAAAATTCTTTGTTCGGACGTGAGTAAATCTACTAAGTTTTGTGCTAAAATACTTAGCGCATGCGCACTGCGTACCATGCGCATGCACATTTTTGCCTTAATCGCTCCGTTGCGAAAATCGGCAACGAACGAACAACTCGGAATGACCACCATAGACAGGTGTGTTTTGAAAATCTAACTTTCTCTGGCAGTTGTCGGGATCCGCTAGGTTATGATTCTGTCTCTTCCGACTGACTTTGGCCACAAATGTGGTCTCTCCCCATTTTGTATGTGTTTGGAAAACACTTTGTCAAACTTGGAATTTCCATTTCCACCTTTGCAGCTATATGATTTCACAAATCTGGTTGTGATACTGAAGCTTGTTTCATATTCTGCTCTAGGCTTTAGTTTAAACCTAGGATCAAGTACAGCAGCACCCCTGGAATTATAAGGCAGTGCCTCTGTACTTGCAGCAGATAGGCAGCACCCCTGGACTTATACAGTGGAAAGGCAACACTCCTGGACTTAAACTGCATAGGCAGCACCCCTGGAGAATTACACAGCACAGCAGACAGGCAGCAGCACCCCTGGACTTAAACAGCACTGGGGCTGTACCCCTAGACTGACAGGGCAGAGGGACAGCACCCCTGTACAGCACCCCTGTCCCTTTAGTCTTCTGCCCTTATCTCACAATTGTCCGGATTGTACTCCAGTACATCTTCAACCAACTGACTACTTAGTTACACAGCACAGCAGACAGGCAGCAGCATCCCTGGATGTAAATAGCAAAGTGACAGCACCCTATGACTTACAAGGCAGAGGTCCAAGGCAGCACCCCTGGACTTAAACAGCAGTGGGGCTGTACCCCTGGACTGACAGGGCAGGGGGACATAACCCCTGTACAGCACCCCTGTCCCTTTAGTCTTCTGCCCTTATCTCACAATTGTCCTGTGTGTACTCCAATACATCTTCAACCAACTAACTAGTTAGTTACACAGCACAGCAGATAGGCAGCAGCATTCCTGGATATAAATAGCAAAGTGACAGCACCCTATGACTTACAAGGCAGAGGTACAGCACCCCATATAGGGCAGCGCCCCTGGAATGAAATGGAAGACAAAGAAAAGACGTGCAAGATTGACTTGTCCTTGGGCCCTCCCACCCACACTTATGTTGTATAAACAGGACATGCACACTTTAACAAACTAATCATTTCAGTGACAGGGTTGATCACATGACTGTGGCTGAAATGATTGGTTTGTTTGGGCCCCCACAAAAAAAGCAATCTCTCCTTGAAAAAACTGGCTCTACAGAGGCAAGTTGTCATCCTCACCCTCCAATTCCTCACCCCCTTCAGTGTTTACATCCTCATTCTCACAGACTATTAATTTGTCCAAGCTGGAATCCACCATTACAAGTCCCTGTATACTTTCTGGAGGCAATTGCTGGTAAAGGTCTTCCTGGTGGAATTTATAATTCATTTTGATGAACATAATCTTCTCCACATTTTGTGGAAGTAACCTCCTACGCTGATCGCTGACAATGTTACCAGCAGCCCTAAATACTCTTTCAGAGTACACACTCCTTTTCCTGTCAGTATACATACGGACTTTCTGACATGCCTACTTGGATGCTATCACTGATATAATCCTCTGCCATTCTTTCAATGGGGACAGCATCATATGCAGTGACAGTAGGCGTGTCAGTAATTGTTGAAAGCTCCTTCATTCCAGACCAGATGGCAAAACTTGCTTTTGACTGTCCTGCATCACCACCAGCAGGTTGGCTAGGAAGTTTTTGTTTTTTGCTCGCAGCCCTAGTTGCGGGAGAAAATGAAGGAGGAGCTGTCGATGTGTCACGTTCCGCTTGAGCTGACAATGTTTTCACCAGCAGGTCTTTGCACCCCTGCAGACTTGCATCCGCCAGAAAGAGAGATACAACATAGTCTTTAAACCTAGGATCGAGCACGGTGGCCAAAATGTAGTGATCTGATTTCAACAGATTGAACACCCTTGAATCCTGGCAAAGGGAATGAAGGTCTCCATCCACAAGTCCCACTTACTTAGCAGAATCGCTCCATTTTAGCTCCTCCTTCAATTTCTCCAGCTGCTTCCGCAAAAAAGCCTGATGAGGGGAATGACCTGACTCAAGCTGGCAGTGTCTGAACTGACTTCATGTGTGGCGAGTTCAAAGGGTTGGAGAACCTTGCACAACACGGAAATCATTCTCCACTGCACTTGAGTCAGGTGCATTCCCCTTTCTTTGCCTATGTCATAGGTGGATGTAGAGGGTTGAATAGTCTTTTGCTGCTCCTCCACCCTCTGAAGCATATAGAGGGTTGAATTCCACCTCGTTACTACCTCATGCTTCAGGTGATGGCAGTGCAGGTTCAAGAGTGTTTGCTGGTGCTCCAGTCTTCAGCATGCAGTCGCTGAATGTCAAAAGTGTCCCAGAATTTTTGGGGCCACCGACAGCATCTCCTGCATACCCTTGTCATTTTTTAAAACATTCTGCAACACCAAATTAATTGTATGAGCAAAACATGGGATGTGCTGGAATTTGCCCAGATGTAATGCACGCACAATATTGGTTGCATTGTCCGATATCACAAATCCTCACGAGAGCCTAAGTGAGGTAATCCTTTGTTCGATGATGTCCCTCAGTTTCTTTAAGAGGTTCTCAGCGGTGTGCCTCTTACGAAAGCCGGTGATGCACAGTGTAGTCTGCCTAGGAATGAGTTGGCATTTGTGAGATGGTGCTGCTGCTGCTGCTGTTGTTGCTGTGGAAGGAAATACATCGACCCAGTGGGCTGTCACAGTCATGTAGTCCTTAGTTTGCCCTGCTCCACTTGTCCACATGTCCGTGGTTAAGGGCACAGTGGGTACAACCGCATTTTTGAGGACACTTTTCTTAATTTCCCTGTACATTCTAGGTATCGCTTGCTTTGTGAAGTGGAATCTAGATAGAATTTGGAACCGGGGACACAGTATGTCCATCAACTGTCTGAATCTCACTGCAGTAATTGCGGATACCGGATGCACGCCTAATACCAGTATAGTTGTTATGGCCTCAGAAATCTGCTCTGCAACAGGGTGACTGTTGTCATATTTTATCTTCCTCACAAAGGACTGTTGAACAGTCAATTGCTTTGTTAGAGTAGTTTAATTGGTCTTCCTGCTCCCCTTCTGGGATGAAGATTGACTCCCAGCATCAATAACAGCAGCAGCATCATTAGGCGTAGCACTCAAGGATCCTCCGGAAGTCAGTCATGCCTATGACATGGCCTACAAGACTATGAGGGTGGTGGTGGTGTGGATTGCAGGCGCTTGGATACAACAAAAGAGAGAAAGCTAGGTGTCACTGGACTGGACACACTCCTATCCAAAGTTTCTGAACTTGGTAATGACTTTTGATGAATGCGCTTCAAGAGAGGGATAAGGGAGGAAGTTCCTACATGGTTAACATCCTTACCCCTACTTATGGAGAATTTATGGAGAAATAATTCCACACCAAAGAGGTGGATTTTTTGGCATTTTGCCCAGGCATGACAATGGGCTTTTTCATCCCATGGCCAACAACGGTCTCCATTGGTGCCTTATTCAAACAAACCACATTACCATCAGAATCCTCATCATAAACTTCCTCCTCAGCGCCAGCTACACCAATATCCTCCTCATCCTGGTGTACTTTTACATCCTCAATCTCAATATCAGAAACTGGACTGTCGGTGCTCCTCCCAGCACTTGCAGAGGGCATGCAAATGGTGGTAGGAGCCTCCTCTTCCCATACAGTATTGTGAAGGTCAGGCCTAGACATCACAACCGTGAACACACTTGGACTCTCATTGGGGATTTGTGATATATCTGAATGCACAGTTGTTTTTTCCTGTGCATTAACAAGCTTTATTTTTTTATTTTTCGAGAGGAAGGAGGGCTTACAAGCCTTACATCCTCATGAGAAGCTGAGCCACCAGTCATGAACATAGGCCAAGGCCTTAGCCTTTCCCTGCCACTTCGTGTCATGAATGGCATATTGCCAATTTTATATTTCTCTCAGATAATTTCTTTTTTTTCTGATTATTAATTTTTGCTTCTTGGATTTTACATGCCCTCTATGACATTGGGCATCAGCCTTAGCATACGACATTGATGGAATTGCCAATGTCATGGCTGGTGGCAGCAGCAGCTGCAGCACTTGTACTAGGAACGGTAAGTGCTTCCTAATCTTTCACTATTTTTTCCTCCAAATTGTTGTTCTCCATTTCACAGTACAGCACCCCTTCATTATTACAGCACACAGAATAGTGCCCTTTATTTTCACAGCACCCCAGTACTCTTACAGTATGTGGACCAGTGTGCTTTTATTTTAACAACTGCAACCCCGAATTTTTACAGCATACAGGGCCAGTGTAATATTATTTTAACAGCAGCACATCTATATTTTTAAAGCATACAGGACCAGTGTGCTTTTATTTGAACTAGAGGAGCACCCCTGAATTTTTACAGCATACAGGACCAGTGTAATTTTATTTGAACAGAAGCACCCCTGAATTTTTACAGCATACAGGACCAGTGTGCTTTTATTTAAACAACAGAAGCATCCCTGAATATCTATAGCATACAGGAGGACAGTGCCCCTGCCCACTGTAAAACACAGTGACAGCCAGGACAGCAACACCCATGTACAGCTGCAGCATCCCTAACAGCACATGAAACACCAGTGACAGCTAGGACAGCCAGGGCAGCCAGGACAGCACAGGTACACCACAGTGACAGGAGCAGCACCCCTACAGAGCACACACTGACCCCCACCTGATGCCACCACCCACAGAGAAACAGAGGTCTGTCTACCTTACTCTCCAAGTCCAGAGTGAAAATGGCGGTGATGTGTGGCTATTTATCAGTGACGTGCGGTGAGGTAAATGCCTGGGGAGGCACTGGCTAAACGGTCAGTTACCACGCACAAACGGCCTCTTCCTGTCAATCACCTTGCAAACGCCCGTGTGACCGGATTTTTTGCACCATCACGTAGCTCATCGGCGATGCTCGTTGATGTTGTTTAGATTATACACATATATTATGCCACACCGTAGAGCAGATCACACATACAGTATATATTATGCCACCCTGTACTACTCTATATTGCATGTGTGTGTATATATACAGTATATATATATATATATATATATATATAAAATCAATGAATGAACAACAATTATGCTTTCCAGTGCCGTAACTAGGCAATTTAGCGCTGTGTGCAAGAAACGGCATTGGCACCCCCACCTGCATGTAACATAGGGGTAGTGCGCGCCGCAGGCGCGTGAAAAATATATAGGGGCGTGGCTTCATGGGGAAGGGGCGTGGGCACAAAATAATACCAATTCATACTAAGGTGCACAGTAGTGTCCATTATTCAAATTACGCTGCACAGTAGCGCCACTACACCAGGTAGAGCCCCTTTTACACATTACGGCAGACAGCGTCCCCCTTTTACACATTACGGCAGACAGCGTTCCTCTTTTTACACATTACGGCAGACAGCGTCCCCCTTTTTACAGATTACGGCAGACAGCGTCCCCCTTTTTACAGATTGCGGCAGACAGCGTCCCCTTTTTACACATTACGGCAGGCAGCGTCCCCCTTTTACACATTACGGCAGACAGCGTCCTCTTTTTTACACATTACGGCAGATAACGTGCCCCTTATTACTCATTACGGCAGACAGCGTCCCCCTTATTACACATTACTGCAGACAGTCCCCTTATTACACATTACGGCAGACAGCGTCTCCCTTATTTCACATTATGGCAGAGAGCGTCCCCTTATTACACATTACGGCAGGCAGCGTCCCCTTTTTACACATTACGGCAGACAGCGTCCTCTTTTTTAAACATTACGGCAGATAACGTGCCCCTTTTTACACATTACGGCAGACAGCGTGCCCCTTATTACTCATTACGGCAGACAGCATCCCCCTTATTACACATTACTGCAGACAGTCCCCTTATTACACATTACGGCAGACAGCGTCCCCCTTATTACACATTACTGCAGACAGTCCCCTTATTACACATTACGGCAGACAGCGTCTCCCTTATTTCACATTACGGCAGACAGCGTCCCCTTATTACACATTACGGCAGGCAGCGTCCCCTTTTTACACATTACGGCAGACAGCGTCCTCTTTTTTACACATTACGGCAGATAACGTGCCCCTTTTTACACATTACGGCAGACAGCGTGCCCCTTATTACTCATTACGGCAGACAGCGTCCCCCTTATTACACATTACTGCAGACAGTCCCCTTATTACACATTACGGCAGACAGCGTCCCCCTTATTACACATTACTGCAGACAGTCCCCTTATTACACATTACTGCAGACAGCGTCTCCCTTATTTCACATTACGGCAGACAGCGTCCCCTTATTACACATTATGGCAGACAGCGTCTCCCTTATTACACATTACTGCAGACAGTCCCCTTATTACACATTACTGCAGACAGTCCCCTTATTACACATTACTGCAGACAGTCCCCTTATTACACATTACGGCAGACAGTCCCCTTATTACACATTACGGCAGACAGCATCCCAATTTTTTACACAAGTTCAGAGAAAAGAAGGATTGCGGTGGTGAAGGAGACAGTACCTTATAGTAATAGTACCTTACTGTACCGTACTCCCCGGCGGTGACACCAACAGCACTCGGCGCCGCTCACAGTCGCAGCAATGTGGTTTTGAGAGGAGGGGCCTCACTCCTCTCTTCAGGCTGGGCCACCGTCTTACTTGTTCGTTAAGGCCCACAGCTGGCCCCGGCAGCGGCGTACTACAATGAGTCAGCCGGACTCATTAGCGCTGGCTGTGGGCACCTCGATTGCGACCCGGCCAGGAGAGTTACACCAGCGCACCACAGGGCGCCAAACAGAGCAGCTTGCGCTGGGGAGGCGGGGACGGCACCCGGCAGCTGTCACACTACAATCAGTGCGCTGACAGTCTGCCGGGAGCCTGTAATAATGGGTTAACCTGGTCTGTCAGCGGCCTGGGTATGGCGGATCTCCGCGGGAGGGATGTCCGGGCTCCAGGGCATGACAGAGTACTTGCATCTGGCCCATGGAGGGGAGGGGGGCATCTGACTCTGCCCGTCCGTTCCAGCCCACCCCCTGCTGCTGTCCAATCACATCTTGATGTGGGCTGAAGGCACAGCCCCCTGTCAATGAGGCAGTAGTGCTGGTGCCGCTTGTCATTAATTTTTCAATGGGCTTTTCCAGCCCGCGGCTTGGCCCCGCCCCCTGTCCATCCCCGCTTCAGACACTTTATTATTGTCAGTGGGAGGCAGCGTTCTCACTGCCTCCCATAGAGAGATGGCTGCATTTTGACATTAAAAATGATTAAAATAATACAAAGTAGAATCTGTTTTATTAGTATATTTTTTGTATTATTTTAATCATTATGACAGGGGAGGCACTGCCTCCCCTGCCTCCCCTGACTGCACGTCCCTGCTATTTATATGGAATCCAAAACCTGTGAGAATCCAACAGCAGGATGATGATGTTTTGCCTCGTCTTGTTTCCGAGTCTGGCAGGAAGCCCTGAGCCGGGCTTGTGTACCGACTTGGAAAGTAAAGTTCGGGGGGGTTCAGTTCTCAGGGAACTGAACCAGCTCATCTCTAGAATAAAGAAATCTGCAATATTAGACTTAATACTTACAAATGGAAACAGAATATCTGATGTACTGTAAAAGTGGGTGAAAACCTGGGATATAGTGATCATCAAGCAGTATGGTTCAGTATAAAGACACAGACTGACTCATCCCATACAAAAACAAAGGTGTTAGATTTTAGGAAGGCTGATTTTGTAATGATGGGAAAATGTGTAAGCGATTCTTTGGCAGAGTAAATGAACTTGGTAGCAGTGCAGAAGAGGTGAGAATCATTAAAAAGTGCAATATTAAAGGCAACAGGCCTTTGTATCAAAATTCTTAGGAAAAACACAAGGAAAAGGAAGAAGCCAGTGTGGTTTGCAAAAGAAGTAGCAAGTATTGCGAAAGCAAAAAAGATGGCTTTTAGGAAATATAAGCAGACACAAAATAATGAAAACAGAGATATATCTTGTTAGACGGAAGGAGATTAAGAAGGTAATAAGATGTGTAAAGACATAAGCTGAGGAGAAAATGGCCCAGTCAGTTGGTAAAGGAGGCAAAACTCTTTTTAGGTATATAAGCGAAAGGAGAAAAACAAAAGGCAGAATAATAAAACTAAAGACAGAGACTGGGAGTATTGTTGAGGGAGACAATGCAATAGATCATCTTAATAATTATTTTTGCTCAGTATTTTCTACTGAAAGAGAGGGGAATGGGCTCCAGTTAAGTTGCAGGGAAAGTCAGGAAAATCAAACAAGTACATTTACAGAGGAGAAGGTCCTATCAGAACTCTCAAAGCTGAAAGTGGAAAAATATATGGGGCCAGAAGGGATACATCCAAGGCTCCTAAAAGAGTTTAAAGAGGTGCTGGTAGAGCCATTAACAGAATTATTCAACTAGTCATTAGCTACAGGAGTAATTCTAGAGGACTGGAAAAGAGCAAACATAGTCCCACAGCACAAAAGTGGAAGCAATGAAGAGGCAAACAACTACAGACCAGTGTATATAATATCTTTATTACTGACATTGCAAATGGCATTAAAGGGAAAGTATGCCTTTTTGCAGATGACACAAAGGTATGCAACAGGGTAGACACACCAGGAGGGGTAAAAAAAAATTGAGGATCTAGGTAGACTAGAGGGATTCTCAAGAGTGTGGCAATTACAGGTTAATGCCAAAAAATGCAAAATCATGCACTTGGGTCTCAAAAATCCAAAGGCTAAATATAGTATTGATGGCACTATACTGGAAACTACTGAGGAGGAAAGGGATCTAGGAGTCACTATTTCAGGTGAATTAAAGGTAGGTAAGCTATGTAACAAAGCAATGTGGAAGGCTAGTCAGATGCTTGGATACATTGGGAGAGGAAAGAAAGAAGTAATAATGCCACTGTATAGGTCATTGGTACGGCCTCATCTAGAATTCTGTGTTCAATTCTGGAGGCAACGTCTTCAAATGGATATCAATACATTAGAGACTGTACAAAGAACGGCAACTAAAATGGTGCATGGCCTACACCACAACACATACCCATAAAGACTAGAAAATATCAATATGTATAGTTTGGAGCAGAGAAGGGAAAGGGGGTACAGGATAGAAACTTTGAAATATATCAAGGGTTTTATCAAAGTCCAGGAGGGAAACATTCTTCAAATGAAGAGAAGCAATAGGACATGAAGACATGCACCGAGACTGGAGGGAGGTAGTTGCAGGGGAAATTTGAGGAAAAATTACTTCACAGAAAGGGTAGCGGACAAGTGGAACAGCCTCCATTCAGAAGTAGTAGAGGATAAGACAGTAGAGCAATTTAAACATGCATGGGATAGACATAAGGATATCCTTACAAATAAATAAGGATCAAATAAGGTTTAAGATAAAAATATGGTAAAAGAGGGGCAGACTAGATGGGCCAAATTCTCTGTTTCTATGTAACATTGAGACCTGAGCCGGGAGCCGAGTCTGGCTTGGGACTTCCCAATTTACTCGGATCCCAAAGTAAGGTCGAAAGTCATCTACCCGCTGTCATATTCTTGCGGGATTAGGATTCTATATAAGTCCCCGGTGAACAGTGTGGAAAGTGTATTGGATTGTGTTGTCTGGCGTGGGGCAGGTGCACTCTGTCTGTCTGCTGTATCTGAAAGGGTTGCTCTCTCTGTCTGCTGTATCTGAAAAAGGGGTGCTCTTTCTGTCTGCTGCATCTGAAAGGGGTGCTCTCTCTGTCTGCTGTATCTGAAAAAGGGGTGCTCTCTCTGTCTGCTGCATCTGAAAGGGTTGCTCTCTCTGTCTGCTGTATCTGAAAAAGGGGTGCTCTTTCTGTCTGCTGCATCTGAAAGAGGTGTTCTCTCTGTCTGCTGTATCTGAAAAAGGGGTGCTCTCTCTGTCTGCTGTATCTGAAAGGGGTGCTCTGTCTGCTGTATCTGAAAAAGGGTTGCTCTCTCTGTTTGCTGTATCTGAAAGAGGTGCTCTCTCTGTCTGCTGTATCTGAAACAGGAGTGCTCTCTCTGCTGTATCTGAAAGGGTTTTTTTTTCTCTGTCTGCTGCATCTGAAAGGGTTGCTCTCTCTGTCTGCTGTATCTGAAAAAGGGGTGCTCTTTCTGTCTGCTGCATCTGAAAGAGGTGTTCTCTCTGTCTGCTGTATCTGAAAAAGGGGTGCTCTCTCTGTCTGCTGTATCTGAAAGGGGTGCTCTGTCTGCTGTATCTGAAAAAGGGTTGCTCTCTCTGTTTGCTGTATCTGAAAGAGGTGCTCTCTCTGTCTGCTGTATCTGAAACAGGAGTGCTCTCTCTGCTGTATCTGAAAGGGTTTTTTTTCTCTGCCTGCTGTATCTGAAAAAGGGGTGCTCTCTCTGTCTGCTATATCTGAAACTGGTGATCTGTTCATCCATCCAGGGGCTCCGCCCCAGTGTAAAATGTAAAAAATAAAAGCTATAACCTAAAAGCCTAATATATATATATATATATATATATATATATATATATATATATATAGTAGAAGTATCCTTCCCCACCTGTGGCTCAGGTGTTTAGCAGCGAAGGAACAGCCGGCACTCCATGGACTTGTGAGAACACTTTTTAGTGTTTAAAACATGATGGCAACAAGTAACATGGTGTAAAAAAAAAGCAAACAAAATGCAGGTATCTTACAACGTTTCAAGGCATGGCAGCCTTTTCATCAGGTAAGTAAACCCTAGTGCTGTGAGAAAAAAACACAAACAACGAACCAAACTAAGCCAGGAGACACTCACCTGTTAAGTAGCATGGAGAGCAGAGGCGAGGTGTTCCCGGCGTCTGTAACCGGGACTTCCGGGTGGGTCACGTGAGCGGCTCACCAATGACGTATCCGTTGCTAAGCAATGCGTTCGTGAGGTAGCAGGCGCTGGGAAAGCCTGTCAGTGAATCAAAGAGGCAGAAAGTGTAAAGGCATGTGTGTTACATGCGATACCCAGCTAACTAAAGCTGATATAAGTGATGTGAAACATACAGTGTGTTGAGATGAATTAAAAAAGATTAAAAGTCACTATTCTACAGCTGTGTAGCAAGATAGAGTGCAAATATAGGAATGCAAATACAAGAATGCAAATATAAGAACTTGTTGTTTCAAACACATGGACATATTGTAACTATATGTCCCCTATATATAAAAGGGTAAAAACAAATTTGATTAACTTAGGCACTGTGCCCTGGCTGTCGTCTATCACAGGGCAATAGAAGGGGGGAGGGACAAAATTTTTCTGTATATATATATATATATATATATATATATATATAAAATTATTATTATTATTATTATTATTATTATTTTGTGTGTCCTGTATCCCAGTGTTAATAATAAGCAATAATTTTCCTTAATAAGGCACACACAATTACATAATAAAATGTCCCTCCTCAGTGATTAGAATTAGGTGAGTGTCCCAGGTATCCTTGCTCTTGAAATGGAACTATACCTCCTCTGTATATCGCGATTTGACATAATTAAACCATTCACATATGATTTAGTGAATTTCAAAAAGAGAGAGGAGACATTGGGCCTAATTCTGACTTGATCGCAGCAGCAAAATTGTTCTCTAATGGGCAAAACCATGTGCACTGCAGCGGGGGCAGATATAACATGTGTTGAGAAATTTAGATTTCAGTGGGTTATTTTGTTTCTATGCAGGGTAAATATTGGCTGCTTTATTTTTATACTGCAATTTAGATTTCAGTTTAAACACACTCCACCCAAATCTAAGTCTCTATGCACATTATATCTGCCTCACCTGCACTGCACATGGGCCCTCATTCCGAGTTGTTCGCTCGCTAGCTGCTTTTAGCAGCATTGCACACGCTAAGCTGCCGCCCTCTGGGAGTGAATCTTAGCATAGCAGAATTGCGAACGAAAGATTCGCAGAATTGCGAATAGAAAATTCTTAGCAGTTTCTGAGTAGCTCGAGACTTACTCCTACACTGCGATCAGTTCAGTCAGTTTCGTTCCTGGTTTGACGTCACAAACACACCCAGCGTTCGCCCAGACACTCCCCCGTTTCTTCAGACACTCCCGCATTTTTCCCAGAAACGCCAGCGTTTTTTCGCACACTCCCATAAAACGTACAGTTTCCGCCCAGAAACACCCACTTCCTGTCAATCACACTACGATCACCACAGCGATGAAAAAGCTTTGTTATGCCGTGAGTAAAATACCTAACTTTTGTGTAAAATAACTAAGAGCATGTGCTCTGCGAACATTGCGCATGCGCAGTTAGCGGATAATCGCATTATAGCGAAAATCGGCAACGAGCGAACAACTCGGAATGACCTCCATGGTTTTGCCCATTAGAGAACAATTTTGCTGCTGCGATCAGGTCTGAATTAGGCCCATAGTGCAATATTGCAAAAAACAAGAAACAAGATTTATTTTTTCACTATTCTACTCACAATTTTAAAACAATAACATGTATGTAACCATAAAAGGTAACAATCAGGAGTTTTTCACAACGAACGCTGTAGTCCTCTAGTTACCATCCCAGATCGCAATGGGTAAAGGAAGAGGTCCGGACTATTCCTTCAAGGCACCAGATTACCAACAATTCAGCAGATCTTCTGTATAGTGTTCACCAGCCTAAAGCTGCCTCTGATGAAGGACATCTGTCTGAAATGCTTTAGGCTGATGATCATATTCTTATGTTATAACTTATTGTCCTATTTTCATAATTATTATCACCAAATTGTGTTTAATTCAAATTAATATTATAAATATTAATTATAAATGAACTAAATTTAAATTAAATGAATATTACTAAACTCTCCACACTTGAATAGTGAACTTTCTGTATACCAAACATATCTTTTAGGAACAGAAAAACTTGATCCAAAAGAAATTAAAATCATGATTACAGCATCTATAATAGTCTTTTTTTTATTCTTCTTTGCCCAATTCATCTTTTTGTGAACTGAAATCTTGAGCCATGCCTAATGTGTCTTTTTTAACTACATTTATATCTATCTATCTATCTATCTATCTATCTATCTATCTATCTATCTATAACCAAACACGAGGAACCACTGCTTTTGCCATTCCCAGGGGTTGGGGTGCGGTGGGCTGTGACCACCGAACTCAAATATACCAAACAGAAAACCCAGAACTCTCCTAAGCAGCTTCATTCACCTTAATGCTTTAATATACATCTAAATAAACAATGGGGTTTTGGTTTATGATTTGTACAATGCATGTGCAACTGCTGTCTCATAGAGGAAAATGTGCTTATCTGGTTCACTTTGAAAGCCAGTAGTCTGTTGGCAGGTGAGCTGTAAACCAGGTAAGTACACTTGTGTAGTTGTGTTATTTGTGTTGTTGACTGTCTTCCCTTAAAAAGCCATAAGTGTGGCAGGTAAGCTTTAAACCAGATAAGCACATTTTCCTCTATGAGACAGCAGTTGCCAGGTTTCTATAAAATCTATGTGAAAGTTTGTGATAGAGTAGGACTTGCGGTGAAATGGGGTCCCGTGGAGTAGGCCGCAAGCTTACATGCATTGTACAATTCATAAACCAAAACCCCATTGTTTATTTAGATGTATATTAAAGCATTAAGGTGAATGAAGCTGCTTAGGAGAGTGCTGGGTTTTATGTTTGGTATATATATATATATATATATATATACACACACACAAAGAATTATATATATAACTAAATTGCGCTATAATAACTCGCCTTAGACCCAAAATGTCCCTGGGGAAGGTCAGCTGCTATTCTCCAAATAGGTCCTCCTGCCAGTCGAGAACCAGGCGGTTAACAATGTAGATGGTTGTATGGAGAGCGCTCACAACAGGTAGTAGTGTCTCTTTTTTCTCTTTAGGATAGTCCTTCAATTTGGGATTTGATCACGAGCCACATTATTAATAATAATTATGAGCTAATTATTTTTGATCTATGATGTTATTCTGAAGTTCTATATCTGTCCATATTATAAATTGTTCAAAATTGCTTAGCCTTTACCAGTATCAGTAACTAGGTCACTTTGAAATTAATTTTTGTAATATTTTATGTACTGATTTGAAACTTTTGATTCTTTTATGTATCTATCTAATTGGTGATATATGTTAACTAGTTGGTTATTTATTATGTACTTTTATTGTATTATGTTAAAGACACCCCTGAGGAAGTCTGTTAGACGAAACGCGTTGGGTGATTTAACCTTTGTGGGTTGGACGGGCTGTCATAGGAGCTCCTCCCCGGCTGGGGTAGACAGCAGTGCCATTAAGACCTTATCCCAAGAATGTTAATATTGATGTAAGAGTCATTAATTTTAAAAAGAAGAAAAGATTTTATTAATAATAAATTTCATGGAAGTTTTAATTAGCAAGTGATGCTGTTATCTGGGTGAATCTGGTGAGAGGGTATTTTGTTGAATTATCCATCTTCTCGTGATCAAATCCCAAATTGAAGGACTATCCTAAATAGAAAAAAGTTAAAGAGACACTACTACCTGTTGTGAGCGCTCTCCATACAACCATCTACATATATATATATATATATATATATATATATATATATTGTGCTGTATCCTCCCAGTATACATCCAGGCATACACCATCCATTTCAGGGTGCTGTGTCCATAGCTCATATTCTTATGTAATAATTTATTGTCCTATTTTCAAAATTCTTATCACCACATTGTGATTATTTCAAATTAATATCATTAGTAAAAATTATACATTAGTTAAATTTAAAATAAGTTAATATAACTGACCTTCTCCATGTCAAAGATATATTTGAGGAACAGAAGAACTTGTTCCTAATTTTAAAATAATTTTAACAGATGATTATAGCATTCAAAAATATATTGTTAACTGCCATGTGTTTGCTGCCCACTGCTTTCACTTAGCTTAGTCATCCAGCTACCTCAGTGCAACCTTTTGGCCTAAACTGGATAAAAACAATATTGGAGCTGTGAGGCATTCAGAATAGACTAGAAATGAGTGGAAATTAATGTTATTGAGGTTAATAATACTGTAGGAACAAAAACACCCCCAAATTCTGTTATTTTAGCTATTTTTATTATTTAAAAAAAAATATAGATCCAAAACCAAAACCTGCAAGGGCGGTTTTGGCAAACCCAATACAGATCCAAAACATGAAGGAGATCCAGTTCCTAAACCAAAACACAAAATCGAAAAATGGCCCTGTGCTCACCCCTATTAATCACCCACTTTTCTTTACCGTCTCAGGTACCTTACTCTTTTCTTTCACTCTATTCATTCCTTACCCACATTCCTTATTTACTCTCTCAAATACAGTACCTTGTTTTGCTGCATCTCCTCTCTTCTCTCTCTCAATTAGGATCTTCCTGTCTCTCTCACATCATGGCAGCACAGCAGCAGTGCAAAGTGCTGGACCCCTCCTGCATGATGTCATGCAGAGGGCGGGCTTGCAATATGCTGCACAGCCCAATCACGAAGCAGCTGCATGAACTGCTGGATCAGTGTTCATGCAGGGTACCATTTCCAAACTCTGCCTGATCGGAGCTCAGTTCCTATCGCGGCATTGTGCCAGTGGAGTGGTGAGTTTAGGCCAGTGTGGGGACAATGGGACCAGCTAAGTAGGAAGTGGCATGGCATCCTGGTGTCCCAATCAGCCCCTGTCAGCACCACTGCCCCCCTCCCTATTCACTGCTATCAGTAGCTAAATATAGCAATATCCAAGTGACTGCTGTAGTATATGGTAAATTCAATTTAAATGACTAGATAAAAAAAATGAATATGGGCATTCACCATGTGTACAGGGGAGAATACATTGCAGTATTTGCACAAGAAGAGCTAGTTATGATGACCTGCTTAATCTGTGTCTCTCCTAATACAGAATTACATATTAATCACAAACTCTTACAGAACACTGCGCAGGTGTCTAAGTCGCACTGCACATGTACCGTGATGGTCTTACTATGAAGGTCACAGTGAGGATTTCTGTGCAAAGTAAGTGACATTCAGTGAGCATTTGTAGGAGGTAACAGGGAGTGGAGATAAATGCAGGCATGTTGCATCCATCTCAGGTGTGTGTCGCAGCTTGTGACTGCGGTCCAGTTACAATGGCTCTGGCTTCTCACTTCTGAGGGCCATGCTACATGACCACAGGGTTACTCAGAAGATTTATTACTAACCGGTGTGTGTTTGATGTCTTCATACACAAGCAGTGGATCTGAGAAACCTCCAGTAGGTGTCGACTCTCTATACAAATCCTGGTGGCTGTGACATTTGTAAATTTCACATAGCCACTGCATACTAAGGGGGTTATTCAGGTTTGGTAGCAAACCAAAAAAGTAAACAATTGGGCAAAACCATGTTGCACTGCAGGTGGGGTAGATGTAACATGTGCAGAGAGATTTAGATTTTGGTGGGTTATATTGATTCTGTGCATGGTAAATACTGGCTGCTTAATTTCTACACTGCAATTTAGATTTCATTTTGAAAACACCCCACCCAAATCTAAATCTCTCTGCACATATATTACATCTGCCCCACCTGCAGCACTCAAAAATGAAGTATCATCAGAATTTACCAAAAAACATTTGCATGGACAGGGGCCCTCATTTCTGAGTTGATCGCATGTAGCACCGTTTTACTGCTTGTGTGATCAACTTGATGCCGCCTATGGGGGAGTGTATTTTAGTATAGCAGGGCTGCGATTGCTTGTGCAGCCCTGCTATGCTAAAAAAGTTTCCTGCAAAACAAGACCAGAGTCAGACCCTGTGTGATGGATCCAGCGATGAAGGTCCTGGGATTGACGTTAGACATCCGCCCTCCAAACGCCTGGACACGTCTGCGTTCGGAACTCCACACCCAGAAAAAAGTGAGTAGACACCGCGGAATGCCTCCCCACTCTCACTTTCTTCTTTATTCAGGCCACTGCCCGTCGACGGCCGTCGACGGGCAATGACGCGCGTGTGCATTGCGGCTGCTGCGCAGTTCCAACCCGTTCGCACCGCAGCGAGGAACTGCTGCGTGTGAACGGGCCGGAATGACCCACAGGGGCTCCAATAGGAGTCCATCCCTGTGATGTGTAAAAAGTAATGAGTGGGTAATTCAGGGTTGATTGCAGCAGCAAATTTGTTAGCAGTTGGGCAAAACCATGTGCACTGCAGGGGGGCAGATATAACATGTGAAGAAAGAGTTACAGTTGGGTGGGGTGTGTTCAAACTGAAATCTAAATTGCAGTGTAAAAATAAAGTAGCCAGTATTTACCCTGCACAGAAACAAAATAACCCACCCAAATGTAACTCTCTCTGCAAATGTTATATCTGCCCCACCTGCAGTGCACATGGTTTTGCCCAGCTGCTTACAAATTTGCTGCTGCGATCAGCTCTGAATTACCCCATGAGTTCACTAATGCAGTAAGTTATTTCCTGGTACAGATCCCGGCATGTGCTGTTACTGATGTGCAATGTGTAGCATATAACCTGCAAAAGCTAAATGCTTTCCAGCCATCCAGACCAAGTTTTGGAATGCTTCTCATTCTGGAGCATGGTAAATCTGACAATTTAGCAGCCCCCATAGAAACCTATTTTTTTGCGATCAAAGGATCATAGCAAATATTAGAGATTCCCCATTCTTAATTTCCGTTAGGGGTGTACGCTGGCCCATTTTTCCGGGTTTTGTGTTTTTGTTTTGGATCTGGATCTCCTTCATGTTTTGGATCTGTATTGTTTTTTTCCAAAACCGCCCTTGAAGGTTTTTTGTTTTGGATCTATATATTTTTTTTAAATCATAAAAACAGCTAAAATAACAGAACTTGGGGGTGTTTTTGTTCCTATAGTATTATTAACCTCAATAACATTCATTTCTACTAATTTCCAGTCTATTCCGAACACCTCACAGCTCACAATACTGTTTTTATCCAGTTTAGGCCAAAAGGTTGCACCGAGGTAGCTGGATGACTAAGCTAAGCGAAAGCAGTGGGCAGCAAACACATGGCAGTTAATAATATATTTTTGAATGCTGTAATCATCTGTTAAAATTATTTTAAAATTAGAATCAAGTTCTTCTGTTCCTCAAAAGATAAGAAGGTATGCTATACAATTGTGGAGAGTTTGAATAATTCTGAAAATAGGACAATAAGTAATAACATAAGTTTATGAGTTATGGACACAGCACCTTGATAGGGACGGAGCATGCCTGGATGTATACTGGGATGACACAGCACAAACTCTAAAAAAAGAATGTATTTAATAAAATGATGCATTAGCCAAGGCTCAAGACTTCAGTTCACAAAAAGATGATTAAGGCAACGAAGAATAAAAAAGGCAATATTTTAGATGCTGTAATCATAATTTTAATTTATTTTGGATCAATATATTCTGTTCCTCAAAGATATATTTGATATGCAGAAGGGTCACTATACAAGTGTGGAGAGTTTAGATATATACATTTAATTTAGTTAATTTATAATTATTATTCATAATATTAATTTGAATTAATCACAATGTGGTGATAAGAAGAATTATGAAAATAGGACACTAAGTTATAACATAAGAATATGAGTATATGACACAGCACCCTGAAATGGACGGAGCATACCTGGATGTATACTGGGAGGATAGAGCACAAAATATAAAATAGAAAAAAGTATTTTATTTTGGGTGGCCTGACAGAACACCTCTAGATAGACAGAGCAGCTGCAGTCCCTGGATGTATACTGGGATGACACAGCAAAAAATATTAATTGAAATGAAAATGTATGTTTTATTTTTTATATCACACATTGTTGTCACAGTGTCACACAAATGAGTCAAAAATATGTATTTTTTATATCACACACACACTGGCGGTTACAGTGTTGCACAAATGAGTCAGAATATATATATTTTTTTTTATAATTATAATTTTAGGCCTTTTGTTTTTAGCTTTTATCATCTTAATTTTACACTAGGACGGAGCCCCAGGATGGATGAACAGATCACCCCTTTCTGAAATAGAAGACAAATCACCCCTTTTTCAGATACAGTAGACAGAGAGAGCACCCTTTTCAGATACAGCAGACAGAGAGAGCACCCCTTTTTCAGATACAGCAGACAGAGAGAGTACCCCTTTCAGATACAGCAGACAGAGCACCCGCCCCATGCCTCGCCAGACAACACAGTACTGGAGATGGACACATCCATCCAGTGCACTCTCTACAGCCGGAGTGAAGATGGCGCAGATGCACTGGGACTTATATAGAATCCAAAACCCACGAGAATCCGACAGCTTGAAGATGACGTTCGGCCTTGCTTTGGGATCCAAGTAAGGTGGGAAGTCCTGAGCCGGACTCGAATCCCGGCTTGGATCGCAATGTTTGGGTGGGTTCAGTTCTTAGAGAAACAAACCCCTTATCCCTAATTTCTGTGGATGCTTTTTTTGTTTGCTAGTATCATAGAAGAGTCTGAAATTGGGACCCCTCGTGCATGGGCCATGCCTAGTACTCACCAAGCTGTTGAGCTGTCCCCAGACTCACCTACCCCACATATACTGTAAAGCCAACTTGAGAAAGTGCTCCCACAACTTGCTTCCCCCCTCTGTGATGACAGTACAGTGCCCAAAATCGGGATGCTTGGGGAGTATACAAGGGTTGGTGAGAGTATTCCAATTTTTGCATACAGGCATCTTATCCTGAATATCTTTTTGTCTCTTGATGAATTGATTCTACAGTGACATATGGATGCAGAATTTGTATACAAGAATACTGGTGCCACTGTAGAAATCTGAGGCTTCTTCATTAAATAAATATTGATAAATTAGAAGAAGTGGGAATAAGCCCTTCTTTGGTTGAAAATTATAGAAAAGGGATTTATCTTCACTTGATATTTATACACCCTAGTAAGAGTTTTATGTGTAGGATGTGGTTATAATTTGTTCTGGAAAAATATCCTTGATTCTGAGTATTACACTTTTCTGAAACTTATTTGTTGGGGATTGTTGGAAGTTAATATAACCTGGAACAATTGCACACAAAGCAATGAGCATCTAACCCATCGTATTACTTACTGCCTTAGCTGTAGCTTCCCACAGCTCTCAAATAGTCAGTTACATAAATGCAAAAGTGTTGAAGAGATGTCTGTCACAGACTGGAGGGGATCCCAGTGGCAGTCCTGACACTTACCTATCCAGGCGCTGCAGATGTGCTTCTCTGGTGGGGGTGTGGCTTACCAGCATCTGGCTTCTGGTGTAGTGCAGACAAACAATGGTAGTTGCTCGGTCATTCCTGGAGATAATTATGTATCAGGTGCTGGAAAGGGGGAGGGGTCACAGGCAAACAGACAGGGGGGAGGTTGCAAATCCCACTCCTACATTTCCCTTCAGCACACTAAAAATTACCTGTAACCATACCTGAACCTATCTGGTAATAGTAATTCAGAGAATTAGTTTATACATGTTTGCAAACACATGTTTAAGCTGCTGAGCCACTTCAAGGCTTCTCCGATGCCAGCAGTCCTAACACTACATAATAGCAGTGCCCACATAGGGCCATGTAATTTGTCACAGTAGGCCTCATGATAAAGGCTATTACTAAAACACATCCAGACAGAGAGCTTACTTACCCAGGAGCCACCCTCAGGATCTCCCATTGGCACTACAAGGAACAGCATGCTTTCCAAATACTGATCCCATTCAATGCCTCTCACACACAAGCAGACAAACAATGGTAGTTGCTCAGTCAATCCTGGAGATAATTATGTATTAGGTGCTGGAAAGGGGGAGGGGTCACAGACAAACAGATAGAGAGTGGGGGAGGTTGCAAATCCCACTCCTATATTTCCCTTCAATACACTAAAAATTACCTGTAACCATACCTGAACCTACCTGGTTATAGAAATTCAGAGAATTAGTTTACACATGTTTGCAAACACATGTTTAAGCTGCTGAGTCACTTCAAGGCTTCTCCGATGTCAGCAGTCCTAACACTACATAATAGCAGTGCCCACATAGGGCCATGTAATTTGTCACAGTAGGCCTCATGATAAAGGCTGTTACTAAAACACATCTAAACAGAGAGCTAATTTACCCAGGAGTCACCCCCAGGATCTCCCATTGGCACTACAAGGAACAGCATGCCTTCCAAATACTGCTCTTATTCAATGCCTCTCGCACACAAGCAGACAAACAATGGTAGTTGCTCTGTCATTCCTGGAGATAATTATGTATCGGGTGCTGGAAAGGGGGAGGGGTCAAAGTGAAGCAGACAGAGAGGGGGGTTGCAAATCCCACTCCTACATTTCCCTTCAGCACACTAAAAATTACCTGTAACCATACCTGAACCTATCTGGTAATAGAAATTCAGAGAATTAGGTTACACATGTTTGCAAACACATGTTTAAGCTGCTGAGCCACTTCAAGGCTTCTCTGATGTCAGCAGTCCTAACACTACATAATAGCAGTGCCCACATAGGGCCATGTAATTTGTCACAGTAGGCCTCATGATAAAGGCTATTACTAAAACACATCCAGACAGAGAGCTAACTTACCTAGGAGCCACCCCCAGGATCTCCTATTGGCACTAAAAGGAACAGCATGCCTTCCAAATGCTGCTCCCATTCAATGCCTCTTGCACACAAGCAGACAAACAATGGTAGCTGCTCGGTCACTCCTGGAGATAATTATGTATCAGGTGCTGGAAAGGGGGAGGGGTCTCAGACAAACAGACAGAGAGGGGGGATGCAGTTTACAGGTAATTTTTAGTGTGCTGAAGGGAAATGTAGGGGTGGGATTTGCAGCCCCCTCCCTTCTCTGTCTGTTTGCTGGTTTAGTGCTCCATGATAGTCCATGTGTGGGTCTGAGTGAGATCTCCAGTGGAGATGCAGCAGAGGTGGTTTCCCTCCAGTGCTAAGTGCTGTGTGTTGACATCTTGCCCGCAGTTATGTGAACCTCACTTTGCCAATACAGGGGCATATTCCCATCAGCTGACTGTTACAACTTTACCACAGCAGGTACAGCATGAAAGGTCTGGCCATAGAGTTCTCAGGCTGCCATTGCAAAGTCAATCACCACTCAGTCTGTGACCAGACTTTGTGTGCTAAACAGAGTGTAAACTCTGAGTCTTTCTTTAATGAAACTGAACCCATTTCTTCTGTTGGAGTGGTCCAATGTGAGTCCGGTGCATGCCTGGTTCAGTCCAAGTCTGGAACTTACCAGTTCAATCCAAGTCTTGTGCATGTCTGGTGCCTATCCAGGTCTGTCCAAGTCCAGTGATAGTCTGGTTCAGTCCAAGTCCAGTGCAAGTCTGTGCAAGTCCAAGTCTGATACAAGCCTGGGTAAGTCCAAGTCCAGCAAAAGTCTGATCAAACCCAAGTAAAGTCTTAGGACCAGTCCCAAGGAACTTCCATACAGGGATTCCAATTACTTAGTTCTGTCCAAATTCTGTTCCTTTCAAGTTGTGCCTGAGTTCTATATGGGTTTTGCTCCAACCAAGCTTGTTCCTATCCAGTGACTCTCTGAGATTACTTTTCAAGTCATTCACAAAACTCCAGACAATTCTTTGAGTTCTGAGTACAAACACAGAGGTTAGAGGACAGCCCTAGCATCTGCAGACAGAAGGGCAAAGTACTACAGGCCCAGAATCTTCATTCAGTCCTTCTGAACCCTCTGAGTTGTCACCACCAGTGACCAGTTGAACTTCTCCTGTCCAAACATTATCTTCTGAGATATGGCATTCGTCTCATCCGCAGAAACTCCATAAGCCTAGCAAGTTTCCAGCCTTCTGTACCTGCATCATCAATTACCTCTGAAACCAGTCTGAGATCACAAAGTAACATAAATGTGACAATGCCTTTTTGTAATGTAAATTTTTATGCATCTAGATCTGATGGGACATTGCACAAGTTTGTAGGCCAAGATGGCAGTATGCACTCACCAAGCTGAATAGTTGGATCAGAGGCGTTCCTTGCTGATTAGGAGCAAAGGTATATTTACCTCTCCATTCCAAGCAAACGTGAGATTTTTTTTATAATGGTTCTAAAGTCATAGGGGGGAATTCAGTTAGTCGCTTTAAACTATCAGTTTTTAGGTGCAAAAAAGAGCTCAAATATCCTATAAAAAACATTGCAAAAAAAAAAAAAAAAAAATTATGACAATGTCCCATTTCTTGTGCCCGAAAAATTACCTTCACTAATTAAATTCCTTTGAACATACAGTATAGTAATGTGTGGTTAGTGCTGTGCTGATAGTAAGTCAATATACCATGGCTAAATAAACGTGACAATATCGCCTACAAAATACTGTAAATAATATTATAATTTAATAACACATTAATCAGGTAAACACAATGGTTTGCTAGCAATCGATTGTAACAGTATGTAATATCTATACTAAAAAAGAAAATATAAAAATAAATATAGATATTCAAATAACTTTCCCTAATGCTTTTCTCTCTATAGGGAGCATTTTCAAAGAACTGAAACACGTTAGAGAACAAGAGCCTGCTTTATTCCCATTCACATACTGTATTAAACACATTAGACCAAAATTGGAGATCGAGATAACTTGTTTGTATATTCTGAAGGCATAAGTGTTTATCCGTTTATAGTTGCAGGTAGTCCCCTCTATTGTGGCAAGATGGAGGGCTCAGCAACCACTGTAACAGCTTCCAGCATGCAACCTATTTACTGGCCAGCATTTCGGAGGTACACAGACTGCGGGTATGATTGACACCACAGCAGAACACCACTGCAGGAGGAGGTTCTTGGCAAGCCTCCACGGCATAAGAATGGGTTTGTGAACACAAAGTGTCCCAGGTGTCTGCAGCTTCAGCATTTATATTTTTTTACTATACAGATTTTTTAAATCTATTTTATATACTGTATTTACCATACAAGCACCTGACCACAGAGTATTTCCTGATTGAATTCCCTACTTAATTTACTCAAATATCCTCAAGAAAAATAAATACATCTCTCCATGAGCACACCTCATGGGGATGATAAAGATGGTATGATCCAATTATAATATTTAAAGTCAGAAGAGTTAAGCGTTACCTGATATTGCTATAAAAAGGAACTTAGAAGGAGAACGTACTGTAGATCTCAGCTGAGGGCTCAAAATACTGAGAATGGCTTCCAGAACCTATAAGCATTATCATGATGATGATTTTAAAGCCAAAGAGTTTGTTGAAACTAACTTTGCTGATGAACAAAACAGCATAATGGAGGAAAACATTGGCCATCCAGCGAAAATACTGCATGAACTGTTTTCTTCAGGTCAGTAAATAATAACAGTTAGTGTATAAATCTCACATTTACCTTTAGAACTATGGATAAATTTGGGGGTCTATGGATTATTTTAAAAGTAAATAATAAAACATGAATAACATTTTTTGCTTAAATTAATATATAAGAAATTAATTATAAACTTTGAATGTAAGTACCATACAGACATAACAACAAAACAGACCTGAAATTTCTAACTATTTATACATTTGCTCTGTTAAATATTTGAGGCAGACTGTGCAGGAAAACTATTGCATATAATTTATTTCAAAATTTGAATGATGTATGAAGCGTGAACAATGGTTGGAAGTCCCAGGACAGAAAGTTGTGTAGTTTAGATACAATGTACATAATAAATGTATGATCAAATGGGCAGCAAAGGGTGACTTTAGAAATGATGTAGAACAGAATAGGATCACTTATATATAAAAATTGCTTTTACTTTTAAATAGCACTTTCATTACAGGCAGTACTGGTGTATAGCCATTGCTGGACTAAGTCATTGACTATGTAAATGACCCTTAGTCTTACTGTATGTTAGCTTTCAAGATGGCACCAATTAGGAATACTGCCAAAATAGAGCTATATCATTAACAAATGACAATTAATTGGAGTTTGTGTACTAAGGTTTGTAAGGAAACAAAAAAGCAAGCAACTGGACAAAACTATTGTATGTTGCACTGCAGGTGGGGCAGATGTAACATGTGCAGAGAGAGTTAGATTTGGGTGGGTTATATTGTTTCTGTGCATGGTAAATACTGTCTGCTTAATCTTTATACTGCAATTTAGATTTCAGTTTGAACAAATCCCACCCAAATCTAAATCTCTCTGGACATATTACATCTGCCCAGTTGCTTGCTGCCCCAAGCCTCTGAATGTACAGCAAGTGTAACCAGAAAGGATATGTCTACAAGATTTTACATGACTTTTGATTTGTGTTTAAAAACTGCTTAATCACAGCACTGCCAAATGTGAGTACATGCAGATGCTGTTTCATTCAAAATTGACTGTTATGTCTGTTTGCAACAGGACAAGTTACAGGAGAAATATTGATCGATATTAGTGTTGGGGCTATAATCTACCAGCTCTTATCAGCCAGCAATGTTTTCAAGAAGATCTATGTGATGGAATTCACAGATGCCAATATCAAACACTTCAAGCAATGGCTGGAGAAGGGTGAAGATGCCACTGACTGGTCATTTGCTTCCAAACGAGTTTGTGAACTTCAAGGCAATAGGTATAAAAGCTAATTTTTATGTATGTGTAATGATACTTTAATAGATATTGGGTAAGAGGATGCACTTTGCATATAGATGGGTCTCAAAAGAGAAGATACATTAAAAATAAACACTAGTGAGATCCTATTTTTGGTAAAAATAATTTTGACCACAGGTTAGAGCAGGTTACTGGTCTGAATGAAGAAATATTTGATTTAGCATTTTGTGGATAGAACTTGCAAGTAAGGCTAAATTATACAGTATTGAGCTGTTTTAGCCCATGTTTATTTATTATTATTTCCATTCACTTGTATATATAGTACCACTATATTGTCCAGCTTGGTACAGATAACTTTGTTGTCCACAGAGAATACCATGGGGGCAGTAGGTTAGGGTTAGGACCGGGCACCAAACAGTTAGGCTTTTAGCATCCCAAGATCCTCAGTTTCATCTTGGTGCCGACAGGAGCCGCACCTTTAAACAGACGGGGCTGCTTTTAAGAAGCTCCAAGCTTTAATTTTATGATTTTATTACATTTTTACTTTAGTTAAAGACTTTGAGCAACAGCGCTAGGCAATCCTATGGATGCCAGTGCTGCTACTTCATCACCCCCCGCCAGCAGCCACTAACCTGCCAGACAGGTACTACCGGTGGGGTGAGGCAGCGCAGCTAGTACCACTGAGCCTCCAGACCTCATGACTACACACTGGCAACAGGGGGACAGGTAAGGCTGGTAACCAGTGGCAAACACAGGATTTTGAAAGGGGGGTATCCAAATAATTGATTACAGACCAATGAAAAAAAAAAGTGTTACTTTTTGGGACTTGCATAAGGTATGCACTAAAGGGAATTCTTATTTTATAATTTGTATACTGTGGAACCATGCAGTGATTAAAATGAATTCTCTAGCTGCAACTAATTAGGTTCAGAACAATCTTGATTTACCTATTTTTAACCATTGTGGTAAGACACATTATCAATATCCAATGCGAACCTTCTGTCAACTGTACAGCAGTATGGATGGTGTAATGAGGTCATCGGTTCGATTCCCAGCATGGGAACTGTGTGGAGTTTGTATTCTCCCCGTACTTGCGTGGGTTTCCTTCAGGTACTCCGGTTTCCTCCCACAATCCAAAAATATACTGGTAGGTTAATTTGCTCCCAATAAAAAAAACCTAGTGTGTATGTGTGTGCATTGGCAGACTAGAAGTGCCAAGTAGCTCTTATCTGAAGTCATATTCTATGTTTTCATATTTGTATGTATATATATATATATATATATATATACTTATGACGTAGCACTCCTCTTAGTATGTAATATAATATAAATGCAGGTGCAGTGGCGGAACAAGCAAGCGGTGGGCCCAGGTGCGACAAAATGCTTTGCCCCCCCCCCCCCCATCCAAGTCCACCCCGGGGGCAGTGCGCGCCGTAGGCGCGCGCAAAAATACATAGTGGCGTGACTTCGTGGGGAAGGGGTGTGGCCACAAAATAATACCAACACAGTAGTCTCCATTATTCAAATTACGCCGCACAGTAGCACCACTACACCAGGTAGAGACCCTTTTACACCTTACAGCGAACAGATTCCTCTTTTTACACATTACAGCAGACAGCGTGCCCTTTTTACACATAACGGCAGACAGCGTGCCCTTTTTACACATAACGGCAGACCGCGTGCCCTTGTTACACATTACGGCAGACAGCGTGCCCTTTTTACACATTACGGTAGACAGCGTGCCCTTGTTACACATTACGGCAGACAGCGTGCCCTTGTTACACATTACGGCAGACAGCGTCCCCATTTTTACACATTACGGCAGGCAGATTCCTCCTTTTTACACATAGCAGCAGGCAGATTCCCCATTTTTACACATAGCGTCAGGCAGCCCCCCTTTTTTACACATTACGGCAGGCAGATTCCCCATTTTTACACATAGCGTCGGGCAGATTACCCCTTTTTACACATAACGGCAGACCGCGTGCCCTTGTTACACATTACGGCAGACAGCGTGCCCTTTTTACACATTACGGCAGACAGCGTGCCCTTGTTACACATTACGGCAGACAGCGTCCCCATTTTTACACATTACGGCAGGCAGATTCCCCTTTTTACACATAGTGGCAGGCAGTCCCCCCTTTTTACACATTGCGGCAGGTAGTCCCCCCTTTTTACACATTGCGGCAGGCAGTCCCCCCTTTTTACACAGTGCGGCAGGCAGTCCCCCCTTTTTACACATTGCGGCAGGTAGTCCCCCCTTTTTACACATTGCGGCAGGCAGTCCCCCCTTTTTACACAGTGCGGCAGGCAGTCCCCCCTTTTTACACATTGCGGCAGGTAGTCCCCCCTTTTTACACATTGCGGCAGGCAGGCACAAGAAAGAAAGAAGGAAAGAAAAAGAAAGAAAGAAAGAAAGAAAGAAAGAAAGAAAGAAAGAAAGAAAGAAAGAAGAATTATACTTACCCTCAGGCTCCTCGGTGCAGCTGCGTCAGACGACGATTCCCGGGCAGTAGAGAATGAGGAGGAGGGAGCCGGAGGACGGAGCCGCAGCAGCGCTTTGTTACTGGTGGAGGCGCTGCTGCTGCTGCCCCTCTGCTTCCCTATAGGCTGTTCTCGGAAGACAGCCTATAGGGAAGCAGAGGAGCAGCAGCAGCAGCGCCTCCACCAGTAACAAAGCGCTGCTGCGGCTCCGTCCTCCGGCTCCCTCCTCCTTCCCCCGTCTGTACCGCTGCTCAGCTCCTATCTCCGGGCGGCTGTGCGCTGCGGGCAGCGGTTGCCTGCAGCGCACAGCGGCATGTAATGAGTCAGTTTGACTCATTACATGCTTGGGCCCCTGGACAGAGGCGGGCCCCAGTGCAGTGCACTGCCTGCACTGCCGGTAGTTCCGCCTCTGTGCAGGTGCCTTGTTTAATAAGGAAACTCCAGTGCTGCGTCATCAGGATATACAATTGAATAGCAGGCGGAACTCATTACAGGAATAATCAGAGATGAAGAGTTCACCGACATTTCAATGTTACTGTATTCAATTTAACATTAATTGGTCCGGCTCCCTCTATGACGCACGGTGCTAGCATTCCCATGTGATGTCATTCTTCTGCACCATGGATGGTCTGAATAGAGTATATAGGATGAAAACTATGAAAATGTTGAACTGAACAACACTGAAAGGTCGGTGAACCTCTCATCTGATAATTCCTGCAATGAGTGCAGTCTGCTAGTCAATTGTGTTCCCATAGAACCTCCCCCATGAACAGACAGCCCATTTCACCCCAGCAACCACGTTACCTCCATAGACAGGCATCACACAACCAACATTCTACCCCTCCCCATATACAGACAACACCATCAAACCCCCCCCCCCCCCATTAGACAGACAGGAGACAGGACAGCACCATCACCCCCCTCCCCTAGACAGACAGCATAGCACCATCACCACCCCCACCCCCCATAGACAGACAGCATAGCACCATCACCACCTCCACCCCCCCTAGACAGACAGCATAGCACCATTCCCTCCCATAGACAGACAGCATAGCACCATCACCACCCCTCCATAGACAGACAGCATAGCACCATCACCACCCCCACACCCCATAGACAGACAGCATAGCACCATCACCACCTCCACCCCCCATAGACAGACAGCATAGCACCATCACCACCTCCACCCCCCCTAGACAGACAGCATAGCACCATTCCCTCCCATAGACAGACAGCATAGCACCATCACCACCCCTCCATAGACAGACAGCATAGCACCATCACCACCCCCACACCCCATAGACAGACAGCATAGCACCATCACCACCTCCACCCCCCATAGACAGACAGCATAGCACCATCCCCCCCATAGACAGACAGCATAGCGCCATCACCACCCCCCCATAGACAGACAGCATAGCACAATCACCACCCCCACCCCCTATAGACAGACAGTACAGCACCACCCCCCAGTTGACAGACAGGACAGTACCATTACCCCCCCTTCCTCCCCCATAGACAGCGTAGCACCATCATCCTTCATGGATGGACAGCGTACCTAGTCAAACTTCTGGTTACCGCAAATTAAGAGTACCGGAGCTTGTTCCAGCTACACGGAGTTACAAAGTCAATCGGTGCCCAGAGTGAAGATAAAAGCTGCAGCGGCGCTACAATGATGCTGCACCAGCAGCTCTCACCTCTCACATCATGTCAGTGAGAGCAGAGCTGCTACCCCTATATGCTAGCCTGAGCGGCCAGCCTCTGGATGCACAGGGGGTGGAGCTGAGTGCCGGACTTACAAAAAGGAAATAAAAAAAACACTCACCTCTTCAGCGATAGATTGGCGGCAAGGGGGGGGGGGGGTTCTAGGGACTCAGAAACCCCCCTGCATGCGCGCTTGGTACCCACTTGCTGGACCCGTGTTTTCTTCACGGTCTGCCTCTGGTCCCAGGAGATGGATCGGAGGTGACAGTGTGGACCCCAGTTCATCCGTTGGCCTCCACTAGACCACCAGGGCATTTCTGTACTAGCACAGGTTGTTTTACAGGGCCAGGGTACCTGGTGGGTAACACTGGCATGGGGGAGACCAGTCCCTTGCCTGTGGCCCCTCCCCCATATCAGCGCACCAGTCCACTTTGGTCTTCCCACCGCTGAGCTCCTCCTCCTCCACACTCCTCCCCTTCTGAGACCAGAGGCACGCATTTTCGGCAGCACCGGTTTCCGGGAACACTGGGTTTAGTCTCCCTGTATACCTCTCCAAGGAGCAAGGTTATACAGCACCAGAGGCTTAACTAGGGTTTTTGGAGCCCAGGGCAAGAAGAAGAGTGGCGCCCCCCCTCAAAAAAAAAAAGGAATAAACAGAGAAGCAAGTATGTGTGCGTGCCGAAGGCACGCATCAGAAAAATGGGCGTGGTCACATACCAGAAGGGGCATGGCCACTAAAAATGGTGAGTGCCAACATGACTATCACCTACCCCCTGTCTCATCTCTCAGCACACTATCACCTACCCCGTGTTGTCTCTCAGAACACTATCACCTACACCCTGTGTCGTCTCTCAGCACACTATCACCTACCCCCTGTGTCATCTCTCAGCACACTATCACCTACCCCCTGTGTCGTCTCTCAGCATACCAACACCTACCCCCTGTGTCGTCTCTCAGCACACTATCACCTCCCCCCTGTGTCATCTCTCAGCACACTATCATCTATCGCCTGTGTCGTCTCTCAGCATACCAACACCCACCCCGTGTCGTCTCTCAGCACACTATCACCTACCCCCTGTGTTATCTCTCAGCACACCATCACCTCCCCCTGTCATCATCTTGCAGCACACCATCACCTACCCCCTGTGTTGTCTCTCAGCACACCATCACCTCCCCCCTTCATTCCTGCAGATATCAGTTACCTAGCTGTGTAACTACGAAAATAGAGCCCACAGACATGCAATATTGTGTCTGCCTGCATAATAAATGGTATTCCATAATGGTTATTCTATAGAAAGTTAATTCACCATCAGGGCAAGGTCATTACTGAGAGCGCTGGCAGCTGGGTGAGGGTGCCAAGCTGACAGTCCGCACGTTGGTACAGACACACTAGAGTGCCAGCAACAGCAGCATGGGGTACTCACATGAAGACATGGTATATGAAGGTTCAACTCCGGGGTCTCTCCAGCACGATGTATAGATACTGTAGTTCTGGAGCTGCCGGTATCTCTTGTGCGATGTGGAGCTCCGCGGTGGCCCCAGGAATGGGGTGCCCAGCAATCCCAGGCGCATGGGGCTGCAGCTCTCAATCTGCACCGCTGCGAGGGCCACGAATTCCATGCCGCTCACTTGGCCAGATATCGAGGCCAGGGACAGGGAAGGCACCTGGCCATTGTCCTCCTGGGGCTGCGCCCCCACTGCCATCACTCCCTGTGGGGATGCGGGATGGGAGGCTTCCGCTCATTACCAGGGTGCTGGCTGCGGTGATCTGTGCCTCCGGATGCGGCAGCCAGGTGTGTGCAGAGAGGAGCGGCGCTACTCTGCCAGGGAGCTGGGAAAGTTGGACAAGGACAGTGCGGGGAGCGCCAGGGGAGCAGCAACCATTCGCTGCCAGGAAAGTTTTGCTGCCATGTGTCATCACAGTTACCAGCCTGCGCCCCCATTGCACCGCCTCAATGCCCGCAGCCAGTGTCCACACCAGCAGCACCCGCACTCACACATGCCCCGGCAGCAGCTGTAGTAGCAGGCTATCCTCTGCTGTTATATCCCGGCACTCACTGTGCCCCTGTCACACGCTGTCCCGTCTGCCGCCACCTCCTCCTCATTACACGGAGAGAGATCACCCAACTTATCTCTCGGTGGGGTCCGACCCAGATCAGACGCCCCCTGTGCTGCCAAGGCGCAAGGCGCCTAGGGCACGTGCCCTGCTCGACCCCCCTTAGTTACGCCTCTGTACAGCACTTGTATCCTACCAGCAAATCCTGCTGTATAGTTGACTTAAGGCCCATACACACTGCCGAGAAAATGAGCAACGTCACTCATTGTTCCCCTTCATGAGCGATGTTGCTCATTTTCTCTGCAGTTTGTGTGTATGCCGCCAGCGATGATCGATGCACGGCTGTGCCTCAGCAATTATTGTCGCTGTCGGCAGTACCCAAGGGGGATTCAGGACCGGCATACCCGGGACACCGAGATGGCAGTATGCACCTGGTGAAGAATTCCCACAGGGGGGTGCAGGAACTACAGGAGTTGCCAGGTGGTCAGCTATTTGACACTCTACCTGAGAAAAAGAAGCCCATGGGGGTTTTTGGCTAGAGACTGAGGGTGCTGACTGGAATGGTGCTGGCTGGATAGGTAGGATATAACAGACAGCACATAACTCATCCTGTAAGTTATCCTGAGGTGACAGACCTGCCGAGCAGGATTTACAAGAAGTTAAAATAGGTGACGTAGCCTCCTTGTGGCTCTTGCCTTTGCCAGACATAGCAAATGGAGAATGTGTGCACATTATGGCAATGGGCATGAGCAACACTGCTGTTATGTGACATACTTAACCAGCCCAGGGGCTTAGAACACTTAACACCTGGATTTAGGGTAAAAGGTTGGAAAGAAAGGGAAAGGTATATACTGACAGAGGAAACAAAACAGACAGCAGAGCTAGCACAAGTCACATACAATGCAGAATACAGTAGTAATGCAATTTAAATATACTGTTATGGGCACTAAAGATCCGTACACACTAGATGATGTCACTCTATGAGCGACATCGTCTTGTGTTTTCTCTCCCGGGCCAGGCTCTCAGCGGCCACCCATACACACTGAGAGATATGACCACTCATATCGCTCAGTGACGTCACGCAGCCACCGGCCATGCATGCAGCTCCATGACAAGGGACCTTAAAGCGGCCTTCATGAATGCCCTGGCCATATGGTGGAGCTTCTATCTACTTCCATCTACCATATGTCTTTCCTCTGGTTGCTCTTCTCCTGTGAGTTTTCCAGAAGCTCAAACAAGAAGGCAGCACCATCACAGTGATTGTCCCAATGTGGTCCAGATGTAATTGGAGTGGAGAATCCCTTTCCACTCCCTCAGTGACCAGACCTGCTGTCTCAGGGCCCCTGTCTTCACCTGGACCTAGCGCGTCTGTCTTTGATGACGTGGCTCTTGAGTCATCCATTGTAAAGGCAACAGAATTCTCCTGGTCTGTTGTCCAGACCATGCTTATAGCACAGATTCTGGCCTCTGCCCGCATCTATTATCGGATATGGCATACACACCTTAAGTGGTGCGCTATGAGGCGCTATAACCCACATGTTTTTGAGTGTCCAGGAATCTCACCTTTCTCCAAGCTGGACTGTCTCTGAGACTCTGCCTGGCAATGTTGAAAGTGCATGTCTTGGCCTTGTCCATTTGGTTCCAATGAAACATTGCTCCTCTCCTGGATATTCGGACCGTATACTTTGGGTTCAACCTCCATATGTACCCACAGTGGCTCCCTGGTATTTATCAGTGGTCTTCAATACTCTTTAGGAGGCCCAGTTTGAAACTCTGGACTCCGTGGATCTGAAGTGGCTAACAGTAAAAAATGTCTTCCTACTGGCTATTGAATCTGCTCGTAGGGTATCAGATTTTGAAGCACTCTCCTGTAGATCCACCTTTCTTATTTTTCATCGGGACTAGGCCCAATTATATTCCTAAAGTTATGTCCCAGTTCCATCTTAATGAGAAGATCGCGGTACCAGCTTTAAGATCATGGTACCAGCCTTTCTATCTCCGAACCTTTCGACTGGTGAAGCTTCACTTGATTTGGTCTGTGCTCTCAGGATCTATGTGGAACGTACCAGTTCTCTTCGGAAATCAGATTCCCTACTTGTCCTCTATGACTTCCACAAAAGGCTCTGACTAGATTGATTCGTATGACCATTTCACAGGCGGGAGACCCGCTACAGACTCAGCTTAGTCTACTCACTCTGCGGGTCCCTCGTGGGCAGCACACCATGGAGCATCTGTAGAACAACTGTGCAAGGTGGCTTCATGGTCTTCATGGCTTCTTTTTGTTGCCAGATTCTTTTATCCACTCAAGAGTGTCCCCTCCCTTAAAATTACTTCTTTAGGACATACCCATGGTTATCCCTATGGATCCCCTATGGAACCCGAAAAAGAAAATGAGAGTTATGGTAAAACTTTGCTGTGTTAATTATTTTTCTTCTATGAGTTACTCTTCTTGGTACCATATCTTGTGCATACCATATCTTCCTTCTCTCCTATCCTGCTCCTGCTTTGTGCTTGTTGACAAAACTGAGGATGCCTGGGCATAGAGGTGGGGTATAAGGAGGAAGGACTGGAGCATCTTGGGATGCCAAAAGCTTAACTGTTTGACATGTCCTAACTACCACTTAAAACCCCCATGGTATTCTCTGTGCATTCTATGGACCTAGAAGAAGGAGAGTTAACAAAGGTAAGTTTTACCATAACTCTCATTTTCACATCAGTCTGTGCCCAATTGGAGCTTAAAATTGGTATTCCTTAACCCCGTTATGGGTTTATTTTACTCAACAGTCAATTAATCTACTGTACCATTATGTTTTGGGACTTAGGCAAGCAGCAAGAGCACCTAGAGAGAACCCACACAAGTACATGAAGAACATACAAACCCCACACAGAAAGTGCTCTGGTTGGGAATTGAACATATGATCCCAGTTCTGTGAGGCAGCAATGGTAACCATTATGCCACTATGCTGCCTGTTTTAGAATTGACATAATTGTCCTAAGCACAAAAAATATCAGTCTATCAGTATCAATAAAAATACAGTAATTATTCAATATATTATTAACAATAATAAACAAATATAAAACACATATATAAAATAATTTGGTTGGGTATGAATTGTATTGTATATCCCTAATTAATAATTTCTTTCAACACTTTGGTTTTTTATATAATCCTCTGCAAGATGCAACCGAGGGTGAAATTCTTGCGAGTCTGCCCATACGTTTCAAAGCCGCAATAATTTAAAAGGCATAAGGAGCCATTGCTAGTTTGTGGGGTTCTACACCCCAGGCCCAGACCTAGAGTTAGGGACCACCAGCATCAGAGGAGTCTTGTCGGGGCCTGGTGGCTTATCATACGTTTGCAAACTGTATGTAACTAAGACCTCTGGATTTCTATTATATATATATATATATATATATATATATATACTTTCATGTCTTGGTACAGGTACAGCTCGGTGTGCTGGGGGACACCAGGGGTTTATCCCCAATGTATTTCTAGCTCAGACTACCCCCTCCCTTTCATGCACCTGAACTGTATTTCCTAATTGATTTGAGCAACTTACATTTTGTTCCATAAAGAGCTCATGCCTGCATCACGCGACTATTACGTAATGCCCTTTGTCCTCTGCTGACAAATCAGTTAAAATGTTTAGTAAAAAAAAATTCTCTGTATGAAGGACATATGAAGGATGGAATTGTCTGTATGAAGGACTTCTAACCAAACTGTGGGCCTAATTCACATCTGATCGCCGAAGCAAATTTGTTAGCTATTGGGCAAAACCATGTGCACTGCAGGGGGGGCAGATATAACTCGTACAGAGAGATTTAGATTTGTGTGTTCAAACTGAAATCTAAATTGCAGTGTAAAAATAAAGCAGACAGTATTTACCCTGCACAGAAACAAAATGACCCACCCAAATCTAACTCTCTCTGCAAATGTTATATCTGCCTCACCTGCAGTGCACATGGTTTTGCCCAAAGGCTAACAAATTTGCTGCTGCGATCAGATCTGAATTAAGGGCCCTACACATTGAGCGGTCCGCCGCCGAGCTGCCCGACAGCGGATACGGCCGACGGGCGACCCTGCGGGAGGGGGCAGTGACGGGGAACTTCACTCCCCCTGTCACCCGGCTCCATAGAAGTGCAGGCAAATATAGACAAGATCGTTCATATTGGCCTGCATTCACAGGCGAGCGCGGGGCCGCGCATCGTTCATCACTAGTGCCTCCACACTCAAAGATATGAACGGTATCTTGTTCATTAATGAACAAGATCGTTCATATCTTTGAGTATTATCGGCCAGTGTGTAGCAGGGATGTGGCACGTCACTGGTGTGTAGGGCCTATTGCCCCCTGAGGTGGTTTGTTTGAATGTTACATATTTCTAGTGCAAACACCAGGCATTAGTAAAAATAGTAAAAAGTCCTAACAGTCATATGCCCTTCATCTACTGTAGATTAGCGATGAGCGGGATCGGTTTCCGAGAAACTGAACCCCCCCGAACTTCACCCTTTTTAGACGGGTCCGAGCCATACTCGGATTCTCCCGTATGGCTCGGTTAACCCGAGCGCGCCCGAACGTCATCATCCCGCTGTCGGATTCTCGCGAGATTCGGATTCTATATAAGCAGCCTCGCGTCGCCGCCATTTTCACACGTGCATTGAGATTGATAGGGAGAGGACGTGGCTGGCGTCCTCTCCGTTTATATAGTTACACAGTTGATCTGATTGCTTAGCTTATTGTGGGGAGGATTGGGGAGCAGCTGTTAGGAGGAGTACAGTGCAGAGTTTTGCTAATAGTGACCACCAGTTTTTTATCCGTTCTCTGCCTGAAAAAAACGCTCCATACCATATCTGTGCTCAGTGTGATGCATGATATATCTGTGCTGAGTGCTCCCACTGCTTAATTGTGGGGACTGGGGAGCAGCTATAGCAGGAGTACAGTGCACAGTTTTGCTGACAGTGACCACCAGTATACGTTTGTCTGCCTGAAAAACACTCCTGTGGTGTCTTTTTTTTTTATACTATAAACGCAGTCTGCTGACTGTGTCCACCAGGTCCATTATACTGTATATAGCAGTACGGTAGGCCACTGCTCTACCTACCTCTGTGTCGTCACTCGTCGTCCATAAGTATACTATTCATCCATCTACATTGTATACCTGTGGTGTCTTTTTTTTTTATACTATAAACGCAGTCTGCAGACAGTGTCCACCAGGTCCATTATACTGTATATTGCAGAACGGTAGGCCACTGCTGTACCTACCTCTGTGTCGTCACTCGTCGTCCATAAGTATACTAAGTATCCATCCATCTACATTGTATACCTGTGGTGTCTTTTTTTCTTTGTACTATAAACGCAGTCTGCTGACAGTGTCCACCAGGTCCATTATACTGTATATAGCAGTACGGTAGGCCACTGCTGTACCTACCTCTGTGTCGTCACTCGTCGTCCATAAGTATACTAAGTATCCATCCATCTACATTGTATACCTGTGGTGTCTTTTTTTTTATACTATAAACGCAGTCTGCTGACAGTGTCCACCAGGTCCATTATACTGTATATAGCAGTACGGTAGGCCACTGCTGTACCTACCTCTGTGTCGTCACTCGTCGTCCATAAGTATACTAAGTATCCATCCATCTACATTGTATACCTGTGGTGTCTTTTTTTCTTTATACTATAAACGCAGTCTGCTGACAGTGTCCACCAGGTCCATTATACTGTATATAGCAGTACGGAAGGCCACTGCTGTACCTACCTCTGTGTCGTCACTCGTCGTCCATAAGTATACTAAGTATCCATCCATCTACATTGTATACCTGTGGTGTCTTTTTTTCTTTATACTATAAACGCAGTCTGCTGACAGTGTCCACCAGGTCCATTATACTGTATATAGCAGTACAGTAGGCCACTGCTGTACCTACCTCTGTGTCGTCACTCGTCGTCCATAAGTATACTAAGTATCCATCCATCTACATTGTATACCTGTGGTGTCTTTTTTTTTATACTATAAACGCAGTCTGCTGACAGTGTCCACCATGTCCATTATACTGTATATAGCAGTACGGTAGGCCACTGCTGTACCTACCTCTGTGTCGTCACTCGTCGTCCATAAGTATACTAAGTATCCATCCATCTACATTGTATACCTGTGGTGTCTTTTTTTTTATACTATAAACGCAGTCTGCTGACAGTGTACACTAGGTCCATTATACTGTATATAGCAGTACGGTAGGCCACTGCTGTACCTACCTCTGTGTCATCACTTGTCGTCCATAAGTATACTATCCATCCATCTACATTGTATGCCTGTGGTGGCTTTTTTCTTTATACTATAAACGCAGTCTGCTGACAGTGTCCACCAGGTCCATTATACTGTATATAGCAGTACGGTAGGCCACTGCTGTACCTACCTCTGTGTCGTCACTCGTCGTCCATAAGAATACTAAGTATCCATCCATCTACATTGTATACCTGTGGTGTCTTTTTTTTTATACTATAAACGCAGTCTGCTGACAGTGTCCACCAGGTCCATTATACTGTATATAGCAGTACGGTAGGCCACTGCTGTACCTACCTCTGTGTCGTCACTCGTCGTCCATAAGTATACTAAGTATCCATCCATCTACATTGTATACCTGTGGTGTCTTTTTTTTTTATACTATAAACGCACTGTGTTGACAGTGTCCACCAGGTCCATTATACTGTATATAGCAGTACGGTAGGCCACTGCTGTACCTACTTCTGTGTCGTCACTCGTCGTCCATAAGTATACTATCCATCCATCTACATTGTATACCTGTGGTGGCTTTTTTTCTTTATACTAGTTTAGCAGTTTGCTGACAGTGTCCACCAGGTCCATTTATTATACTGTATATAGCAGTACGGTAGGCCACTGCTGTACCTACCTCTGTGTCGACACTCGTCGTCCATAAGTATACTATCTATCCATCTACATTGTATACCTGTGGTGGCTTTTTTTCTTTATACTAGTAGTACTAGTTTAGCAGTCTGCTGACAGTGTCCACCAGTTCCATTATACTGTATATAGCAGTACGGTAGGCCACTGCTGTACCTACCTCTGTGTCATCACTCGTCGTCCATAAGTATACTATCCATCCATCTACATTGTATACCTGTGGTGTCTTTTTTTTTTATACTATAAACGCACTGTGTTGACAGTGTCCACCAGGTCCATTATACTGTATATAGCAGTACGGTAGGCCACTGCTGTACCTACTTCTGTGTCGTCACTCGTCGTCCATAAGTATACTATCCATCCATCTACATTGTATACCTGTGGTGGCTTTTTTTCTTTATACTAGTTTAGCAGTTTGCTGACAGTGTCCACCAGGTCCATTTATTATACTGTATATAGCAGTACGGTAGGCCACTGCTGTACCTACCTCTGTGTCGACACTCGTCGTCCATAAGTATACTATCTATCCATCTACATTGTATACCTGTGGTGGCTTTTTTTCTTTATACTAGTAGTACTAGTTTAGCAGTCTGCTGACAGTGTCCACCAGGTCCATTATACTGTATATAGCAGTACGGTAGGCCACTGCTGTACCTACCTCTGAGTCGTCACTCGTCGTCCATAAGTATACTATCCATCCATCTACATTGTATACCTGTGGTGGCTTTTTTTCTTTATACTAGTAGTACTAGTTTAACAGTCTGCTGACAGTGTCCACCAGGTCCATTATACTGTATATAGCAGTACGGTAGGCCACTGCTGTACCTACCTCTGTGTCGTCACTCGTCATCCATAAGTATACTATCCATCCATCTACATTGTATACCTGTGGTGGCTTTTTTTCTTTATACTAGTAGTACTAGTTTAGCAGTCTGCTGACAGTGTCCACCAGTTCCATTATACTGTATATAGCAGTACGGTAGGCCACTGCTGTACCTACCTCTGTGTCATCACTCGTCGTCCATAAGTATACTATCCATCCATCTACATTGTATACCTGTGGTGGCTTTTTTTCTTTATACTAGTAGTATTAGTTTATCAGTCTGCTGACAGTGTCCACCAGGTCCATTATACTGTATATAGCAGTACGGTAGGCCACTGCTGTACCTAGCTCTGTGTCGTCACTCGTCGTCCATAAGTATACTATCCATCCATCTACATTGTATACCTGTGGTGGCTTTTTTTCTTTATACTAGTAGTACTAGTTTAGCAGTCTGCTGACAGTGTCCACCAGGTCCATTATACTGTATATAACAGTACGGTAGGCCACTGCTGTACCTACCTCTGTGTCATCACTCGTCGTCCATAAGTATACTATCCATCCATCTACATTGTATACCTGTGGTGGCTTTTTTTCTTTATACTAGTTTAGCAGTTTGCTGACAGTGTCCACCAGTTCCATTTATTATACTGTATATAGCAGTACGGTAGGCCACTGCTGTACCTACCTCTGTGTCGTCACTCGTCGTCCATAAGTATACTATCCATCCATCTACATTGTATACCTGTGGTGGCTTTTTTTCTTTATACTAGTTTAGCAGTTTGCTGACAGTGTCCACCAGGTCCATTATACTGTATATAGCAGTACGGTAGGCCACTGCTGTACCTACCTCTGTGTCGTCACTCGTCGTCCATAAGTATACTATCTATCCATCTACATTGTATACCTGTGGTGGCTTTTTTTCTTTATACTAGTAGTACTAGTTTAGCAGTCTGCTGACAGTGTCCACCAGGTACATTATACTGTATATAGCAGTACGGTAGGCCACTGCTGTACCTACCTCTGTGTCGTCACTCGTCGTCCTTAAGTATACTATCCATCCATCTACATTGTATACCTGTGGTGGCTTTTTTTCTTTATACTAGTAGTACTAGTTTAGCAGTCTGCTGACAGTGTCCACCAGGTCCATTATACTGTATATAGCAGTACGGTAGGCCACTGCTGTACCTACCTCTGTGTCGTCACTCGTCGTCCATAAGTATACTATCCATCCATCTACATTGTATACCTGTGGTGGCTTTTTTTCTTTATACTAGTAGTACTAGTTTAGCAGTCTGCTGACAGTGTCCACCAGGTCCATTATACTGTGATAATGCTGATATATTACCTTATACCTTTCCCTATATGTAGGTAGTAGACTCAGTACGCAATTGGCGTATGGGGTACCGTAAGGGTACGCACTTAGCGTAGCAAACGCTCAGCCGTGATCAAGACGCACGAGCGGCACGCTCGCTCACAGCTTTACGCTTGGTGTCGAACACGCTATAGGCGGCCGACTACCGTAATGATATGCTACTAGCGTAGCGGACGCTGTGACCGCGAGGGGAACACGAGCGGCGCAGACGCACACGGGATGACACTCAGTAAACCTTGTATGCAACACACTATGATTGAGTTTGTATTGTAAACCTTACTACTGAAATACTGCAGCGATATAACGCTGCTTAACCTTGCTAGTGTAAATGCTGTTTGAGCGATTAAGTCGCTCTGAATACCCTCTGCAGTGTAATAAACACACAATACCTTGCTAAGGCTCCAAAACCTTTACTAACAGGATTAAGTTATATTAAAAGGGGAAATACAGTTGACAATTCATACACTACAAGCTAACATCAATATCTTTCAAAATAACTACACATAAATACACAATAGCAGCACAATAGCAAACAATAACATACAATGAGAGAGAGAGATCGTGGCACAATTACAATCAGAGATTAAGAATGGTCACAGAGAGAGTACTTACACACCGGGGAATGATTCGATGCGCTAGTCCTGGTTACCAGCTCTGGGTTAGTCAATGATGAAAACCGTTGTGGAGAGAAGACTCTTGTGTCCCCAAGCCTATTTCAAACTATATTTATGTACTAGCTTAAGACATACTTCAATAGATACTATGTGTCCTCTTTCCATTGGTTAGGGGGTGGGACATGTACTGCACCTGGGATCATTGGTTAGTTCAAGAAATGGGTGATGGCTAGGACTTGTCAGTATTCTAAATTCCTCTCTTGGTTGTATTGGGGAAACCTATTGTTTGTATCTTCCAAACAAACTCTGTCTCTGTGCTTTGTTTACCCCCTGGTCACCTCTCTCAGTTGAGACAATGACATCTCAGCACTCATTATTCTGGAGAGAAACCTGGACCTATTCATAAACAAAGGTATAAGCCCTCTTCATAGAATCTCAAAGCTTAGTGTAAATAAGGCTATTTGTTTTCCGTCTGTGGGAAAAAAGGTGACTGAATTCCAGTCACCCACCCTGCATTTATGTGTAATTTATTCTGAATGCAATTAATCTTATGTTCTACTTCTGTGCATAACCATGAGCAGGAACTATGCGAATCCCTCCCAACCTTTGTCTGAACCCTCCCAGCATGTAAAGGAGAATTTCTCAGGTCCAAGAGCCGTTTTAAACTTACCATACTTGCTGACATTATTAAGGGGAATATTAACTATAAAAGGCATTATATTGGTTAAATATGTAGCGATCGAGTCGCTCGCTAGTCGCACACAAACACCGCTGTAAATACCCATCTCCCTGCGCAGGCGATGTCAGAGCGTCCCCTACGCAACCTGAGGGGATGCGAACGCACGGAGGAGTCGGTGCGCGAGCAGCGGGCACGTGCATTGGGGTTAGTACAAGGCATCATAGGTCGCTATATTTTTCGACTTTGACAGTCCACCCTTTGGCAGTCATCAATAACTGCCACTTCCTAAAACAATTCAAACAGAAAAATATATGTCATCATGTTATACCTTTTTATGATTGGGTAGAGGGAGGAGAGGAGAAGGTGGGAAAAAGGTATGACCTAGTGAGATAGTAGAAGCATGTGTGTATGAATCCATGTTTGAGGGGTCATGTATCATCGTGCCGTACGTGTTTTAAATCAAGCTTCGAGGTATTGCGAAGTATACATTTGAATCCTTCTTATCCCGTATTAAGGGTCTGTGGATGGGCTGTCAAACTCTACCGAGCTCTTTTCGGCTTTTGGTTGCAACAAATGGGGGAGCACATTTAGTTGATGATACATGAATGGGGGGAACGTGTGAGTGCTGATATCTGTGTCTATATTCCCTATCGACTATGTGTGTCATTACCTGAAGGTTGTAGAAACGAGGATAAGAAGCAATTATTATAAATGCAGTCATAAACTATGTGAGTTTAGTATGCATTCGCCGATTGAGGTCTTGTCTGGTGTCTTCTCTTGATGTACATGTTGACTGTAGTCTCCCGATGCTTTTGCTATAAATGGCGGCAAAAGTTTTTCCATTGTCCAGAAAATTACAGTCTCTAAAATATTTGGGGCTATCGTAAAATTTAAAGTCACTAGGGATATTGGGGGTCTGTGGTATGGTCCATCGATGGTCTGTATAAAAGAGGTTGTCAAATTCTTCTTCCAAGCGGATGTCTTTGTACCTTGGAGGAAAACAAAGGAGAAACGGGTGAAAGAAACGGACCGTGGAATCACATTTTCATCACAACATTGTCTCTATCGTTGGGTCATAAATCAAATTTGTTGTTGTTACTATAGAGTCTTCGCTCCTCAAACTCATCACTCTGGTACTACCTTTACACTTCGTTAAAATCCGAACGCATCTAAATATCAGACCGACCAATATGATGACACCCAGAATACACAAAAGAAATTTCCCTACATCCATAATAATACCTTGGGCCCATTCTCCTAAACCAGAGAACCAATTTCGTGGGTTCAACCATGACACCCAACTGGTCAGCTCATTACCCACAGCAGCGAGAGTGAGATTGTGTTTCCTTCGGAACTCCCACTTTAATTGCAAAATGTCATCCATCTTTTGGTCTATGACCTCGACCGGGTCCTCAGTGCTGTTTGTAATGTACGTGCAGCACTTTACTCCATACTGAGTAGCCAAGGTGACACAATACCCGCCTGTCACAGCTGTGAGATAATTGAGAATCATCCTATGCTGAACCAGTTCTGTTTTGTAGGCTTGTAACTCTCTCCCAGTATACCTGAACGTGTCGTCATACATTTCAGTGATATTGTCTAATAAATTTGCAAGCGCAGTTATATACCTAAAGTTTATCACTCCCCTGGTGGTACGAGTAATATCCATCGCGAGGAGAAATTGAATCCCGGTGGATTCATGGATCAGATCAGAGGCATGGTGCTCTGTCTTCTCTATCAGGTGCCTTTTAACGACGTGCACGTAATGAGTGTGAGTATAAGGAGCTTGGGCACCACGGTGAATATCTTTCATTTTGTTATGGGATACAGTCATTACTTCAGGCAGTACTTTTCCAATATAACATAATCCTTCTGAGTTTGGGGCAAGCCAGTTATACGCCTTCCTCCCGCATATGAAATATGCATCATCGGGGAGAACATATGGGACGGAGTATGACATTACCATGTTACAAATTTTTCATGTGAAATCTCCTGACCCTAATTCTCCCATCTGTTTAGTACACGTATCTGTTTGTACGATATGTGCACAGTATCCTGGTGATACTTCTCTAACTCGCATGGTCCTACTTCCTAGAGTGTACCTATACCGGAAATATTTTCCATTCTCGACTATCTGGCGTATAAGTTCTGTGTCTATGGTCATTCTGTCGGCTCTGTGTGAAAATGTCGTGGTTTGATTACTCCATGACACTTCCCCATTTCCCGGCTTTCAGGGATTGGAAATGTTAAAGCAAACTAAGGATCTATCCACATGATATTGGTGGAGCTTCAAACTAGGAGGACTAGAGATATTAAACCTCTTGTCCACCGGCCTCCCACCACTTAACTCAAGTACCTCTCCTACAGATAAAGGGAATGGTACTAGCCCTGATTTGCTATGACCTTGAGGTACTTGAGAGCATACCCAACAGTCTGTCTGATTTAACACTTTACCCACTAATGAGTGATAGTCACCCAATGGATGCCGGTCCATGTTAATATTAAAACTGGACTGACATTTCTTGATGCACCCATCCTCAACTATGTTGTCGCAATGCCTACAGATGCAGTTTTCTTCAGCTAACAATCCTTCACAATGTCTATAAATAACATGGCTGCTAGATCGTTTTCCGGTACTCGCCTTTGCTCGGTGATTGTGTTTCTATTGGAAATTTACGCCTCCGTCTCTGTCATCGGAAACCCATTCCGGATCCTTTCTCGACCTCACTGGTACTCTCACCGAAACAGACTGCTCTGGTCAACATCATGGTCAACAGGAAAACACGGACTGCAGTCTCTTGGGGCGAGTCCATCTTACAGGAGGAGAAAGAGAAATTTGTAATGGGGGTACAAAAAAATACTTTGAAGGGGAAAGAAAAATGTTACGATGTCTTATGTCCTCTAGTCTTGTTGTTCTTCTTGCTCTGCTGTCATCTCAAAGGTGCTGTCTCTCAGTCTTCCAAACGAACACTCCGGTGATACAATATTCCTTCCAAATCAGCGATCTCTCTGTAAGGAGCAAAAATCTTGCATTACCATTTGTCTAACTGATGTGTGACATACCATCTTTAAAACATGAGAAAGAAGAGAAGAGAGAAAAACAAACGAGAGAGAGAACAATTCATATATATGTTACATAAAACAACAAAATAAAAAAAAACCATTGTCAGATCTTCTGTTCACCATCAGGCTGTCACACCAACACATCCATTGGTATCTTTGCGCAGTCTCCCCCACCAGTATTTCCACACTCCACCTTTTTGTGCCTGGCCAGGACACACCGATGTCGGTAGGTCACACTGGGGTTAGGTAGACTTCTGCAAAGACCAAGTAGCTATGTGATGTTTGAGTTCTGCCGATGAACGTCAGAGATGGGGAAAAATAAACATTTACAGATAAATTACAACGTTTACCCGGCCGTTCTTGTGCCTGCAAGGAACTGACCTCCCATTTCATTAACTGTAACCTCAGGTTTACTATCAAGGCTAATGATCAACTTTCCTGACTGCATATTACAGGTGTAGCTCAAAATTTTACATATGTGGTACCTGATTGCAATTTTGTGTATCCTGACTCTGCTCAAGTTCTTGTCTAGGGGGTCTGACTTTATGTGGGCTGTTACAGTTGCTGGCATAATGCCCTTCCCTTTTACACAAATAACAAACACTGGGCTTCCTCCAAGTGCCAGTGGCCTGAGGTCTTGGTTGATTTGATGCCTCCTCAAACGCTTGGATGCTCATCACCATCAACCGCTTTCCCTGTACTTCCCTGATTCCTTGGATACCATGGTTATGTTGTTGTCTAGGGGGTTGATATACCTTCTGTAAATCTTTGAACATGCAATCTCATGCATAATGACCTTCCTTCTGGCAATTCTAACACCTTATCACCTTTGACTTACCCACAAGGATCTGAGGCTTCTTACCTCCCTGTGCTTCCCTGTGCTTGCTGATGTTTTGCTCATGCCCAACAGCGGACTTTCTTAATGCAGCCACCGAGATATTTCTCCAGTTTGGGTTGGTGGTCTGAACCCTTGTTCTCAGCATTTCCTTTAAACCATTCATTAACACAGATACTGCTACTTCTCTATGCGGTGCATTTGTTTGTGCGTGATATATAACACCGTACGTACCTGTGGACACAACCTCACCTGACCCTCCGTTAGGGGGTTTGATTACTTCCTTTACCGATTTGGTCGCGTCCACCTGGATGTCTTGTATGATGGCTGCTGGAAAAGGTGCCGACATCATGCTGGGCTCACTTTCTTGCTTGTAATCCTGAGGGAAGTTTAACATGGGGTGCGACTTGCACAGGTTAACAGTTGTACATTTAACAGTTTTACTTTTATCATTGTTACATTTACTACTACCATAATTATTAATACAGTTGCTAAGTGCATTTTTATCATACACCAGTGTGCCACTCTCTGTAACCATCTTTTCTCTCGTTGCCATATTTTTCTTACCACAGTGAGAGTCAGCTGTGCAAGCTAATCCTCCTTGTCTCTCACCTTCCTGTTGCCATAACTGTAAACAATCATAATGTTGGATCCGTCTCTTTACAGATTTAATGAGACATATCCTTCTCCTTAGATTTTTTTAACACCTCTGGGCTAAAACTGCCTACTCGTGGGAACTTTTCCCCATCATGCACAGTCATTCTTTCCCATTCATCACACAAAACCTCTGTGTGTGAACCGTATTTCTCACACATGATATACCTTGCCGACCCTATTGGCCGGTTTACTAAGTCAACCCGAACCGAGGTTGATCGCCCCCCACCTGAACAACTGGCCCCCATCTTTGCAGGTGTTGCACTACCTCTGACCTTAATCAGGGTTTTCAGTGAACCCTTACAAAAACCAAGATGTCCGGGGCAGGCCGGCGGCGGAAGTTTACCGAGTACTCCACTCACTCGCCCACGTTGACCGATACGCCCACACACTGCCCTAGCGCTGGCGTACTCAACCTAGGGCCCCTGCGACCTGAACCTCTATTTACTGGAACATGTGGGTGTGATCCGAAGAGCACTTAACCCTTTCCAGTAACTATTGGTTGTTGGATAGTTCCCGAGTGACCAGCGAACTTCCCTTAAAATAAAAAAATTTACACAAAACACGTTAGAATGTACAAATAGCGTTTATGACCCCTCTAGCGTACGCAAATGGTACTGGGTCAAGTTATTAACTAATGCACACAATTACGTGCGGTACAATCGTACTGCACACAAGCAACTAATCTTATGTGCGGAACGACCAGTGGAATCGAAAATTGTGGCTGCGAATTCCTTCAGCCGGTGCTTAATGGCCTATATGGGTACCGCACCAACCCTTTCTGGTGTTGTGCTTCTTGACTCTATCTATAGCGGACTTCCTAGTCTGCTGTACCTGGACCTCCTGGTCTGTGCTACAGTAGACCTCCTGGTCTGCTATACTCTAATGCTCCTATATATGTTTAACAAGGGATGCCTCCCAAGCCACCGTGCCGTCACTGACACGTATGTTCCTCACGAGAACTCGATGATTTCCTGTGGTTCCACCCAAAAATTAGAAAATACTTATATATATGTATACACACACTTTCACCTCATGTACTCTTCACTTTCGTTTCTGCGCAGAAATCCCTTTCATTCAGTATCGCAGTCTAGTCCAGAGGAGTTGCAACTAGAGAAGGATCTATTAGCTTAAAATTTTGGACACTGAGACTGATTTGTGCTATTATCACGTTTTCCTCCTTATTGCCTACTAAAACAATACTATCGTGTGATTTGTATTACGTGGTCGTATCCGTACGCTTCCGTTGCGTAATATACGCTCCGTGCGTCGTCCCTTGCGTCGCGTACGTTCGCCCTGTCCCTTGTTAGAGACACGTGTACGCAGGCCAGATATGTCCACAGAAATACAATTAACACGTTTATATCAATGTAAATGATCTTTAACTGTAATCATCTACCGAACACCACACAGATCTTTCCTTGTATCTTTAGGCAAAGCCGTGTGCGTGTTTTACAATTTACTCCTTAACGTATTATTTTTACCTTTAACTTACCAATAGCAACCACTCTTTCTCAGCACGTTATCAATTATAAATGGCAAACAGGAAAGTGAGATGTGAAAATTACACAAATGAAAATGCAATTCTAAATTAATCTAATAACATACATTGATGTAAGCACGCACATATAGATATTACATATATGTACTAATCACTATTACATATATGAGACTCTATTCAGTGCTTCTTATTTGCATATGAATGTGCGATTTCTTTCACTGCTGGGAGAGGAAAAAAACCCAAAACCCAGTTATACAGGTTCATTTGCATTTCAATGGCCCATGTCACAAGTAGCAGAGTTAAAGCTCTTGAAGAGAGAAAGAGAGAAAAAAATAAAAATAAACCCACAAATTGTTTTATTTGTGTATTTCCTAAATCAAATATTCCTTTTACTATTAACTTATATTAAACTCTATCTGAACCACTTATGATTGACTATGATATGGATTAAACAAATGCATTAAAAACTCATTAAATGATGATTTCTTTTTTAAATGGATGGCTGATTATTTCCTGAGTCAACTGAAAATCAGCCATTCAGAAAAATAAATAAATTTGACCTTCCCAAAATGGCCGCTGCTCCTCCCCCTTCCACATCCATGAGGTTTACACAAAATGGAGGACAGACCATGCGGCTTCTTTTGTCACTAAGAAAATCATCATGCCAGCCCCTAAAGTTATTCTAGGCCTGAGCTTAAAAAAAAATAAAACTATCAAGCCATGCAGAGCGACCAAAAATACTTTTAAACCTATTTAAACAGACACGCAATCCAATCTGCGTGTGCAGTTGGCACCAAATAGAAATTAAAACCAGATTTAAAAAGACAATAGCGTACTGTTCTTACCTTCCGGTTCCAGATTCCACCAGCACTCCTACAGACGCTTATCTAGTCAGCACCACTGTATCCCCCACCACCAATACGGATACGAAAGGACACTGCTTTCCCGCCCTTGCTGACAGATAAAGTCTGTTTGCACTAGTGTGGATATGTGGAGGGAGGACGAGGCCCCAATTGATAATGCTGATATATTACCTTATATCTTTCCCTATATGTAGGTGGGAGACTCAGTACGCAATTGGCGTATGGGGTACCGTAAGGGTACGCACTTAGCGTAGCAAACGCTCAGCCGTGATCAAGACGCACGAGCGGCACGCTCGCTCACAGCTTTACGCTTGGTGTCGAACACGCTATAGGCGGCCGACTACCGTAATGATATGCTACTAGCGTAGCGGACGCTGTGACCGCGAGGGGAACACGAGCGGCGCAGACGCACATGGGATGACACTCAGTAAACCTTGTATGCAACACACTATGATTGAGTTTGTATTGTAAACCTTACTACTGAAATACTGCAGCGATATAACGCTGCTTAACCTTGCTAGTGTAAATGCTGTTTGAGCGATTAAGTCGCTCTGAATACCCTCTGCAATGTAATAAACACACAATACCTTGCTAAGGCTCCAAAACCTTTACTAACAGGATTAAGTTATATTAAAAGGGGAAATACAGTTGACAATTCATACACTACAAGCTAACATCGATATCTAACAAAATAACTACACATAAATACACAATAGCAGCACAATAGCAAACAATAACATACAATGAGAGAGAGAGATCGTGGCACAATTACAATCAGAGATTAAGAATGGTCACAGAGAGAGTACTTACACACCGGGGAATGATTCGCTGCGCTAGTCCTGGTTACCAGCTCTGGGTTAGTCAATGATGAAAACCATTGTGGAGAGAAGACTCTTGTGTCCCCAAGCCTATTTCAAACTATATTTATGTACTAGCTTAAGACATACTTCAATAGATACTATGTGTCCTCTTTCCATTGGTTAGGGGGTGGGACATGTACTGCACCTGGGATCATTGGTTAGTTCAAGAAATGGGCGATGGCTAGGACTTGTCAGTATTCTAAATTCCTCTCTTGGTTGTATTGGGGAAACCTATTGTGTGGATCTTCCAAACAAACTCTGTCTCTGTGCTTTGTTTACCCCCTGGTCACCTCTCTCAGTTGAGACAATGACATCTCAGCACTCATTATTCTGGAGAGAAACCTGGACCTATTCATAAACAAAGGTATAAGCCCTCTTCATAGAATCTCAAAGCTTAGTGTAAATAAGGCTATTTGTTTTCCGTCTGTGGGAAAAAAGGTGACTGAATTCCAGTCACCCACCCTGCATTTATGTGTAATTTATTCTGAATGCAATTAATCTTATGTTCTACTTCTGTGCATAACCATGAGCAGGAACTATGCGAATCCCTCCCAACCTTTGTCTGAACCCTCCCAGCATGTAAAGGAGAATTTCTCAGGTCCAAGAGCCGTTTTAAACTTACCATACTTGCTGACATTATTAAGGGGAATATTAACTATAAAAGGCATTATATTGGTTAAATATGTAGCGATCGAGTCGCTCGCTAGTCGCACACAAACACCGCTGTAAATACCCATCTCCCTGCGCAGGCGATGTCAGAGCGTCCCCTACGCAACCTGAGGGGATGCGTACGCACGGAGGAGTCGGTGCGCGAGCAGCGGGCACGTGCATTGGGGTTAGTACAAGGCATCATAGGTCGCTATATTTTTCGACTTTGACAACTGTATATAGCAGTACGGTAGGCCACTGCTGTACCTACCTCTGTGTCGTCACTCGTCGTCCATAAGTATACTATCCATCCATCTACATTGTATACCTGTGGTGCCTTTTAGTTGTGCGCATTAAAATATGGAGAACAAAAATGTGGAGGTTAAAAAAATAGGGAAAGATCAAGATCCACTTCCACCTCGTGCTGAAGCTGCTGCCACTAGTCATGGCCGAGACGATGAAATGCCATCAACGTCGTCTGCCAAGGCCGATGCCCAATGTCATAGTACAGAGCATGTAAAATCCAAAACACAAAAGTTCAGTAAAATGACCCAAAAATCTAAATTAAAAGCGTCTCAGGAGAAGCGTAAACTTGCCAATATGCCATTTACGACACGGAGTGGCAAGGAATGGCTGAGGCCCTGGCCTATGTTCATGGCTAGTGGTTCAGCTTCACATGAGGATGGAAGCACTCATCCTCTCGCTAGAAAAAAGAAAAGACTTAAGCTGGTAAAAGCACAGCAAAGAACTGTGCGTTCTTCGAAATCACAAATCCCCAAGGAGAGTCCAATTGTTTCGGTTGCGATGCCTGACCTTCCCAACACTGGACGGAAAGATCTTGCGCCTTCCACCATTTGCACGCCCCCTGCAAGTGCTGGAAGGAGCACCCGCAGTCCAGTTCCTGATACTCAAATTTAAGATGTCAGTGTTGAAGTACACCAGGATGAGGATATGGGTGTTGCTGGCGCTGGGGAGGAAATTGACAAGGAGGATTCTGATGGTTAGGTGGTTTGTTTAAGTCAGGCACCCGGGGAGACGCCTGTTGTCTGTGGGAGGAATATGGCCATTGACATGCCTGGTCAAAATACAAAAAAAATCAGCTCTTCGGTGTGGAATTATTTCAACACAAATGCGGACAACAGGTGTCAAGCCGTGTGTTGCCTTTGTCAAGCTGTAATAAGTAGGGGTAAGGACATTAACTACCTCGGAACATCCTCCCTTATACGTCACCTGCAGCGCATTCATCATAAGTCAGTGACAAGTTCAAAAACTTTGGGCGACAGCGGAAGCAGTCCACTGACCAGTAAATCCCTTCCTCTTGTAACCAAGCTCCTGCAAACCACACCACCAACTCCCTCAGTGTCAATTTCCTCCTTACCCAGGAAAGCCAATAGTCCTGCAGGCCATGTCACTGGCAAGTCTGACGAGTCCTCTCCTGCCTGGGATTCCTCCGATTCATCCTTGAGTGTAACACCTACTGCTGCTGGCGCTGCTGTTGTTGCTGCTGGGAGTCGATGGTCATCCCAGAGGGGAAGTCGGAAGACCACTTGTACTACTTCCAGTAAGCAATTGACTGTACAACAGTCCTTTGCGAGGAAGATGAAATATCACAGCAGTCATCCTGCTGCAAAGCGGATAACTGAGGCCTTGGCAGCCTGGGCGGTGAGAAACGTGGTTCCGGTATCCATCTTTTATTCAGAGCCAACTATAGACTTGATTGAGGTACTGTGTCCCCGGTACCAAATACCATCTAGGTTCCATTTCTCTAGGCAGGCGATACACAGACCTCAGAAAAAAAGTCACCAGTGTACTAAAAAATGCAGTTGTACCCAATGTCCACTTAACCACGGACATGTGGACAAGTGGAGCAGGGCAGACTCAGGACTATATGACTGTGACAGCCCACTGGGTAGATGTATTGCCTCCCGCTGCAAGAACAGCAGCGGCGGCACCAGTAGCAGCATCTCGCAAACGCCAACTCGTTCCTAGGCATGCTACGCTTTGTATCACCGCTTTCCAGAATACGCACACAGCTGAAAACGTCTTACGGCAACTGAGGAAGATCATCGCAGAATGACTTACCCCAATTGGACTCTCCTGGGGATTTGTGACATCGGACAACGCCAGCAATATTGTGCGTGCATTACATCTGGGCAAATTCCAGCACGTCCCATGTTTTGCACATACCTTGAATTTGGTGGTGCAGAATTATTTAAAAAACGACAGGGGCGTGCAAGAGATGCTGTCGGTGGCCCGAAGAATTGCGGGCCACTTTCGGCGTTCAAGCACCGCGTACAGAAGACTGGAGCACCACCAAAAATACCTGAACCTGCCCTGCCATCATCTGAAGCAAGAGGTGGTAACGAGGTGGAATTCAACCCTCTATATGCTTCAGAGGATGGAGGAGCAGCAAAAGGTCATTCAAGCCTATACATCTGGCAACGATATAGGCAAAGGAGGTGGAATGCACCTGTCTCAAGCGCAGTGGAGAATGATTTCAACATTGTGCAAGGTTCTGCAACCCTTTGAACTTGCCACACGTGAAGTCAGTTCAGACACTGCCAGCCTGAGTCAGGTCATTCCCCTCATCAGGCTTTTGCAGAAGAAGCTGGAGACATTGAAGGAGGAGCTAAAACAGAGCGATTCCGCTAGACATGTGGGACTTGTGGATGGAGCCCTTCATTCGCTTAACCAGGATTCACGGGTGGTCAATCTGTTGAAATCAGAGCACTACATTTTGGCCACCGTGCTCGATCCTAGATTTAAAACCTACGTTGTATCTCTCTTTCCGGAAGACACAAGTCTGCAGGGGTTCAAAGACCTGCTGGTGAGAAAATTGTCAAGTCAAGCGGAACGTGACCCGTCAACAGCTCCTCCTTCACATTCTCCTGCAACTGGGGGTGCGAGGAAAAGGCTAAGAATTCCGAGCCCACCCGCTGGCGGTGATGCAGGGCAGTCTGGAGCGAGTGCTGACATCTGGTCCGGACTGAAGGACCTGCCAACGATTACTGACATGTCGTCTACTGTCACTGCATATGATTCTCTCACCATTGAAAGAATGGTGGAGGATTACATGAGTGACCGCATACAAGTAGGCACGTCAGACAGTCCGTACGTATACTGGCAGGAAAAAGAGGCAATTTGGAGGCCCTTGCAGAAACTGGCTTTATTCTACCTAAGTTGCCCTCCCTCCAGTGTGTACTCCGAAAGAGTGTTTAGTGCAGCCGCTCACCTTGTCAGCAATCGGCGTACGAGGTTACTTCCAGAAAATGTGGAGAAGATGATGTTCATTAAAATGAATTATAATCAATTCCTCTGTGGAGACATTCACCAGCAGCAATTGCCTCCAGAAAGTACACGGGGACCTGAGATGGTGGATTCCAGTGGGGACGAATTAATAATCTGTGAGGAGGGGGATGTACACAGTGAAAGGGGTGATGAATCGGACGATGAGGAGGAGGTGGACATCTTGCCTCTGTAGAGCCAGTTTGTGCAAGGAGAGATTGATTGCTTCTTTTTTGGTGGGGGCCCAAACCAACCAGTAATTTCAGTCACAGTCGTGTGGCAGACCCTGTCACTGAAATGATGGGTTCGTTAAAGTGTGCATGTCCTGTTTATACAACATAAGGGTGGGTGGGAGGGCCCAAGGACAATTCCATCTTGCACCTCTTTTTTCTTTCATTTTTCTTTGCATCATGTGCTGTTTGGGGAGTATTTTTTTGAAGGGCCATCCTGCGTGACACTGCAGTGCCACTCCTAGATGGGCCAGGTGTTTGTGTCGGCCACTAGGGTCACTTAGCTTAGTCACACAGCTACCTCATTGCGCCTCTTTTTTTCTTTGCGTCATGTGCTGTTTGGGGAGTATTTTTTTGAAGGGCCATCCTGCGTGACACTGCAGTGCCACTCCTAGATGGGCCAGATGTTTGTGTCGGCCACTTGGGTCGCTTATCTTAGTCACACAGCTACCTCATTGCGCCTCTTTTTTTCTTTGCATCATGTGCTGTTTGGGACTATTTTTTTGAAGGGCCATCCTGCGTGACACTGCAGTGCCACTCCTAGATGGGCCAGGTGTTTGTGTCGGCCACTAGGGTCGCTTAGCTTAGTCACACAGCTACCTCATTGCGCCTCTTTTTTCTTTGCGTTATGTGCTGTTTGGGGAGTATTTTTTTGAAGGGCCATCCTGCGTGACACTGCAGTGCCACTCCTAGATGGGCCAGATGTTTGTGTCGGCCACTTGGGTCGCTTATCTTAGTCACACAGCTACCTCATTGCGCCTCTTTTTTTCTTTGCATCATGTGCTGTTTGGGGAGTATTTTTTTGAAGGGCCATCCTGCGTGACACTGCAGTGCCACTCCTAGATGGGCCAGGTGTTTGTGTCGCCACTTGGGTCGCTTAGCTTTGTCACACAGCTACCTCATTGCGCCTCTTTTTTTCTTTGCATCATGTGCTGTTTGGGGAGTATTTTTTTGAAGGGCCATCCTGCGTGACACTGCAGTGCCACTCCTAGATGGGCCAGGTGTTTGTGTCGGCCACTTGGGTCGCTTAGCTTAGCCATCCAGCGACCTCGGTGCAAATTTTAGGACTAAAAATAATATTGTGAGATGTGAGGTGTTCAGAATAGACTGAAAATGAGTGGAAATTATGGTTATTGAGGTTAATAATACTATGGGATCAAAATGACCCCCAAATTCTATGATTTAAGCTGTTTTTTAGGGTTTTTTGAAAAAAACACCGAATCCAAAACACACCCGAATCCGACAAAAAAATTTCGGTGAGGTTTTGCCAAAACGCGTCCGAACCCAAAACACGGCCGCGGAACCGAACCCAAAACCAAAACACAAAACCCGAAAAATTTCCGGTGCACATCACTACTGTAGATGCTACTAAAATGACAGAGGATTGTTTTTTTCTTTTAAAAAAGACATAATGTTTTTCTAAATTCAAATATGTTACAACAAAAAACATGGTGATCATTAGCACTAGAATATGGATACGAAAATGAGCATTGAAAGAAATCCCTATTAATTAAACATTCATACTGTATAGTGCAGGGCAAATGTCCTGTGTAAGATACGTTGTTTGTTCTGAAAATGGCTGTGCTACCATGGACAACAAGTAATAATAAGATTTTACTTACCGGTAAATCTATTTCTCGTAGTCCGTAGTGGATGCTGGGGACTCCTTAAGGACCATGGGGATAGACGGGCTCCGCAGGAGACATGGGCACTTTAAGAAAGAATTTAGGTTCTGGTGTGCTCTGGCTCATCCCTCTATGCCCCTCCTCTAGACCTCAGTTAGAGAAACTGTGCCCAGTAGAGCTGACAGTACAAGGAAAGGATTTTGGTAATCCAGGGCAAGATCCATACCAGCCACACCAATCACACCGTATAACTTGTGATAAACTTACCCAGTTAACAGTATGAACAACAACAGAGCATCAGGTCAACCCTGATGCAACCATAACTTAACCCTTATTGAAGCAATAACTATATACAAGTATTGCAGAAGAAGTCCGCACTTGGGACGGGCGCCCAGCATTCACTACGGACTACGAGAAATAGATTTACCGGTAAGTAAAATCTTATTTTCTCTAACGTCCTAGTGGATGCTGGGGACTCCGTAAGGACCATGGGGATTATACCAAAGCTCCCAAACGGGCGGGAGAGTGCAGATGACTCTGCAGCACCGAATGAGCAAACACAAGGTCCTCCTCAGCCAGGGTATCAAACTTGTAGAACTTTGCAAAGGTGTTTGAACCTGACCAAGTAGCCGCTCGGCAAAGCTGTAATGCCGAGACCCCTCGGGCAGCCGCCCAAGAAGAGCCCACCTTCCTAGTGGAATGGGCCTTAACTGATTTTGGCAGCTGCAATCCAGCCGCAGAATGAGCCTGCTGAATCGTGTTACAGATCCAGCGAGCAATAGTCTTCTTTGAAGCAGGAGCACCAAGCTTGTTGGAAGCATACAGGATAAACAAAGACTCTGTTTTCCTGACCCTAGCCATTCTGGCTACATAAACCTTCAAAGCCCTGACCACATCAAGCGACTCGGAATCCTCCAAGTCACGAGTAGCCACAGGCACCACAATAGGTTGGTTTATATGAAAGGATGAAACCACTTTCGGCAGAAATTGTGGACGGGTCCGCAATTCTGCTCTATCCGCATGGAAAACCAGATAGGGGCTTTTATGTGACAAAGCCGCCAACTCTGACACATGCCTAGCCGAAGTCAAGGCTAATAGCATGACCACCTTCCACGTGAGATATTTCAACTCCACCGTCTTCAGTGGTTCAAACCAGTGGGATTTCAGGAAACTCAATACCACGTAAAGATCCCAAGGTGCCACTGGAGGCACAAAAGGGGGCTGAATATGCAGCACTCCCTTTACAAACGTCTGAACTTCAGGTAGAGAAGCCAACTCCTTTTGAAAGAAAATGGATAGGGCCGAAATCTGGACCTTAATGGAACCCAATTTTAGGCCCAAACTCACTCCTGACTGTAGGAAGTGAAGGAAACGGCCCTGCTGGAATTCCACCGTAGGGCATTCCTGGCCTCACACCAAGCAACATATTTTCGCCATATACGGTGATAATGTTGAGCTGTCACGTCCTTCCTAGCCTTTGTCAGCGTAGGAATGACCTCATCCGGAATGCCTTTCTCTGCTAGGATCCGGCGTTCAACCGCCATGCCGTCAAACGCAGCCGCGGTAAGTCTTGGAACAGACAGGGCCCCTGTTGCAACAAGTCCTGTCTTAGAGGAAGAGGCCACGGGTCCTCTGTGAGCATTTCTTGCAGATCTGGATATCAAGTCCTTCGTGGCCAATCTGGAACAATGAGTATTGTTCTCACTCCTCTTTTTCTTATTATTCTCAGCACCTTGGGTATGAGAGGAAGAGGAGGGAATACATAGACCAACTGGAACACCCACGGTGTCACCAGGGCGTCTAGAGCTATCGCCTGAGGGTCTCTTGACCTGGCGCAATACCTCTGTAGCTTTTTGTTGAGGCGGGATGCCATCATGTCCACCTGTGGCAGTTCCCACGACTTGTAATCTGTGCGAAGACTTCCTGATGAAGTCTCCACTCTCCCGGGTGGAGGTCGTGTCTGCTGAGGAAGTCTGCTTCCCAGTTGTCCACTCCTGGGATGAACACTGCTGACTGTGCGCTTACGTGATTTTCCGCCCAGCAAAGAATTCTGGTGACTTCCGCCATCGCCACCCTGCTCCTTGTGCCGCCTTGTCGGTTTACATGAGCCACTGCGGTGATGTTGTCTGACTGAATCAGAACCGGTTGGTCGCGAAGCAGGGTCTCCGCTTGACGTAAGGCGTTGTATATGGCCCTTAGTTCCAGGATGTTGATGTGAAGGCAAGTCTCCTGACTTGACCACAGACCTTGGAAATTTCTTCCCTGTGTGACTGCTCCCCACCCTCGGAGGCTTACATCCGTGGTCACCAGGACCCAGTCCTGAATGCCGAATCTGCGGCCCTCGAGAAGGTGAGCTCTCTGCAGCCACCAGAGAAGAGACACCCTTGCCCTGGGTGATAGTGTGATTAACCGATGCATCTGAAGATGCGATCCGGACCACTTGTCCAGTAAGTCCCATTGAAAGGTCCTCGCATGGAACCTGCCGAAAGGAATGGCCTTGTATGATACCACCATCTTTCCCAGGACTCGAGTGCAGTGATGCACTGACACCTGTTTTGGTTTTAATAGGTTCCTGACCAGTGTCTTGAGTTCCTGAGCTTTCTCTATCGGGAGATAAATCCTTTTCTGGTCTGTGTCTAGAATCATGCCTAGGAAAGGCAGACGAGTCGTAGGACCCAACTGTGACTTTGGAACATTTAGAATCCAGCCGTGCTGCCGTAACACTACCAGAGAAAGTGCTACGCTGAGCAGCAACTGCTCTCTTGATCTCGCTTTTATGAGGAGATCGTCCAAGTATGGGATAATTGTGACCCCTTGCTTCCGCAGGAGCACCATCATTTCCGCCATTACCTTGGTAAATATTCTCAGAGCCGTGGAGAGACCAAACGGCAACGTCTGAAATTGGTAATGACAATCCTGTACCACAAATCTGAGGTACGTCTGATGAGGTGGATAAATGGGGACATGAAGGTATGCATCCTTTATGTCCAGAGACACCATAAAATCCCCCCCTTCCAGGCTTGCGATGACCGCTCTCAGCGATTCCATCTTGAACTTGAACCTTTTCAGGTACATGTTCAGGGATTTTAAATTCAATATGGGTCTGACCGAACCGTCCGGTTTCGGGACTACAAACATGGTAGAATAATAACCCCTTCCTTGTTGAAGGAGGGGAACCTTGACCACCACCTGTTGAAGATACAATTTGTGAATTGCAGTTAACACAATTTCCCTCTCGTGGGGGGAAGCTGGCAGGGCCGATTTGAGGTGTCGGTGAGGGGGCATCTCCTCGAATTCCAGCTTGTATCCCTGAGACACAATCTCTATTGCCCAGGGATCCAACTGGGAGTGAACCCACTTGTGGCTGAAATATCGAAGACGTGCCCCCACCGGGCCTAGCTCCACCTGTGGAGCCCCAGCGTCATGCGGTGGATTTTGTGGAAGCCGGGGAGGACTTCTGTTCCTGGGAACTAGCTGTGTTGTGCAGCTTCTTTCCTCTGCCCCTGCCTCTGGCAAGAAAGGACGCACCTTGGACTTTCTTGTTTTTCTGTGATCGAAAGGACTGCATTTGATAATACAGTGCTCTCTTAGGCTGTGAGGAAAAATATGGCAAAAAATTTGACTTTCCAGCAGTAGCTGTGAAGACCAGGTCCGAGAGACCCTCCCCAAATAATTCCTCACCCTTGTAAGGTAAAACCTCCATATGCCATTTTGAGTCGGCATCACCTGTCCATTGCCGAGTCCACAGGACCCTTCTGGCAGAAATTGACATAGCATTTATTCTAGAACCCAGTAGACTAATGTCTCTTTGAGCATCTCTCCTATATAGGACAGCGTCTTTAATATGCCCCAAGGTCAACAATATAGTATCCTTGTCTAAGGTATCAAATTCCTCAGATAAGGTATCCGTCCATGCTGCTACAGCACTACACACCCAGGCCGACGCAATCGCCGGCCTCAGCAAGGTACCCAAATGTGTATAAATGGACTTCAGGGTAACCTCCTGTTTGCGATCCGCAGCATCTTTGAGGGCAGCCGTATCCTGTGACGGCAGGGCTACCTTCTTGGATAAGCGTGTTAAAGCTTTGTCCACCTTAGGGGAGGATTTCCAGCGTAACCTGTCCGTTGGCGGGAAAGGATACGCCATAAGAATCCTTTTGGAGATCTGCAGTATTTTATCTGGAGACTCCGAAGCCTTTTCACGTAACTCATTTAGTTCGTGTGAGGGGGGAAAGGTTACCTCCGGCTTCTTTTCTCCATACATATGTACCCTCTTGTCAGGGACTGGGGTTTCCTCTGTGATGTGCAACACGTCCTTAATTGCTATAATCATATAATGGATGGGTTTAGCCAATTTAGGCTGTAACTTTGCATCATCGTAATCGACACTGGAGTCAGAATCCATGTCGGTATCTGTGTCAACAATTTTGGATAGTGGGCGCTTCTGAGACCCTGACGGCCTCTGCGACATAGGAACAGGCACGGGTTGAGACCCTGACTGTCCTGAGGCTTCAACTTTTTCTAACCTTTTATGCAAGGAATTAACATTATCATTTAAAACCTTCCACATATCCATCCAATCAGGTGTCGGCGCCGTCGGCGGAGACACCACATTCATTTGCTCCCGCTCTGCTTCCACATAGCCTTCCTCGTCAAACATGTCGACACAAGCGTACCGACACACCACACACACAGGGAATGCCCTTTTTGAAGACAGTTCCCCCACAAGGCCCTTTGGAGAGACAGAGAGAGAGTATGCCAGCACACACCCCAGCGCTATAAACCCAGGAATAACACAGTAACTTAATGTTAACCCAGTAGCTGCTGTTTATATTGATATTTGCGCCTAATTATGTCCCCCCCCCCCTCTCTTTTTACCCTCTTCTACCGTGTATCTGCAGGGGAGAGCCTGGGGAGCTTCCTCTCAGCGGAGCTGTGGAGAAAAAATGGCGCTGGTGAGTGCTGAGGAAAAAGCCCCGTCCCCTCGACGGCGGGCTTCTGTCCCGCTTAAATATGTATTTTCTTGGCGGGGGCTCATACATATATACAGTGCCCAACTGTATATATGTTTACTTTTGCCAAAAAGAGGTCCAAATGCTGCCCAGGGCGCCCCCCCCCCCCCCTGCGCCCTGCACCCTTACAGTGACCGGAGTATGTGAGGTGTGTGGGAGCAATGGCGCACAGCTGCAGTGCTGTGCGTTACCTCAGTGAAGAACGGAGTCTTCTGCCGCCGATTTGAAGTCTTCTTGCTTCTCATACTCACCCGGCTTCTGTCTTCCGGCTCTGCGAGGGGGATGGCGGCGCGGCTCTGGGATCGGACGGCGAGGGTGAGATCCTGCGTACGATCCCTCTGGAGCTAATGGTGTCCAGTAGCCTAAGAAGCAGGACCTAGCTTCAGAGAGTAGGGCTGCTTCTCTACCCTCAGTCCCACGATGCAGGGAGTCTGTTGCCAGCAGAGCTCCCTGAAAATAAAAAACCTAACAAAATACTTTCTCTCAGCAAAATCAGGAGAGCTCACTGAAAAGCACCCAGCTCGTCTGGGCACAGTATCAAACTGAGGTCTAGAGGAGGGGCATAGAGGGAGGAGCCAGAGCACACCAGAACCTAAATTCTTTCTTAAAGTGCCCATGTCTCCTGCGGAGCCCATCTATCCCCATGGTCCTTACGGAGTCCCCGGCATCCACTAGGACGTTAGAGAAACATAAATACACACTAGCAAGGACTGTCCCTTTGTGGTGCACTGAATCAGCTGGCACCATAGAACATCTCACCCATGTTAATAATTATCAATTTACAGATAAACGGAGGATAAATAATTGTAATGTTATAAGTGTTTTAGCAAATTCTCATGTAATTATTAACCATCTGTACATACTTATTTAGCAAGTTCATCAGTATGAAGGTTATGATATTTGCTTACTGTAGATAATATTATTTGCCTCTTTTTTAATTTCAGAGATGGATGGCAGGACCAGGAAGAGAAAGTGAGAAGAGCGATTAAAAATGTTGTTAAATGGGATATCTTTAAAAATAGTTGTATAGATCCCCAACTTGTACCCATGGCTGATTGTGTCATCAGTCTCTGGATAATAAATGCAATTAGTAAAACCAAGGAAGATTTCCAGAAGAACGTGAAAAGTTTCACATCACGGCTTAAGATCGGTGGACATCTGCTGCTCTTTACTGTGCTGGGTATGACCTACTATAGAGTGGGGAAGCACAAGCACTTTGTCCTTACAGTGGATGAAGCTTTTGTACGAGAGGCAGTGATTAATGCTGGGTTTGTCATTGAGAAGACAGATTTGTGGAATGGTATAGCAGAGTCTGATATTGTTGATTACAAGAAGGTGTTTTTCATCCTTGCTCGCAAGGAAAGAGAGGTCTAAAAGTGGAAAATAAGAAGAATAACATTTCAACTGACTCATATATCTGTTTATTACCCCTTTCACACCGCACAAATAACCCGGTATCGACCCGGTATATTGCCGGGTCGAGGCGGGTCACTATGCGGTGTGAATGGGTCAGTGTTGAATTTCCGGGTCGCCTGTCCCAGTAATTATTACCGGGTCAGGTGCAGGGTTTCCTGGGTTGATGCGACCTGGGACCCATTTACAGCATAGAGAGAGGTGGTGCAGAGATGATCTCATCTCCTAGTGCTGCCTCCACCCCCGACCCGATGATGTCGTGGTCCCTGCCCCGATGGCAACCCGACTCGGCAATATGCAGGGTCGGGAAGCCAGTTCTCAAGGTCCAATGCCGGGTTGCACCCGGGAAGGACCCGTTTCCAATTCCCAGGTGCGACCCGGCATTAGCGATCTGAAAGCGGTATAAGTTACTCCCTTGTTATCTGAGCTATATTAATGTTACCGGTATACCAGTTCCCCTATGTATTGGCAATCTCTGCTGGAGAGATATACAGTACACTCATGTACCAGAGATACTGAGACAGCCACTTCCATTCGCAGTACATGCCCTGCACCCAGCATTAAATGGTATTTTGCACAATTGAAATAAATATGCAGTAGCCTTGGGATGTAGTTAAATTGCTGGCAGTCAGGATCCCGGCGGTCAGGATACCGACGCCGGAATCCCGACTGCTGACAATGCTGCCAGCCGGAATACCGACTCATAGGGGCTATTCCCACTCATGGGTGTCCACAACACCCATAGAGTGGGAATAGAACCTGTGGCAAGCCTAGCGACACACCGAGTCCGCAAGGGGCTTTCTAACACTCGCCCCGATGCCGTTGTCTGTATACTGACAGCCGGCATCCTGACCGTTGGTAATTTATTCTGATCCCGCAGCTTTCAGTATAACAGATGCTCATTAATGTTATTGAGGTTTTGTTGGCCTTAAGGGATAAATCATAGATGAAATTAAAGTTGATTTAATGTGAATTATATACCTCTGCTGTTAGCCCTCCATAAAAAAAATAAAAGTATTGTTTGAAATGTCTCTTGTGATCATTTACATTTGTATATCGTATTATATAGAAAATATGGCCCTCATTCCGAGTTGTTCGCTCGGTATTTTTCATCGCATCGCAGTGAGAATTCTCTTAGTGCGCATGCGTAATGTTCGCACTGCGCATGCGCCAAGTAACTTTACTATGAAGAAAGTAATTTTACTCACGGCTTTTTCATCGCTCCGGCGATCGCATTGTGATTGACAGGAAATGGGTGTTACTGGGCGGATGTATGGCGTTTTATGGGCGTGTGGCTGAAAACGCTACCGTTTCCGGAAAAAACGCAGGCGTGTCTGGAGAAACGGTGGGAGTGCTTGGCCGAACGCTGGGTGTGTTTCTGACGTCAGCCGGGACCGAAAAGCACTGAACTGATCGCACAGGCAGAGTAAGTCTGGAGTTACTCAGAAACTGCTAACTTGTTTTTGATCGCAAAAATGCGCATACATCGGTCGCACATTTAAGAAGTTTAGATTCACTCCCAGTAGGCGGCGGCTTAGCGTGTGTAACTCTGCTGAAATCGCCTTGCGAGCGAACAACTCGGAATGAGGGCCAATGTACAATTGCTCTGTAGAAGACCTTATGTGTGAAAAAAATCATACATGCATCTTATTTATTTGTTTCATCTATTGCACTAGTGAGTCTGTTGCTGGGCAGCTCCAGGTCTACTAGTAACCTGTACAAGGTTTTTTGCAGCGCCCCTCTCATTAATGTCCCTGTTCAAAAAATGTTCCCACAGGTTTGCACAGTAAATAATATGCCCCATCAGTGGTGTCCCAGTTAATGAATTTCCCCCACAGTAGGGCTCCAGTTAACGATATGTCACCACAGTAATGCGACAATTCATGATATGCCTCCACAGTAGTGCCACAGTAAACAACATGCTTCCATACTAGTACCCCAATTAATGATATACCCCCACAGTAGTGCCAGTTAATTATTTATTTATTCACAGTTTCTTATATAGTGCAGCGAATTCCATGCTCTTTACAATTGGACACAATGATAAAATGAAAATGCGTAATAATAAAAAGTCATAAATTTAGGAAGGCCCTGCTCGCAAGCTTACAATCTATAGGGAAATAGACATTGATACACAAGGATAGGTGCTATCTATTGAATAGTTGTCCACCAGATTGCAAAGGTTCTCAGTGGGCTGCATGATATCATATCATAGGATTGATGAACCAAGGTCAGGAGGAAGGGAAAGTGAAGAAATAGAAAATATGTGCAGGATACTGTATGTGTGGACTGTACAGTGCGTATATAGGGGGTAATTCAGACCTGATCTAAGCAGCAAATTTGTTAGCATTTGGGCAAAACCATGGGGGTAATTCCAAGTTGATCGCAGCAGGATTTTGGTTAGCAGTTGGGCAAAACCATGTGCACTGCAGGGGAGGCAGCTATAACTTGTGCAGAGAGAGTTAGATTTGGGTGTGGTGTGTTCAATCTGCAATCTAATTTGCAGTGTAAAAATAAAGCAGCCAGTATTTGCCCTGCACAGAAACAAAATAACCCACCCAAATCTAACTCTTTCTGCACATGTTAAATCTGCCTCCCCCGCAGTGCACATGGTTTTGCCCAACTGCTAAAAAATTTCCTGCTGCCATCAACTTGGAATTACCCCCCATGTGCACTGCAGGTGTGGCAGATATAACATGTGCAGAGAGAGTTAGATTTGGGTGTGTTATTTTGTTTGTTTGCAGAGTAAATACTACCTGCATTATTTTTACACTGCAAATTAGATTTCAGTTTGAACACACCCCACCCATATCTAAATATCTCTGCACATGTTATATCTGCCACACCTGCAGTGCACATGGTTTTGCCCAACTGTTGCTGCTACGATCAGGTCTGAATTACCCCCATAATTAGGAAAGCTTGTGAAGGTTATGTGAGCGGTTTTGGAATTTTACACGCTTGTCTGAATAGGTGAGTTTTAAAGGCAACGCTTGAAGTTTTGGAGACTAGAGGAGAATCTTATTGTGCATGTTAGGACATTCCACAGTGTGCAGCCCGAAGAAAATCTTGCAATCGTGCATGGGAGCGAATAATGTGTGTGAATAAGAGACATAGGGCCTAATTCAGATCTGTTTGCTCGCTAGCTATTTTTTGCAGTGCTACGAACAGATAGACACCGCCTATAGGGGAGTGTATTTTAGCTTTGCAAGTGTGCGAACGCATGTGCAGCCGAGCAGTACAAAAACACTTTGTGCAGTTTCTGAGTAGCTCTGACCTTTCTCAGCCGTTGCGATCACTTCAGCCTATTGGAGCCCGGAATTGACGTCAGACACCCACCCTGCAAACGCTCGACACGCCTGCATTTTTCCAAACACTCCCAGAAAATGGTCAGTTGCCACCCACAAACGCCCTCTTTCTGTCAATCACCTTGCATTCGGCTGTGTAAATGGATTCTTCGCTAGAACCAGTGCACAGCAACAATCCGCTTTGTACAAGTACGATGCGCCTGTGCATTGCGGTACATACGCATGCGCAGTAGGTCCCTGATCGCTGCACAGCGAAAAACGCTAGCGAGCAAACAGATCTGAATTAGGCCCATAGATCTTGTGAAGAGCGAAGAGGTCGGGTTGGGAGATATTTTGAGATAAGCGAAGAGATGTTCATAGGTGTAAATTGGTTAATGGCCTTGTGTGTGAGTAAAAGTATTTTATAATGAATATGGTAGAATACAGGTAACCAATGGAGGGACCGACAGAGGGGATCTGCAGACGATTAACATCTAGAGAGGAAGATTAGCCTCGCAGCTGCATTCAGAATGGATTGTAGTGGTGAAAGTCTCTATTTGGTAAGACCAGTAAGAAGACAAGTGCAATAATCAATGCTGGAGATAATGAGAGCATGGACTAGAGTTTTTGCAGTGTCTTGTGTAAGGTAGGTCATATTTTGGATATGTATTTTTAGACGCATGTAACATGATTTTGAGACATATTGAATGTGGGGAACAAAGGACAGTTCAAAGTCAAGAATGACACCTCGGCAGCAAGCTTGTGGGGTAGGATTAATTGTCGAGTTCTCAACAGTGATAGAGATATCAGGCTGGTAACTAATATTGGCCAGTGGAAATATAATTAACTCTGTTTTGGAAATATTAAGTTTGAGGTGGCGAGATGCCATCCAAGATGGAACTGCAGAGAGGCATTCAGTGACATGGATCAATACAGACAGAGACAAATCAGGGGAGGATAGGTAGATTTGAGTATCATCTGAGTACAGATGATACTGAAATTCAAAAGAGCTGATTAGTTTACCAAGAGATGAGGTATAGATTGAGAAAAGCAGAGGACAAAAGATTGAGCCTTGCGGTACTCTAAATGAGGTAGCGACGAGCAGGTGGATTCAGAGAAGCGGACACTAAAGGAGCGATTAGAAAGGTAGGATAGGAACCAAGAAAGGGCTGTGTCCTGGAGACCTAGGTATTGTAAGGTTTGTATAAGAAGAGAGTGGTCAACAGTGTCAAAAGCAGCAGAGAGATCTAGAAGAATAAGAAGTGGGTAATGGTCTTTAGACTTCGCAGTGACCAGATCATTCACTTCTTTAGTCAGTGCTGTCTCAGTGGAGTGTTGGGAACTGATGTGGGTCCAATAAGTTGTGTGAGTTAAGAAAGTGTGTGAGGCAAGTGTAGGCAAGTTTCTCAAGTAGCTTGGAGAGGCAAGGGAGCTGAGAGATAGGGTGGTAGTTTGAGAGAGAGTTAGGGTCCTACACTTTAGTGACCTATATTCCATTACCCCCAAAGTAGAAGGTTGGTTATCTAAAATAAGTAAAATAAGCTACATGAGTCCCCACACCAGGCATAATCAAAATAACAGACATCACAGTGTTGCTGGTATTTTGCTATCTCCAGCAGAGTACATCTGAAAGGCTGACTAGCAGCAGTGATGGCTTCTTGCACTGACACTGATGCTACAGCCGCTAAAAAATCCTCATGATCAGGAAAATGCTGTAAATAAGTTCTGCGCTATGTGACCATAAATAAGCACAGGAGAGGGCACAGGGGTACCCCAAGAGGACTTCAACAACTCCTCCCCCTTTCCCCCGCCAAGGACCCACCATCATGTACTGCCTTGGGTCTTGGAGTTCAGTATGCCCTCTATGGTGGGCAATTATTTTGGCATGGGGGGGCCACTTAACAAATATAAAAAAACTTTACTTGGTTGTACACAAAATATTTTAGTGAGTAATGAACATCTACTGTATATAATAAGTGCATGGTAGACGACTATGTACATAAATGCAATAAATATGCTCTTGATATCTTCTATCAGATATACAGATACTGTATATACTGTAAATGCACACATGTGTAACAGGCATGTGTGTGTATTGATGTCTGAGTGTGCACTACCTGAGAACTCCCTTACATCTGAGGAATGTGCATCACTCCTCAAACAGATTCAGTCCATACTTTCTGACTTTTTAAGGCTTCTTCTGGAGATGATACGCTGCAGGCAACTTTAGGGGACAAAGCCTGAGTACCACTTAATTAGGCCCCGCCCCCATAGTGTAAACATTTTGTGAGTCATGGATCCACAAGGAAGGGGTGGGGATTATTGACACAGTTTCATGTCATTAAGCCCCTCTCCCTCAAAACAGAGCCACAATTCCTATTATAATCTCCTCATCTTTCCACACTTCACTAGGATGTGGTCAGGATGCAGGAGATCTGCCTACTGTTCTGGTGGTGCGGGGTGTTCTGCAAGTTCCAAGAGAGTAGGCTCTATGATCCAGACTGATAGGAAGTATAGCACACTAATCACAGCATAGCGGGGCGTACGCTAGGTGTATGCTCCCACTATGCATTGTCTTCAATTGAAGCTAGCAGGTGCCTGGCCATTAAGTCTTATGGATGCCAGCTGCAACGCAGATGCTTGTGGCATGCTAAAAGCAGCAAAGCTGTAGTGGGACACATCTGTAGTAATACCAGTTTATAGCTTGTCTAGAAGCAACACTGTATTTGGTGGACCTATATAAGACATATTTAATAAAAATTTCATCCAAACCCTGAAAATTAACAAATATGATATTATGATTATGATGATGATGATGATGATGATTATTATTATTATTATTATTATAATAATACTATATTATATTATATTATATTATTTATGATTATAAACTTTATTATCAATTAAACAAAAAATACCCTTGGGTCTCTAGAATATTTACTAAAGTGCAGGTTTATAGAAGTGAAGATGTTGCCCATAGCAACCAATCAGATTTCAGCTATTATCTTCTAGAAGGTGCTACATAAATAATACGTAGAATCTAATTGGTTGCTTTGAGTAACATCTCCACTTCGACAAACCTACACCTTAGTAAATATACCCAAAGATATCCCATCCACTGTTCAAAAAGTTAGATAGATGTCACACCAGACCATTCACCGATATCGACAGCTAATCCAAGACGTCAGCTTGTGACTCACACAATGCAGGAACATCTGGATCAGAGGTTAGATTGTTAAAACAACCCCAAAAAACTTGCTAGAGTTAAAGGAAAAAGAGGGTACATAATTAGTTAATATCAGCACAATATTCAACCTGTGTAACCACTTACTAAAACCAGGGTACATACCAATTCTTTATAAAGGACTTTCATTCATACCTACCTTTTCATAGAACTAGTTTGACTGGTTGGTGGTCTAACAAATCATCTCACTCTAGCACTTACACACAAAAATGTAAAACATTAAGCACCTTTAACCCCCCCAACTTGTGTTAATCCATCTTTTAATGCATTAATGAGGATTCCATATGGAGGCACATCATCTTACATTGACAAGCACTAGATTTCATACCATAATATAACAAACTAAAAAAAAAGCAATAGCTACACTATGTACAGACAAAAATCTCATCATCAGGGCAGTGGAAAAGGGAAATGGCATTGTCCTACAATGCCATGTTGACTATTTAACAGAAATCAAACAGCATCTTTCCATGAAAGAGTGTTAAATTAAACTTAAATATGACCCCACCACAGCATACTGTAGAAAAAAGAAATACAGTAGATTCTGTCATTCAGTTATGTGTGGACAATCACTACACTATTCAAGAAATTGAACATTTCTTGCTGCACCACCTTCACAGAACACCATTCAAAGTTTATAAACTTTGCCTAAGGTCCACAAATGCTTTAAGCTATCTGCTAGACCCATCATGTCAACCAAATATTCCTTATGTCAACTGTTATCTCAGCTTGTTGAATTAATCTAGACCCAGACCTTGGCTTGTAGCTCTTCCAGCTATATATATTGGACACCACTGCATTCCTAACCCACATTCACAACTGGGTGAGATTGATGAAAGTTTTCTATAGATTACTATAGATGTGTCAAGTCTCTACACAAATATAACACATGAAGTCGGTATGGAAGCACTTAGGAAAAATATTCTGACAAACAACTACTATAGTGGAGCACCGTGGAATGCAATACCCAATGTTAAGGAGCATTATAGTAGTCTAGGCATGATGATACAAATGCATTTATGACTTTAGGTAGATCGTCTGAGGGAAGTAAGTGCTTGATTCTGGCTATTTTCCTCAGAAGAAAGTTTAAGGTTTTTAATTGTGGCTGATACCCAGGGAGGATTGGGATGGTGGGATGCTGGTCAGCCGACCCCTCTGCTCCCCTCAGCAGCCAATTTTCCCCCAACCCTACCCCCAACACATTGGACCAATTCATAGTAAACTACAGCAGCAACTGCCGGGATTGGAGCTTCTGTATATATGCAGAAGCTTACGCAAGTTGGACCCGTGGTGATCTGCTGTTACTGTGCGTTTGTGCAGTCCTGATTTAGCTCCGCGCTCCCCAGCTCCTGCACAGTTTAATGTATGCTGAGTGCTGGGCAACTAGTGAGGAGCCCAGCAAGAAACGCAGCTTCCGTGCAGAAGGCTGCAAGCTGCTGGGTAAGTGGACTTTGCTTTGATTGGGAGGGGGAGTGGCAGCAGCTGCCGGGGTGAGTGCTGAGGAGGAGGAGTGGAAGGGGGTGGGGCGGACTGCTATCGGGTGAGTGCTACAATCTCTTGGCGTCCTCAGGAGCTCTCTATTCCAATTCCTTAAAGAGCCACTTCATTGGTCATTCTGCACTTTCCCCAATTAGCTGTATGTTTGTCTGTATCGATATCTGCTTTCACACAAACAACCCCCTTGCTTTTTTTTTTGTTATGCTTTGTCCCACAATATAGAAGTTTTTTGGAGTATGTTGTACACAGAAGGTTTTTGGAGTACTTGTACCTTGTGTGCAATAGTATTTATTTTCTATTGTGTTGGAGCATACAGTAGCAACAACTATAGACTGTGTTGTTTGAAGATATAGTGGATGGACAGCAAATAGTATTGTGTCCGAAGTTATAACTTTGTAGTATTTATTGCGTTAATGCATTCTATAATATATCCTTGTTGTTTATTCTCCATATGTAATGAGGCACTTTCTCTTCATTTGATCACACAAGTGAAGATGAAGTATCAACACTCTTATCATCCTCCTACTCCGCTACCTCTCATCTTGATTCTATACCCTCACAAGTCAGTAAAATTTTGGCTTCTTACCTTATCCCAACCTTAACGAAAATCTGTAATCTCTCTCGCTTTACTGGTATCTATCCTTCTCTGTTTAAGCATACAGTGATTACTCCCATTCTGAAAAAAACACAATTCTAACCCAAACACTCTCTCTAACTACCATCCCATCTTTCAGCTCCCATGTCTCTCCAAGTTACTTGAGAGACTTGCCTACACTCGCCTTACACACTTTCTTAACTCCCACAACTTACTAGACCCACTTCAGTCAGGCTTTCATGCCCAACACTCCATTGAGACAGCACTGACCAAAGTAGTAAATTATCTGGTCACTGCTAGATCTAAAGGCCATTACTCACTTCTTATTCTTCTAGATCTCTCTGTTGCTTTTGACACTGTTGACCACTCTCTTTTCATACAAACACTAGAGTCCCTAGGTCTTCAAGACACAGCCCTTACTTGGTTCTCATCCTACCTCTCTAATCGCTCTTTCAGTGTTCACTTCTCTGATTCTTCCTCCTCTTCTCTACCTCTATCAGTTGGAGTACCACAAGGCTCAGTCTTAGGTCCTCTGCTTTTCTCAATCTACACCTCATCTCTTGGTAAACTAATCAGCTCTTTCAGATTTCAATATCATTTGTATGCTGATGATACTCAAATCTACCTGTCCTCCCCTGATTAATCACCATCTGTATTGGTCCGTGTCGCTGAATTCCTGTCTGCTATTTCATCTTGGATGTCATCTCGCCACCTCAAACTCAACATTTCCAAAACAGAATTATTTTCCCACCAGCCAAGAGTATGTACCAACCTGATATCTCCATAACTGTTGACAATGTGACTATACACCCTACCCCACCAGGGCCGAAACTAGGACTAATGGCACCCGGGGCAAGACAGTAATTTAGTGCGCCCCCCCCACACACACACACACAAAAAAAGAAGGAAATATATTAAATAAATACAAAATTACATAGAAAAATAAAATCAAATATAAATAAATAAATAAATAAGTAAGTAAGAAACAAACAACAAAATTCAAAACAGATATCCCTCAGACCAGCAGACCCCAGTAATACACACATGGTATAATACTATATATATATATATATATATATATGTATACACCCACATACACTTTATATTAATATATATATATATATATATAATCTGTAGCTGTCACAGTGGTGAAAATAAGCGGTCTCAGCATTTATAGATTAGGGCAATATACTGTATGTAAGTTTAAGAAAACTACAGTATAAATGAACTGCAGGGGTTAACACCACTCACAGTGAGTGTGAGAGAGAGAGTGAGAGTGTGTGAGTGTGTGTGTGTGTGTTTTACCTCCAGTCCTCTCGCTCTTTACTAAGGTGGAGGTGAAGGCTGCCGTCCTGCTTACATCCATCACTGTGCTGTCAGCGACTCAGCGCTGAATGCAGTTCTGTGTGGGGCCAGAGAAAGGTCAGCAGCATGACCACATTCATAGCTTGGGCGGGCGGCTGGTATACTTTTTCGGCTTGCCGCTGAGGAAGGGAAGCTACACGCTGTCCTGACTACTGCAGCTCCAGCAGCGTGCAATGCATCATGGGATTTGTAGTCTCTATGTTACTGCATAAAGTCTAAGCAGTAGCACACATGACTACAAATCCCATTTTTCTACACTACCTTCTCTGCTGTGTCAGATGCAGCTGATCCCAGCGCCCTATCCAGTCCAGCGCCCGGGTCACATGCTCCCCTAGCCCCTCCCTAGTTTGGGCTCTGTACCCCACAAGCTTGCTGCCTAGGTGTCATCCTCGACTCTGAACTGTCCTTTGTTCCACACATTTAATCTGTCTCCAAATCATGTTACATGCATCTAAAAAAAAACATATCCAAAATACGTCCTTATCTTACACATGACACTACAAAAACTCCAATCCATGCACTCATCATCTCCCGCATTGATTATTGCAATAGTTTCCTTACTGGCCTTCCCAAACATAGGCTCTCACCACTACAAGCCATTTTGAATGCAGCTGCGAGGCTAATCTTCCTTGCTAGACGTTCATCGTCTGCAGATCCGCTCTGTCAGTCCCTCCATTGGCTACCGGTATTCTACCGTATTCAATATAAAATACTTTTATTTACATACAAGGCTATTAACCAAATTGCACCAACATACATCTCTTCACTCATCTAAAAATATCTCCCTATCAGACCTCTCCGCTCTGGACAAGATCTGCGTCTCTCATCCACACGTATTACTTGTTCCCACTCAAAATGATAAGACCTTATCCGTGCTTCACCAACTCTGTGGAATGCCCTCCCACGCACAATAAGACTCACCTCTAGTCTCCAAACCTTTAAACGTTCCCTGAAAACTCACCTCTTCAGACAAGCCTATCAAATTCCAGACCCACCCACATAACCTTCAATGTTTCTCTTTCTAATCACATCCTCTCTGTACAGTACACATAACCTCACATTTTGTTTTCCAACATTGCTGGGTGATCATATCATACAACCCATTAAGAACTTAGCAATCTGGTGGACCATTATGCAATAGGTAGTGTGTCAATGCCTATTTCCCTATAGATTGTAAGCTTGCGAGCAGGGCCTTCCTACCACTATGTCTGTCTGTTTTTGACCAGTTTTGTTCTAGTACTGTTGTGCTAATTGTAAAGCGCAACGGCATATGCTGCGCTATATAAGAAACTGCTAATAATTAATAAATAATAAGTATGTCCATTTTAAAGTAAACACCTCATCTCGGCATCCTATGCAGAAATGTATTACAATGTGCTGCACCGTTCATAAACTACATCATACCTACAGATGTACCAGCTTTAGCTTTGCTGCTTTGTGTACACATGATCATATGCTTTGCAGCAAGTAGCTATATGCTGCATGGCACGTATAATGTAGTCATGGATGCGATCACACCATTCAGTTCTATGGCCATGGGTAGGCATACACACGCATGCATACAATCAAAGACACACTTGGTGCAATTACTTTGCCGTAGAGATGAGCGGGTTCGGTTGTCCAAGAACCGAACCCCCCGAACTCCACGTGGTTCACACGGGTCCGAGGCAGGCTCGGTTGATCCTGCCTGACTCGGAAAATCTGAATGAGGGAAAACGTCATCATCCCGCTGTCGGATTCTCGCGAGATTCGGATTCCATATAAAGAGCCATGCATCGCCGCCATTTTCACTCGTGCATTGTAGAGAGAGCGGAGAGGACGTGGCTACGTTCTCTCAGTGGAAATCTCAGTATCAGTGCTTACTTATTGCTGCTCAGTAATACTAGTAGTGTGTCTCTCCTGCTCAGTGTCAGTTCTCAGTAGTATCCTCATCAGTGCTCAGTATCACTGCTCATTGTCTTGTGCTGCATTGTGGTGCACAGTATACTACAGTACATTACTAATAGTCCAGTGCTGCATCTTGCTGCTCAGTGTCAGTTCTAGTATCCTCATCAGTGCTCAGTATCACTGCTCATTGTCTTCTGCTGCATTGTGGTGCTCAGTATACTACAGTACATTACTAATAGTCCAGTGCTACATCTTGCTGCTGTGTCAGTTCTAGTATCCTCATCAGTGCTCAGTAACACTGCTCATTGTCTTCTGCTGCATTGTGATGCTCAGTATACTACAGTACATTACTAATAGTCCAGTGCTGCATCTTGCTGCTGTGTCAGTTCTAGTATCCTCATCAGTGCTTAGTATCACTACTCATTGTCTTGTGCTGCATTGTGGTGACCAGTATACTACAGTACATTACTAACAGTCCAGTGCTGCATCTTGCTGCTCAGTGTCATTTCTCAGTACTATCCTCATCAGTGCGCAGTATCACTGCTCATTGTCTTGTGCTGCATTGTGGTGCTCAGTTTACTACAGTACATTTCTAATAGTCCAGTGCTGAATCTTGCTGCTCAGTGTCAGTTCTAGTATCCTCATCAGTGCTCAGTATCACTGCTCATTGTCTTGTGCTGCATTGTGGTGCTCAGTATACTACAGAACATTACTAATAGTCCAGTGCTGCATCTTGCTACTCAGTTTCAGTTCTAGTATTCTCATCAGTGCTCAGTATCACTGCTCATTGTCTTCTGCTACATTGTGGTGCTCAGTATACTACAGTACATTACTAATAGTCCAGTGCTGCATCTTGCTGCTCAGTGTCATTTCTCAGTATTATCCTCATCAGTGCTCAGTATCACTGCTCATTGTCTTGTGCTGCATTGTGATGCTCAGTATACTACAGTACATTACTAATAGTCCAGTGTCTTGTGCTGCATCTTGCTGCTGTAGGGTGCTGTGGTAGTGTCCTTTCACTTTGCATAGGTCATCATCATTCCAGTCACAGTGTTATCTGGTATCTATCTAGTGGTATCTAATTCCAGACATTACTGCCGTCTAATTCCAGATATATTACTGGCATATAATTCCACACATTAAAAAATGGAGAACAAATATGTGGAGGGTAAAATAGGGAAAGATCAAGATCCACTTCCACCTAGTGCTGAAGCTGCTGCCACTAGTCATGGCAGAGACGATTCAATGCCATCAACGTCTTCTGCCAAGGCCGATGCCCAATGTCATAGTAGAGAGCATGTAAATTCCAAAAAGCAAAAGTTCAGTTAATTGACCCAAAAATCTAAATTCAAATCGTCTGAGGAGAAGCGTAAACTTGCCAATATGCCATTTACGACACAGACTGGCAAGGATCGGCTGAGGCCCTGGACTATGTTCATGGCTAGTGGTTCAGCTTCACATAAGGATGGAAGCACTCATCCTCCCACTAGAAAAATGAAAAGAGTTTAGCTGGCAAAAGCACAGCAAAGAATTGTGCGTTCTAAATCATAAATCCCCAAGGAGAGTCCCAATGTGTCGCGGGTGCGATGCCTGACCTTCCTAACACTGGACGGGAAGAGGTGGCTCCTTCCACCATTTGCACGCCCCCTGCAAGTGCTGGAAGGAACACTCACAGTCCAGTTCCTGATATTCAGCTTGAAGATGTCACTGTTGAAGTACACCAGGATGAGGATATGGGTGTTGCTGGCGCTGAGGAGGAAATTGACGAGGAGGATTCTGATGGTGAGGTGGTTTGTTTAAGTCAGGCACCCAGGGAGACACCTGTTGTCCATGGGAGGAATATGGCGATTGACATGCCTGGTCAAAATACAAAAAAATTCACCTCTTTGGTGTGGAATTATTTCAACAGAAATGCGGACAACTGGTGTCAAGCCGTGTGTTGCCTTTGTCAAGCTGTAATAAGTAGGGGTAAGGATGTTAACCACCTAGGAACATCCTCCCTTATACATCACCTGGAGCGCATTCATTAGAAGTCATTGACAGGGGGCGTGGCTTGGCCAGCAAGCTGAGAGGACGTGCTTTTCAGGAGCTCCTGCTAGCCCTATTCGTTTTGCAGACTACATATATAACTGGGGGCTCCCACTGACCCCACTGTCTCCTGATATTGATCTCTAGCCTGTGTGATAGAGGGGCCGTGGCTGCGGAGCCGGGGACCCTTTTAAGGGTTCCTGCGGGTTGTGGCCTACCCCTCACTGTGGAGTCGGGGACTGTAGTGGGAGTCTCCCCTCAGATTGGGCGCTCGGCTGAGCGGCACATTCCTGCAACGGAGTTCGGGTGCGGAGGCATCTGCTCCCGTAACGATCAGCGGAGTTCAAGTGCAGAGACGTCTACTCACGCAACAAGAGCTGCGGCAGCACCTCCGGTCATCACCCCTGAGACCCGGCGGCGGAAGTGAAGGCCCTGTGAGCCTGGTGGCAGTGGCGGCCCTGGATGGCTGGTGAGTCCCCCCTGCCTGCTTGGCTCTTGGCGCCCGGTGGCCCTGCAGTGTGCGCAACACCCCCACCCCCACTGAGTTTAATCCATGGCCGCTTATTACGCAGCGCTGGTGGGTCGAGCGGCTCCCTCCGTCACCGGGCGGCCGTGGCCTCCATCCACCCTACGCTGAGACCGGGGGCTGTAGTTGGGTGGAGATTCGGCCGTGAGTTCGGAACACGGCCACAGCGGGCCCCAACTATACACCTGCGAATGCCTGCCTCACCCACCCGAGCCTCCCAGCTGCCGCAGACCTGCAATTCAGCTGATCCTCTCTCTATACCCAAGGCTGGTAGGGGTCTTTATTGCAGCCATCTCTCTAAGCTCATACACCCTGTATAGCTTACTGGTGTCAGTGCACTTTTGGAACGGACTGCCCCATCTACACCATCTTTATCTGCTCCACCGTTTGGGGAAGGGCTATTGGGGGCTATTTATCATATGTTTCACCACTGAACCTGGTACAGCTTCTGTGCATTTAATATTTACTGTGGGTTCTTTTTCCATTGCACAGTGGATTCGCCTTATGAAGTATATATGCTGGGTTGGAGCTCCCCCTAGTGGCTCTCCTACATAACTACATGGACTGATATCTGTGATTCTCCTGCCTTATATCTGCCTGATAGATTTTGCAAATTGCCTCGGGATGCTTATTGGGAGCCGGCGGCGCGGATGCCCAGCACCTGCCCTCTCCTTCCCGGGGAGGCAGAAACCGATACCCACTGTGTGCTTTCTTATCTTAATGGCTGAAATTGATTAATGGCGTGCTAGTGCAATTCCACTGGGAGTCACCATGCTGTAGGCACTCCGCAGCGTACTGAGCAGCACCAGGCATATGGCCGCGCCATCACATGCTATCATTTAACCACCTGTCCTCCTCTAAGCATGGTCAGATCTGGGAAAAAGAAAATACTACACAATCTAGGAATACCGTGTCCCAACCGGGAATGAGATCGTTCCTACAACCCACTCCCACAACGCTTTCTGGAGATCTCTCTTCCTCAAGCCCCTCTTCCTGTCATTCCGCCTCTCCTGCCTCCCCATTAGCGATGGAGCAACCCGCCCCACATGCCCACAGCGATACCGCACTTCAAGACATCCTGCAGTTTATGAAAACGCTCCCAACTAAACAAGACCTCCAGGACACCATACGTAGAGAGCTGGCATCTATCAAACATGATATCTCGCAGCTTTCAGATAGAGTGTCCACACTAGAGGACCATTGTGACTGCGGATGCCTTCTTGGGGTCCATAACGGATGTTATTAAAGCTCAATCTGAGGAAATCCGGTCGCTATGGACCCGTGTGTTGGATTTAGACAACAGAGGTAGGAGGAACAATGTCCGGGTGAGAGGTATTCCTGAAGATGTCCCCCAGACAGGCCTAGTAGATGCCCTGACGAAAATATTCAGTGCAGTTCTGGGTACAGACCCGGCTACCGCCATAATCTTCGACAGGGCTCACCGCGCCCTCAAACCGAGGGGGCTCCCCTCCGATCGACCTCGGGATGTCATATGTCGATTGCATTACTACTCTCAGAAAGAGGAAATTATGAGCAAAGTACGCCGCTTGGATGGCCTGAACTTTAATGGCGACCCAATTTCCATCTTCCAGGATCTCTCCTGGCATACGCTTCAACAAAGAAAGATCCTCCGCCCCCTTACAGAGGAACTCCGCAAGCGACAACTGAAGTACCGATGGGGTTTCCCTTTCAGCCTACAGGTATCCGCTTCGGGAAAGATACACAGCCTACTTACTCCCTCTGACCTCCCCACTTTCTGCTCTGGTCTCGGTCTCCCACACCTGAAGATCCCGGACTGGGACTTCATCCTCCTGGATCTGCACCCGCCCCAACCTGCGGGGAATGGAGCGCCATGGCAAGTTGTAAGCAGCTCTCGGAAGAAAGCTTCAAAATCCCTTCCCGCATGCCAGGACTCTTCCGCTACCTGAAGATACTGTTCGTCATTGCCCTGTAATCTGGACCTCCTTGTATTTTGCAGAAGGGTTGAATGTTCCGGCTGTAACATGCTGGGTGAGATACGTCCTGTGTGGTCTCGTGCCACTATTGCTCCGTTTCATTGTGTCCCCCCCCCGGTTTTGGCTGCACACCTGGAGTTGAGTATTGGGACTATATTAGTGGTTAATTAGTTGTTGCTGCCGGTTACCACTAATGTTTGCTTAGTTTTCAAATGGTTATAACAGATATTGTGCCTGTGGGGGTGACTCCCTTGCCCCGGTCCCGCACACGGCCGCTGTGCCCTATGGGGAAGCTGGTATATATACTTACCTGCTCTCCCATTGCGGGTGTTTCTTTGTTTATGATGTTCCTATTCTCTGTGACCTGCTCTTCTTCCTTTCTCTCTCTTTTGTATTGTTTTTTTTTTTTGGTGACCTGTCCGAGTTTATTGCTACCCTGTGTTGTGATACGATTTGATGTCTGCCCCGGGTACACTTAAATTTGCCTCAATCAACGCTAAAGGTCTTAACATCCCAGAGAAGAGGTCCCATTTACTTCGGACACTGCGGTCAGACGGGGTAGATGTGGCCCTGATTCAGGAGACACACTTTAAGATCTCTGCTCACAGGCCCTCTTTAGTAAGCCATAGATTCCCCCCGCTTTCTACTCCAATAATCCCGAAAGTAAATCCAAAGGGGTCGCTATACTCTTCTCTAAGGCTCTACAAGTGACTGATGTCTCTGCCCATAAATTAGTTCCCGGGAGATTGCTGGTGGTCCAATGCAATATATTTTGTCAGGCGTACACTCTCATAGCCCTCTATGCTCCAAACCAGGGCCGACTGTCCTTTTATCGGTCCCAAATTCCCCGACTTGATGCCCTCATGACGGGTATTGTTGTTTTGGGAGGCAACTTAAACTGGTCCATGGACCCCTCCATTGACACCTCCCCGCCAGCCCCTAAATTCTCTGCACAAAAACATAGACAGGTTAGGAAGGTCTTTCATGAACTTCAATTAGCTGACTCTTGGAGGGTCACACACCCCACTGACAGAGATTTCTCATTCTTCTCACACCCACATCAGGTTGTCAAAGTCGAAAAATATTGTAATGCATATGCCTTGTACTAACCCCATGCACATGCCCGCTGCTCGTGCACTCAGTCCGCCGTGCGTGCACATACCCGCAATTTGCGTAGGATCGCTCCGGCGATCATGCGCGTGATATGGGAATTTACGGCGGAGTTTGTGAGCGCGTAGAGGGTTATTAGAACATTACATATTTAACCCAAATAGTGCATTTTGTACCCATAGTTCCCTTGCACCACATCAGCGAGTATCAATAGTTTAAACAGTTCCAGGACTAAGAGATTCGCCTTTGCATGATAGGAAGGGTCACATAAAGGTTGGAAGGTGATGTCTAGTATCCAGCTGTAGGGTATTTTGAGGGTAACATTCCGGTGTTGGTTAGAGAAAGATCGCATGTTCCAGCGTATAGTTATGTGCAAAAGTAGAATATAGATATTAACTGTATTTACTGTATATTATGTATGCGGCGGGAATCCAGAGGATACCACCCACAAGAGCAGTTGGGGAAAGACATCGCCCATCTATTCAAATCAACCTGTGACCTCTTCTGTAATGAAAAGACACATCTCTGTGTCCAATGGACAATGAGATTACAGTGACCATTGTATTGTGTATGTAAGTTGTGTATAAAAAGACCGTTGTTGCCTGGCCGGTCAGAAGACTCTGAACGCTTTCTATCTGACTAGCGGAGGACCGGCCGGGTTGCGCTTGCGAACATTCTCACGTATGTACATTCTCTGTAGCCATTATTCTGTTTAGATTTATCTTGTTAGCCTGTAGTGTATGATTTGTACTGTTTTACCTTTTGGAATAATCCACGGTGGCCTTAGAACCCTGTGGTTTCAACTACAAATCGGTGTTGTGTCTTCACTTTCCTGCAAGGGTTTTAAAGTGTATTTATCTGCATACGGTGTATAAGTATTGATAAGGTGTACGCACTGCGGTTACTTTATACCGTCAGCGCTAATTAAGGTTTAAGGTATAACATCGTTGCAGTACTTTGCTGCTAAGGGTTTAAAGTGTAAACAAATCATTACATTGTATCATTAACAAGGTTTAAAGGTTATCAATTGTGTGTGCGTGCGCTGTGTGTACTCTGTACACTCAGCGCGGCGTGTGTACGCCAAGTACGTACCACGTGCAGGACTCTGTACGCAAATAGCGTACAAAGTGCGTAGCACGTGTATTCAGTCTAGCGGCTATAGCGGCTCCACGGTAATAGTGTATCTAGAGGTATAGCTTTTTGGTCTAAGGAAATATCGACATTATTAATTGGGAGATCCTCCGGTTCTTCCTCATACCCGCAGCCTAGCAGGTTTTCGCAGACTTTATCTATTAGCAAAGGGCCTATAATATATGAGTGCTGCTAAATGACTGGGATGTCTACAAACTAACGAAAAGATGATTTCCGCCGCTTTGGAACGCATCACTACAACAGATTCCGGACTCAGGACCGCAATGCGGACACTTCCGGTGAAATGGAACGCACGGCCATACTGGATCCGGCCGGGAAAGCATCGGGCGCATGCGCACCGTGGCTATTGTACCGATTAGCGGAAATGTAGTACAGCTGATGTTGTATTAGTTAGGGTATAAGTAGGATGTCTGGGAGAGCTGTTATTACGCTTCTGAGGAAGGACAAATTGTGTCTGAAACGCGTTAAGCGTATGTGTCTCCCTGGTGTACTCTGTGTGGACTTACATCTTCAGCTGGCATCGGGTTGCTGACCTGGACCGTGGTTTCCGGAGCCCGTATCCTTGGTTCCATTTTCCATCTGGAGCATTCAGAACCCTGTTTCCTGCTGCTGCTGAATCCATTTGGAGACACTTTTCTGTGTTCTTTAACGTCTGTGTTGGTGTAAGTGCGATGTTTTAAAAATAAATGTGTATGCTTTTAAAAGGTTAATTGCACTATTGCACTTTTTATCACTTATACTCCCCACGAGTGATTCATACTCATATAGGTGTGAAGGGGTTACATCTTGGTATTGAAATATCCATCCGTGGAGTCTCGATTTACAACCTTCAGAGATTCGGTCACCTGCTGCTGTTATTGCCTATGAGGATGTCTATACGCCAGTGACTGATTTTCGTTAGGTACAAATGTGATGGATCAAATAAATTCTTTATTGTAAAAAAGATAATTTGCACTATTGCACTTTCTCTTTTCTACTCCCTTTTTGAGCCGTAAAAAGCTCTTATAGGTGAAGGAACTACAAATCAATTACAAAGTCTGAAAATTGTGTATCGATATTATATATCACGGTACTGCTATTTGTTTATTTTTTCACCGTTTGGTGTACATTTATAACCTTGGGTGTTATTGGAGCGCTTTGATCTATTTTTCAACTTCTATACTATATCTGTTACAATTTTTGGTGCAAAGGGATATGCACTGTGAACTATAGATTTTAGCTGCACTGGTAACGTTTGCGCAGATTCTCATTATCTTTCTATTTCTTGTGATTGCGCTAATCCCGTTTTTTGAGAAATTGCTGCAACCATGTTCTCATTTAGAGAAACAAGGAAAGACTTAATTAAGAATATGTTTAAGTCCACCAACGATACTATTGAATTATGTGATGAAGATCTCCCCTCAATTTTTCATAAATTAGAGAATATAATGCTTAAAGAAAATCGTATATGGTGGGAGGTGACTACTTTAGAAAAATATTTGGAAACAAATGTAATACCTAAAGGTTTAAAAATTATAAAACCCCCTTCATTTGAGTCTATAGATGGGGATTTCCTAAAAGAATGGAATACCATATTGGATACTTGCTCTGTTTCCCTGATTAACCTAATAATCAAGGAAAGGAGCAATACCCTTAAGAAATTAAATCATGAAATTAATGAATTTCACACCCTAGTCCATCCTTATAAAGACTTGGAGGATTTTGGGGTATGTGAAAAAGAACTGTTACGTAAAATCTCAAAGAATACAAGAGAACTAAGGGAAAATAAAAATAAAAAATATCTAAGAGATACCCAAGTAATTGTAGAGGTTAATGATACTAATGAGGAGGTAAGAAAAGAACCCAATATTGATAAAACACCATTATGGCGTAATAAAAACAATAGAAAGAATAGAAACCAGCCAATGGATAATAGAGCACCAGCTAATTATAGGAATACTTATCAGGAACGGAGGAATAATGTACAAAGAATAGACGATATGACGAGAGATCCCAGATATACATATAAGGAAAAAAGAAGGTATCAGTATAACTCTGATATGGGAAGGAATAGAAATCGAGAATCACCATTCAGACCAAGACTAAGTAATAGGTTTGATTGTTTGGAGACTGACGAGTTAAGAATTCCAATCAATCCTAACCATTCTTTTTTAGAATGGGACCATGTGATACAAAGGAGAAAGAAAAGAATTTAAAACCAAAGACCTTTAGAGGGAAAAGGGGTGGATTGAAAAAGAGGAAACCCAACAGAAATAAAAATAAAAATAAGGAACCACTATTGATGAATGATATCATTGAGAAAAGTGTGATTAGTCAACCTAATATTGAAACAAAGATTTTTAATCTTTCTAGTAGGGAACTGACTACCCATGAAACACGGGTTTTACAAAAAGGTCTAAAATTCGCCCCTACGTACCAACCTAAATCCTTTGATCTATATCTTGATGTGTAGAAGTTCACACGGAAATTAACAATAAAACGTTTCTTCCTTAATAAGGATAAGGAGAATGTAGTTACCCCATCTGAACAGGAGTGTTCAGGGACTGGTTTTAAAACACCCTCTACATTTTACCCTACCCACTGTAAAGGCAGTTGTATAGATGTGTTCAATAAAATTGTAACTGAGGAAATAGAAAAGACACTAAATAGTAAGAAGAAAAAAGTCTTAATTTAAGTAAAAATGAATTTAGTGCTTTAAAATCATTAAAGGAGGACGACTCACTTATCATCAAACCGGTAGATAAGGGTGGAGGGGTGGTCATTATGGACAGGGAAACATATATGGGTGAAATTAATAGACAACTTAATGATACCACAACATATAAGAAGTTTAGAAATGATCCTACAACCAGAATTGTTAATGAATTAAAGGATCTTACTACTAAAGCATTAGATCAAAATGTAATCACTAAGACTGAATTTGATTACCTTAATTTGAAAGATCCGTCTATACCCACAATATATGTACTTCCCAAGATACATAAGGACCCCCTCCACCCCCCCGGACGTCCAATTATTTCAGGATGTAATAGTATTACTAGCAATCTTTCTGCCATTGTAGATTTTTATCTACAACCCTTGGTGCAGAACACAAAGGCATACCTAAAAGATACAGGAGATGTGTTACGTAAAATTTCTAACTATGAATGGTGTGAAGATGATTATCTTTGTAGTGCCGATGTTGGGACTCTTTATACCATCATTGAGAAAGAGAAAGGCTTAGCGGCAGTTTCGCACTTCTTGAATTGCAGCACTTTGGATGAAGGATTGAAGAATTTTATTTTAGAAAGTATTGCTTTTATTCTAACTAACAATTATTTTATATTTGATGGAACATTTTACTTGCAGCAGACGGGGACTGCTATGGGCACCAGGTTCGCCCCTAGCTATGCCAACCTCTTTATGGCCCACTGGGAAGAGCAGGTGATATTCGGTGGGGGCGAGCTGGGGGTGAGCCTGGTGTCATGGCAACGTTTTATAGATGATATATTTTTTATATGGCGAGGGGACAAAAGTAAATTAAATGATTTCTGTACTTCTCTTAATTCCAATGAGGTCTCGATCCATCTTACCTTTAATATGAGTACCCAGGAAGTGTCCTTTTTAGATTTAAATATATATATAGATGATAGTAAATTAAAAACTAAAACATTCCGTAAAGGAACTGATTCTAACAGTTTTATCGATGTAACAAGCCAACATCACTCTAACTGGCTAGGATCGATCCCCTTTAGCCAGTTTATACGCATCAAAAGAAATTGTACTGATGATTCTGTATGTATTGAACAACAGAACGATCTATCAGAAAGATTTATAGCTAAAGGGTATTCATCGGAAGTATTAAGGAAAACTAGAGAGAGAATAGATACTATTAATAGAGCAGACCTTTTGAAAGAAAGGGAAAAGAAAAATCAAGACAATAAAGATTACTAATGGGCATTTATTAGTCAATTTAATGCGAGACACAAAGAAATAGAGAATATTTTTAGTACTAATTGGAAATTACTTAAACAAGATACCATATTGGGAGGTGTTATCCCAGACAAACCCATTTTTATTTATAAAAAGGCCCCCTCTTTGAAAAATCATTTGGTGAAAAGCCATATTGAACGGAACCCAAGACAGAGTATACGCACCAAGGGCTACCACCGTTGTGGTGATTGCTTAATGTGCAAAACTGTTAAAAGTAAAGAGAAAAAATTCACTAATATAATAATTAATGGCAAGCCTGTAGAAATAAAGGAGTTCATTACTTGCCATTCTAAAAATATCATTTATGCCTTGGAATGTTCCTGTGGTCATTTTTATGTGGGAAAAACCACCTGATGTTTAAAGGTGAGAGCTGCTGAGCATATTTACAATATTCGTAAAGGACTGGTAACACATACCGTTTCGAACCATTTTAAATTAGTCCATAATACAAATGAGTGCCATATACGAAATTTTTTTGGGATACAGCAAATACAACATAATTGGCGGACTAAGAATATTGATAAAAGATTATCCAAATCAGAAATGAGATGGATACATCATTTGGGTACTCTTGGACCCAATGGTCTCAATGGGGACTTCGAGTTGAAATGCTTTTTATGTTAGCCATATATGTTCATTAGATGGCCGTATCTCCCTTATACATTTTGTTTATAACTCTATATACGGTTCAGCTTGCCTCTCCTTCCCTTTCTTTTTAAGCCTGCTGCTAGTATTATTATGATGTTTATAAATTTGCTGCTTAATAATATATTTTTTTTTTATAATGTTTTTATTTTTGGAGGTACTGAATTTTATGGACAACACCGTTTTTACAAAGTTTTAATACGTTACCCTATAATATATGAGTGCTGCTAAAGGACTGGGATGTCTACAAACTAACGAAAAGATGATTTCCGCCGCTTTGGATCGCATCACTACAACAGATTCCGGACTCAGGACCGCAATGCGGACACTTCCGGTGAAATGGAACGCACGGCCATACTGGATCCGGCCGGGAAAGCATCGGGCGCATGCGCACCGTGGCTATTGTACCGATTAGCGGAAATGTAGTACAGCTGATGTTGTATTAGTTAGGGTATAAGTAGGATGTCTGGGAGAGCTGTTATTACGCTTCTGAGGAAGGACAAATTGTGTCTGAAACGCGTTAAGCGTATGTGTCTCCCTGGTGTACTCTGTGTGGACTTACATCTTCAGCTGGCATCGGGTTGCTGACCTGGACCGTGGTTTCCGGAGCCCGTATCCTTGGTTCCATTTTCCATCTGGAGCATTCAGAACCCTGTTTCCTGCTGCTGCTGAATCCATTTGGAGACACTTTTCTGTGTTCTTTAACGTCTGTGTTGGTGTAAGTGCGATGTTTTAAAAATAAATGTGTATGCTTTTAAAAGGTTAATTGCACTATTGCACTTTTTATCACTTATACTCCCCACGAGTGATTCATACTCATATAGGTGTGAAGGGGTTACATCTTGGTATTGAAATATCCATCCGTGGAGTCTCGATTTACAACCTTCAGAGATTCGGTCACCTGCTGCTGTTATTGCCTATGAGGATGTCTATACGCCAGTGACTGATTTTCGTTAGGTACAAATGTGATGGATCAAATAAATTCTTTATTGTAAAGAAGATAATTTGCACTATTGCACTTTCTCTTTTCTACTCCCTTTTTGAGCCGTAAAAAGCTCTTTTAGGTGAAGGAACTACAAATCAATTACAAAGTCTGAAAATTGTGTATCGATATTATATATCACGGTACTGCTATTTGTTTATTTTTTCACCGTTTGGTGTACATTTATAACCTTGGGTGTTATTGGAGCGCTTTGATCAATTTTTCAACTTCTATACTATATCTGTTACAATTTTTGGTGCAAAGGGATATGCACTGTGAACTATAGATTTTAGCTGCACTGGTAACGTTTGCGCAGATTCTCATTATCTTTCTATTTCTTATCAGCAAAGGGCGGAAAGGTATCCCCCGTAAACCTTCTCTTGGTCGGTGGATACACTAGTGCTGATTAGATAAGCGTCTGCCCTTCATGGTTTGAAGGGATGCTGGAGGGATCCGTAAGGTAAGAACTAGTGATGAGCGAGGTTCGGTTTTACTCGGTTTTACTCGGTTTTACTCGGTTCTCAAAACGGCATCTTATTGGCTATCCAAAACACGTGACATCCGTGAGCCAATAAGATGCCGTTTTGAGAACCGAGTAAAACCGAGTAAAACCGAACCCGCTCATCACTAGTAAGAACGCAAAAGCTATTTTTAAAATCTGTAAATTTCTGTTTGGCGCCAAATGCGCACACAACACGCACATACACCTGTATTTTGTACTTTGCATATCTGCTCGCATTATTGCCGTAAGCATTGATTACTAGATTCATTTTGACCTGTACTGAGAAAATTTGTTGCTATTTAGTTAAAATATAGTTAATAGTTAAGGAAGTAAGCGTAAGACTCACATGCAGCCTGGCCTAGTTGTAAAGGTTTATACAGTAGAAACTGTGTGTATTGTTAAGTAAGTGATTATAGTTAAATATCGCTTACATTTATAGAAGTGTGGGATTTGTAGTACTGCGGATGCACGGCCTTTGTACACGTGTCTCGGACAGAGTACGGGACTGCGTACGCAACGTAAAGGCATACACACGTGGCGTGTTTACGCAACGTGCATAAAAGTACGACCGCTAAGTACAAATCACACAATAGCATTGTTTTAGTTTAGGCGAGACGGTAGCCACGCGATAATAGCACAAATTGATCAGTTTCCAATATTTAGTTTAAAAACCTTTTTTTTACTGTATTACCTCTGGAACTAAGGCTGTTTTATCTGAATGAAAGTTAATTTTCTGTACAGAAAAACCAAAGTGTATATGAGTGAACGAGCGTGAGTGTGCAAACAATAAAGGTTTTGTGGACCCAGGGAATTCGGGATCCCGTAGGAGACCACACCAGGTGAGTGGACACTTCATGGCGTGAGAGTGGCTTGCTCACGTTAACATTGATTAAGGTACAAAGGAGCAAAGTAGTAGATATCGCAGACCAAAGGTCAGCGAAGGTATAGAGTACCGTAGACCAAAGGTCAGCGAGGTTTTTGTTGAGAGAGCGCAACCCAGGTGGTTGGCATAGAACCCATATAGGCCCGTTCAGATACGCTCCGGCTGAGGTTTCGCAGCCTGAAAAACGATTCCATTGGTCGCACGGCGGATAAGTAACAGTTACCTATACGCTGGGCGATTAGACCGCGCGTTCGTGGGTGCAATACTTAGCTCACCGCGATACCCTTTTGCGAGCTTTGCGTAAAATCGCGGGATCATTGGCGCTAGGTGTAGCACACGCAACGTGATTTGTATAACAATTTTTTTGTTTTAAGAGAGTTTTTGCTGGTCACTCAGGAAATCTCCATCGACCAATGTTTACTGGGAAGGGTAAGTCACTCCCACACATTTCCAGTAAATAGAGGTTACACAGGGGCCCTAGGTTGGATACGTACCGGCGCTGATGACAGTGTTTAGGTGTATTGGCCAACGTGGGCGCGAGTGGGTGAGGGCACTCGTTGAACTTTCACCGTTGCCTTATAATTGAGTATTTTGTTTTTTTGTAGGAATTAGCTGAGAAGGCAATACCTGCAAAAGATGGGGGCCAGTTGCTCAAGTAAGGGACGATCAACCAGGGTTCAGGTTGATATTCCGCGGCCCAAGGGGTCGGCGAGGTACATAATGTGTGAGAAATATGGATCACACGCAGAGGTTTTATGCAATGAATGGGAACGTATGACTGCGGAAGATAGGGAACCATTCCCTAAGGTAGGCAGTTTTAATCCAGAGGTGTTGCAGAATTTAAGGATTAGGATATGTCTGTTAAAATCCCGAAAAGAAAGGATCAGACACTCAAACTGTTTACATTTATGGCAACGAGAGAGTGATATGCAAAGGGAACAAGCTCACGCAGCCGGTTCCAACCCTAGCAGGAACTGATTGCAACTGCACCACCACCACCACAGTATATTACAAGGGAGAAAGTGGATACAGACAATGGCATACTAATATATGATAAGAGTGAACTTGATAAATGTTTTAATGCTAACCCATGCAAGTTGTATCCCATCTTAAACTTCCCTCAGGACTGCGATCAAGAAGATGAGCCCAGCACGATATCGGCACTCTCTCTAGCAGCCACCATACAAGACACACAAGTGGGCACGGCCCAACCAGTAAGAACAGTAGCAAAGGCCCCTAGCGGAGGGACAGGTGAGGTTGTGTCCACAGGTAAGTACGGTACAGTACATTATGCAGAGACAATTGCACCTCACATTGTAGAAGCAACTCAGAATGATGTAATTGAACTAAATCCTGTTAGGGTGATCGCAGTCCCCAATGGGAAGACTGACGCTCAGGGAATCACTCCCGTCAGGAACATTGCTATGCATTGTCCTTGGTCCCGGACAAAATTGAGGACAATTATGTCTGAATTCTCCAATCCCAGATAGGATCTAGCCACAGGTCAGAGGTTTATTAGAGAATTAGGTAACGCCACCGGACCAAAAACAAAGATTGGCGGACAGTGCTACGGGCATGTTTGCCCTCCAATATTGACCCTGTGAAATTCATTGCTGATTGTAAATTAGATGCAGAAGTACCTCTAACTGATGAATACACTCAGGAGAATGTACGACAGATCAATCTGCAGTTAGGTGTTAGGGTCTCCTGCCCTGTGCTGCCACGTCGTCATGGCAACCGGGAGACAAGTGCTAGCGGAGTAACCTGAGCGCAGCTGATACTCCGGTTCGGGTCTTTTGCTGTGCAGTGGTTACAGGCTCTGTGCACGGCAGGGGATCCGGTGCTGGTTTTTGTGCTCACAGTCTGTGAGGTCTGAGTGGGGCGTGGACAGCACCTGCTTTATAAGGCCTCTTCTCAGGTTAAGCAGATGTTTGTTGGTTAGTCAGTTCCTGAAAGTTAGCCAGTACTGTGTAGCTTTGTATTTGTTGTTGCTTACTGCAAATAGGCCTGGGGATTTGGTACTACACTCTGCCAATCCAGACCTAGCAGTAAGACTGGAGTCAGTCGTTTAGCTTGCTGGGGTTCTTTTACTACTCTGTGAACTTAGCAAGTTTGCGGCTGTATTCTAAGACTTGCCTGCCTAAATCCTGTCTCACTGTGCAAGGTGTCAGGTGTCAGTTTAGTGGCAGTAAGCTGAACCTGTGCACTGCAAGTGAGGATTAGGATTGTGGAGACTCTCCTTGTGTCTATCATTCCATCTCTGACCAAGGAGTTTACTGCCACACCCGTTGGTAACCCTTTAGGGTTTTGCTGTTGCCCTTAGCAACAGCATTTCGGGTTCTCTACGTATTAAAACACAACATCTTGCTTTTCCCATCTGAGCATTACTAATACTAGGGAGACACCCAGTTTCTTAGCCTCTGGGCTTCTCTGTTCACTTTGTGTTATTTTGTTACCCTATCACCTTCTGTGTACGTAATGTCATATTCCCCAGTCTGTCTGTGAGTTCATTTGCTTTGCAATACCTATCCGTTCAGACACCAGTACATTCCTGCAGGCACTGGTGTGCATAACAGTTCAAACACCAGTACATTCCTGCAGGCACTGGTGTGCATAACAATTCAAACACCAGTACATTCCTGCAGGCACTGGTGTGCATAACATATTCAGCAGCCTAATACTCCTGTTGAAATTTTGTGGGAATATGGAGCATACCCCTCAAAATACGTTGCAACAGGTGGTCGATCAGGTGCAGGTCCTGACTCGACAATTTAATGATTTGTCCATTAAAATGCACACCTCCCAGGCCGTTGGCGGAGCTCCCGCAGCAGCAGCACCTTCAGGGGTTAAGGAGCCGAAAGTAAATCTCCCGGATCGTTTTTCTGAAGATCGCTCGCAGTTCTTTTGTTTCAAGGAGAGCTGCAAGCTATACTTCCGGCTTAGGCCTCAGTCTTCTGGGTCGGAGATTCAGCGGGTGGGCATAGTGATTTCCTTGCTACAAGGAGACCCACAGGTCTGGGCATATGGGTTGCAGCCTGACTGTCCGTCGCTTAAAAGTGTTGATGCTTTTTTTACGGCACTGGGCATGTTGTATGATGACCCTGACAAGACGGCCTCAGCCGAGGCTCAGATTTCGATCCTTAAGCAAGGGCGAAGGCCAGTTGAGGTTTACTGTACGGAGTTTCGGAGGCTGGCCCATGATACCCAGTGGAATGACCCAGCCCTGAGACACCAGTACCGAAGAGGTCTTTCTAACCAGATAAAGGACCAACTGGTACAATATCCCTTGCCTGATAGCTTGGATCAGCTCATGCAGTTATCCATCCGGGTGGATAGACGGCTGAGAGAGCGTAGGCTTGAAAGGGAGACTGAGGTTTCCTTCTTTCCCAAGGGAACCTCAGACTCTGAGGAATTTTCCGAGGAGCCTATGCAGATTGGGGCTACCCGCCTCTCCTCGCGTGAGAAGACGTGGAGGAGACAGCAGGGGTTGTGTTTGTACTGTGGGAATAAAGGTCATGTTGTAGTATCATGCCCAGAAAAGCCGGAAAACTTCAGGGCCTGAGGGTGATGGGAAATATCCTGTCAGGCCAGAAGTCAGAATTTCCCAAGAAGACTTTTATCATTCCGGTGACCTTGAAGATCCTCGGTCAAACTGTCAAGACTGAGGCCTTTGTGGACAGTGGGGCCGACGGGGTTTTTATGGACCGCCAATTCGCCCTGAAACACTCTGTTCCCTTAGTACCCTTGGCATCGGAAATTGAGATTTGTGGGTTAAACGGGGAACCATTATCCCAAGGTAAAATTACCTCTTGCACTAGCCAGATTTCTTTGTTTATTGGAGCCACACACTCTGAAAAATTGTCCTTTTATGTGACTGTCTGTACTTTTGCCCCATTGGTGTTGGGGTTACCCTGGTTAAGGGCCCACAATCCTCAATTTGACTGGGTCTCTGGGGAGATTCTTAGTTGGGGTACTGATTGTTTCAGGAGTTGCTTGAGCCTTCCAGTCAGGCTCTCGCAGCTAAGTTTGCCAGGATTGCCAGGGTGTTATGCAGATTTTGCGGACGTGTTCTCCAAAAAAGTTGCAGAGGTACTACCTCCCCATCGCCCCTATGACTGTGCCATTGATTTGTTGCCAAATGCTAAGCTTCCCAAGAGCAGGTTGTACTCCCTGTCACGTCCTGAGACTCAGGCTATGGCAGAGTACATTCAGGAGAACTTGGCTAAGGGATTTATCAGACCTTCACAGTCTCCAGTTGGGTCGGGGTTCTTCTTCGTGGGTAAAAAGGACGGTTCATTGCGACCCTGCATCGACTTCAGGGAATTGAACCGTATCACGATTAAAAACTCATACCCACTGCCTCTCATTTCGGTCTTGTTTGACCAGCTTCGTACTGCCACCATTTTTTCTAAGATTGACCTACGCGGTGCGTACAATCTACTCCGAATAAGAGAGGGGGATGAATGGAAGACTGCCTTTAATACCCACTCAGGGCATTATGAATATTTGGTGATGCCTTTTGGGCTCTGTAATGCCCCGGCAGTCTTCCAGGATTTCATGAATGATGTGCTCAGGGAATATTTGGATAGATTCTTAGTTGTATACTTAGATGACATCCTAATCTTCTCCCATTCCCTGGAGGAACATCGGAAGCATGTACGCTTAGTCCTCCAGAAACTCAGAGACCACCGGCTTGGGGCGAAGCTGGAGAAGTGCGAATTTGAAGTTCAGCAAATCGCATTTCTAGGATATATTATCTCCCCAGAAGGTTTCCAAATGGAGGGTTCCAAGGTACAGGCAGTCCTGGATTCGGTGCAGCCCACTAGTTTGAAGGCGCTTCAGCGTTTCCTGGGCTTTGCAAATTTTTATAGACGATTTATCACTGGATTTTCGTCTATAGTGGCGCCCTTGGTGGCACTCACTAAGAAAGGGGCGGATGTTGCTCACTGGTCTTGTGAGGCTAAAGCGGCTTTTGCCCGTCTCAAAAGGGCATTTGTATCGGCCAAGGTGCTGCGACACCCAGATCCAGAGCGTCCTTTTGTGGTGGAGGTGGATGCCTCTGAGATGGGTATTGGGGCAGTGCTTTCTCAGATGGGAGTGTCTGATAATCGCCTTCATCCCTGTGCTTACTTTTCCCGTAAATTTTCGCCTGCCGAGATGAATTATGACGTGGGTAACCGGGAATTGTTGGCTATTAAGGATGCACTCGAGGAGTGGAGACACTGGCTTGAGGGGGCTAAGTTTGTGGTCTCAATTCTCACCGACCATAAGAATCTGGCATATTTAGAGTCAGCAAAGCGTCTCAATGCCAGGCAGGCACGATGGGCTTTGTTTTTTGCTCGCTTTAATTTTTTGATAACATATCGCCCTGGGTCAAAAAACATCAAGGCTGATGCGCTCTCGCGGAGTTTTGCTCCAATCCAGGAGACCACCGAGGAGCCGTTGCCCATTGTGTCCCCATCATGTATTAAAGTGGGCATTACCCAGGACCTCTTATCATTAGTCCTTAGAGCACAGGAGCAGGCTCCTCCAGACCTTCCGGTAGGTCTTTTGTTTGTGCCTCCTAGGTTAAGACAGCGAGTGTTCCTGGAATTCCATGCCAAGAAGTCGGCAGGTCACCCGGGTATTGCCAGAACTCGGGAGTTGCTATCTAGGGCAGTGTGGTGGCCCTCGGTGGCTAAGGATGTGGATCAGTGGGTTCGGACATGTGACATCTGTGCCCGAAATAAGACTCCTAGAGGGGTTCCTGTTGGCCCATTACATCCACTCTCTATCCCATCTAAGCCATGGACCCACATTTCAATGGATTTTGTGGTGGACTTGCCCAAATCCTCGGGGATGACAGCCATCTGGGTTGTCGTTGACAGGTTTTCGAAGATGGCGCACTTCGTTCCACTGGTTGGGCTGCCATCGGCCAGACGCCTGTCTGAATTATTTATGCTGCATGTTGTGCGTCTCCACGGGTTGCCACTTGATGTGGTCTCTGACCGCGGATCCCAGTTTGTGGCCAAATTCTGGAGGGCATTTTGTTCCGATCTCCAGATTTCTGTCAGCTTGTCGTCAGGCTACCATCCGCAGTCTAATGGGCAGACTGAAAGGGTGAACCAGTCCTTGGAGCAGTTCCTCAGGTGTTATGTCTCCAAGTGTCAGACTGACTGGGTTGCTCATCTGTCCATGGCGGAGTTTGCCTATAACAATGCGGCTCACTCTGCTACAGGGATCTCTCCCTTCCTTTGTGTGTATGGGCATCATCCTAAGGCCAATTCTTTTGACCCCCTGGACTCCACGCCTGGTGGTTCCTCTGTGGTTTCGGTCCTTAGAGGTATTTGGCGGAAAGTGAAGAAAGCCCTTGTGTCTGTGTCATTAGTGACCAAAAGGGTTTTTGATAAGCGGAAAAGACCCTGCAGCCTCAAATTAGGAGACTTCGTCTGGTTGTCTACCAAGAATTTGAAGTTGAGACAGCCATCTCATAAGTTAGGCCCCCGGTTCATCGGCCCTTATAAGATCACAAGGGTTATCAATCCGGTGGCATTTCAGTTAGATCTGCCCCGTTCTTTGGGTATCAATAAAACATTTCATTGTTCCCTTTTAAAACGGGCGATTAGTAATCCTTCTTCCAGTGGAAGACCTTCCCCTCTTCTGATACGTGGCCAGAGGGAGTTTGTTGTTGAAAGGATTCTTGACTCCAAGATGGTTCAGGGTCGGCTGTCATTTTTGGTGCACTGGAAGGGGTATGGCGCGGAGGAGCGGTCGTGGGTGCGCAGTTGTGATCTTCATGCCCCCAGACTGATAAGCTCTTTCTTCTCGCAGTTCCCCGATAAACCTGGTGGTAGGGGTTCTTTGACCCCTCGTCAGAGGGGGGGTACTGTTAGGGTCTCCTGCCCTGTGCTGCCACGTCGTCATGGCAACCGGGAGACAAGTGCTAGCGGAGTAACCTGAGCGCAGCTGATACTCCGGTTCGGGTCTTTTGCTGTGCAGTGGTTACAGGCTCTGTGCACGGCAGGGGATCCGGTGCTGGTTTATGTGCTCACAGTCTGTGAGGTCTGAGTGGGGCGTGGACAGCACCTGCTTTATAAGGCCTCTTCTCAGGTTAAGCAGATGCTGCTGAATCTTTGTTGGTTAGTCAGTTCCTGAAAGTTAGCCAGTACTGTGTAGCTTTGCATTTGTTGTTGCTTACTGCAAATAGGCCTGGGGATTTGGTACTACACTCTGCCAATCTAGACCTAGCAGTAAGACTGGAGTCAGTCGTTTAGCTTGCTGGGGTTCTTTTACTACTCTGTGAACTTAGCAAGTTTGCGGCTGTATTCTAAGACTTGCCTGCCTAAATCCTGTCTCACTGTGCAAGGTGTCAGGTGTCAGTTTAGTGGCAGTAAGCTGAACCTGTGCACTGCAAGTGAGGATTAGGATTGTGGAGACTCTCCTTGTGTCTATCATTCCATCTCTGACCAAGGAGTTTACTGCCACACCCGTTGGTAACCCTTTAGGGTTTTGCTGTTGCCCTTAGCAACAGCATTTCGGGTTCTCTACGTATTAAAACACAACATCTTGCTTTTCCCATCTGAGCATTACTAATACTAGGGAGACACCCAGTTTCTTAGCCTCTGGGCTTTTCTGTTCACTTTGTGTTATTTTGTTACCCTATCACCTTCTGTGTACGTAATGTCATATTCCCCAGTCTGTCTGTGAGTTCATTTGTTTTGCATACCTATCCGTTCAGACACCAGTACATTCCTGCAGGCACTGGTGTGCATAACAGTTCAAACACCAGTACATTCCTGCAGGCACTGGTGTGCATAACAATTCAAACACCAGTACATTCCTGCAGGCACTGGTGTGCATAATATTAGGAGTATATTTCCCTACTGTTGTCAAGTGGAATAAAATCTTTTCCATAAGACAAAAAGAAGGTGAAACTGCTTCTGAATATTTCCATCGAGAACTGCAGGAAATGGCTAGATACACTGGGGTCGAGGACATTAAGGAAAATGTACACCGTAGAGAGGTAGCTGTGTCCGTATTAATGGACGGCTTGAAAGAAACGTTGAGAACAAGGGTACAAACCACTCAACCTAACTGGAGAGGTATTTCGGTGGCTGCATTAAGAGAGTCCGCAATCGAGCACGATCGGAACATCATTAAGCACAGGGAGTCACAGGGGGATAAGCTGATGACCGTAAGTATCAAAGCCCTGACAACGAAGCCACATCAGCCAAAACCCCAGACCCCTGATGGTAAGTCGTATGTAGTAAAATGTTATAATTGCCAGAGAGAAGGACATTACGCACGGAATTGTAATTATAAAAGCACACATAACGTATATCGACCCCCTAGACCAGAACATGACTCACAGCATAACACACGTAATTGGGATCAGGGATCGCATAGGAGGAATTATGAGCCACACGCAGGGGAAACAAGGAGGTACCCACCTAGGAGGGACTGGCAGACCTCTGGAAATTCTCAGCTACCCCCCTCACATATTGTAGCTGCCAGCGCGCTGCGGGAGGGTCACAACATACAATAGGGGTTAGGCCACACCTGTAGTTTGCAGCCAGTGAAGTTGATTGCTAGCCTTGGAAATGAACCCGAGGTTACAGTTGATGTAGCTGGTAGATCACTACCTTTCCTTGTAGATACAGGGGCGGCCAGGTCAGTGTTAAATTCAACAGTAGGTATGAAAACCACGGGTAAAACAATTTCAGCAATGGGGATAACAGGAGTAGTGCAACACTACCCTTTAAGTAGACCAGCGGAGATTACGATAGGGCCTTTGCAGACCAAGCACTCCGTTTTGCTAGCTGCATCGGCTCCGACTAATCTACTTGCCAGAGATTTATTGTGTAAGATGAGGTGTGTCATATATTGTACTCCTGAGGGTGTCTTCTTAGATATACCTGAGAATCACGTTCAGGAAGTGCAGGATATGTTAGACACCCCACAAAGGTTAATGTCACACTCTGCTGTTATAGACAGGTGTCCATCCAAGGTAGAGTAAATGATCTCCCAGATACCGGAATCCCTCTGGACCAAAGATGGACAGGACACTGGATTGATGGCAAATGTAGCTCCTGTAGTAGTGCAAGTAAAAGATGGTAGGATAGCTCCAAAAATCGCACAGTATCCACTGAAGCCAGAGGAGGAATTAGGAGTGTACCCAGTCATAGAGCGCTTGCTACAACAGGGCATCCTAGTTAGGACATCCAGCACTGCCAATAGTCCCATCTTGCCTGTGAAAAAGAGTGGGGGGAGGGGTTACAGGCTAGTGCATGATCTAAGGGGGATAAACAAGATAGTTGAGAGCCAATTCCCCGTAGTGCCAAATCCAGCTGTCATCCTCATGCAAATTCCCCCTACTGTGAAATTTTTCACTGTCATTGACCTCTGTTCTGCTTTCTTTTCGGTCCATCTGCACCCTGACAGCCAATATTTGTTTGCATTTACATACAGGGGAGTACAGTACACCTGGACTCGACTACCCCAAGGTTTCATTGACAGCCCAAGTATTTTCTCCCAGGCTTTGCATGACTGTTTACAATCCTTTCAACCTGAGAGCGGATCAGTATTAATACAGTATGTAGATGACTTACTGCTGTGTTCAGATTCACTCGAAGCATCCTTGAAAGACACGAGATAGCTTCTGTTTCACCTTTCTAATACGGGACACAAGGTTTCAAAGGATAAGTTACAGTTGTGCCAGACCAAAGTAAAATATTTGGGATATTGCTTGACACAAGGACTTAGACACCTCACCGCTGATAGAATACAGGCGATTCGCGACATGACTCTGCCACAAACCCAGCAGCAGATCCGCACTTTCCTTGGAATGTGTGGGTACTGCCGAAACTGGATCCCAGGGTTCTCCATACTGGCTTTACCTTTGCAGGAAATGGTCTCCTCGAACAAACCAAATCGGATCTCTCACACAGATGAGTCTGAACTGGCATTTGAGAGACTTAAACAATGCCTGTCACAGGCACCTGCATTAGGCATGCCAGATTATGGGAAACCTTTTGAATTGTACGGTACAGAAAGTGCTGGGTGTGTGGCAGGTGTCCTAACCCAGAGACAAGGTGATGCCAACAGGCCGGTAGCTTACTACAGTGCACAGTTGGACACCGTAGCATGGACTCTCCCCACATGCTTGCGAAGTGTTGCAGCGATAGCCTTGCTAGTGAGTAAAAGTGAATATGTAGTGTTGGGACACAACCTGACCATCCATACACCTCATGCAGTATCAGCCTTACTGAACTCTGCCCAAACCAGACATGTCTCATCAGCACGGTTTACAAGGTGGGAATTAGCACTAATGGCACCTGTAAACATCACCATAAAGAGATGCAGCGCACTAAATCCTGCAACTTATCTCCCAGGTGTGCCTGGACAGGCACAAAGGGTGGAGGATGAGACTGATGGTGAAGGAGGATTTAGTACAGACACTGACACACATGATTGTATGGAATATCTGAACCAAACTTTCACTGCAAGACCCGACATTAGTGACAACCCACTGGAAGGCGTAGATTTTACTTTTTACACTGACGGTAGTTGCCACAGACAGACGGACTCGGGAGACTTGTGTACTGGATACGCAGTCGTAGATGACAAAGGTATCATAGAAGCTGAACCCCTGGGCCCACCGCACTCAGCACAAGTTGCTGAGCTGGTCGCCCTAACCAGAGCGTGTGAATTGGCTAAGGGTAAGTCAGCCAATATATATACAGATTCTAGGTATGCCTTTGGAGTAGTGCATGATTTCGGGACCCTATGGCGCCTCAGAAATTTCATGACGGCAGCTGGCACACCTGTAGGGCATGCATCCCATATAAAAAGGCTTCTAACAGTGATACAGGAACCTGACAGAGTGGCTGTTATCAAGTGCAAAGCCCACACTTACAGTCAAGACCCAGTGTCACTTGGTAACAGCCGGGCAGATGAAGCTGCTAAATCAGCAGCCAGCACCCCCATACAGACAGATATCACACAACTGATGGTATTCAATACCGTCAACACACAAAAATTAAGTGAAATGCAAAATTTGTGTTCTCCACAGGAAAAGGCAGTCTGGAGGTCAAAAGGATATGGCCAGGAGTCCTCAGGACTCTGGACAGATGGACAAGGTAAGCCAGTAGCCCCCAGAGCATAGCTGAGGCGGCACACGGTCTGACTCATCTGGGCAAAGAAGGTATGTGTAAGCTGGTGAGAGCCTACTGGTGTGTGCCAGGATTATCTTCTCATGCGGTTAAGAGAGCAATGACATGTCTTATCTGCTTGAGGAAGAATATTGGAAAGTCAATACCGACAGAACTATCCCATATCCCACCTACAGATGGCCCTTTTCAGGTAATACAAATTGATTTCATACAGTTACCATCCTGCAGAAATTTAAAATATGTGTTAGTTTGTATTGACTTGTTTTCAAATTGGGTAGAAGCGTTCCCCGCTGCCACAAATACTGCTACGTTCACTGCAAAGAAAATTGTGCAGGAATTTGTGTGCAGATATGGTATCCTTAGGATAATTGAAAGCGATAGGGGTACCCATTTTACAGGTGAAGTCTTTCAGGTTATGTGCAAACTGATGGGAATTAATAGTAAGCTGCATACTCCGTACCGCCCACAGGCGAGTGCGAAGGTGGAAAGAGTAAACAGCACTATTAAGAACAAGTTGAGCAAAGTGATGGCTGAAACTGGATTGTTATGGCCAGAAGCTTTGCCACTTGTATTGTACAGCATCAGAACCACTCCCAGGTCCCCCTTTAACCTATCACCCTTTGAGATTCTTTTTGGTCGACAACCCCATGTAATGATTGACCCCCAGGATGATTTGAAATGCAATAATGAGGTGACTGTAAAATATATGGTTAAGATGAGCCAGCAGTTGAGGAATCAAAACAGAAATCTAAAGCTGGTGATTCCTGACCTACCAAACAGTAATTGTCATGACATTGAACCTGGGGATTATGTAATGATTCAAAATTTTCTACGCTCAGGTTGCCTCATTGACAGGTGGGAAGGACCGTACCAAGTCTTACTAACCAGCACGACAGCATTAAAGGTTGCCGAAAGAGAGACTTGGGTCCACTCGTCCCACTGTTAGAAGGTCGCTGACCCAGAGAGAGCCCGTGACAAAGAGCAGAGTGTAGAGGAAATCGTATCACTGGAGTGCTTGTTCCGGGAAGGTTGAGAGGCAGGACTGTTGTCACGGCACCTGAGCACAGAGAACTACAAGACCAGAGGCGGTTGTCGCACCAAATTTCTTTTTCCTTTTTATTATTTTCTCCATCTCCCATTACCCTCCTTTCCCCCTTCCTTGCTCCTTTTTCTCTCCCCTTAACAAGATGGACTTACCCCAAGAGACTGCATTCCGGGTTTTCCTGTTGACCCTGTTGTTGACCAGAGCAGTCTATTTCGGTGAGAGTACCAGAGAGGTCGAGAAAGGATCTGGAATGGGTTCTGATGGCAAGGACGAAGTTGTAGAATTCCAAGAGCAACACATCCACCGAGCAAAGGTGAGTATCAGAAAATGATCTGGTAGTCAAGAAACTAGGAGGCACTGTGAAGGGTTATTGGCTGAGGAAAATTGTATTTGTAGAAACTGTGAAAACATAGTTGAGGACGGGTGCATCCAGAGATGTCAGTCCAGCCTTAATATCAACATGGACCGTCATCCATTGAGTGATTATCACTCACTAGTGGGTAAGGTTTTAAACCAAACAGAATGCTGGGTGTGCTCACAAGTACCTCAAGGTTAGAGCAAGTCAGGACTAGTACCATATACTTTAACAATAGACAAGGTACTTGAATTACGGGGTGGGAGACCGGTGGACAAGAAATTTAATATTTCTAGGCCCCCTAGTTTGAAGCTCCACCAATATCATGTGGATAGATCCTTAGTATGTTTCAACATTTCCAATTCCCGAAAGCCGGGAAATTGGGAAGTGACATGGAATAACCAAACCATGGCATTTTCACACAGAGCCGACAGAATGCCCGTAGACTCAGAACTTATACGCCAAATAGCCGATGGTGGAAGGTATTTTCGGTACAGGTATACTCTAGGAAGTAGGACCATGCGGGTTGGAGAAGTATCACCAGGGTACTGTGCGCATATCATACAGCCTGATACGTGTACTGAACAAATGAGAGAGTTAGGGATAGGATTTTTCACTTGGAAGGTTTGCAATATGGTAATGTCATATTCTGTCCCATATGTTCTCCCCAATGATGCATATTTCATATGCGGGAGGAAGGCGTATAAGTGGCTTGCCCCAAACTCAGAGGGATTGTGTTACATTGGAAGAGTGTTACCAGAAGTTATGACCATAACCCACAATAAGATGAAAGACGTTCACCGCAATGCTCAAGCTCTTTACACTCACACTCACTATGAATACATCGTTAAGAGACACCTTATAGATAGGATAGAGCACGCAGCCTCTGATTTGATCCACGAATCCACGGGATACAATTCCTTCTCGCGTTAGATATCACCCGTACCGCCAGAGGAATTATAAATTATAGGTATATTCACGCGCTAGCGAACCTAATAGATAATATCACCGAGATGTATGATGACACCTTCAGGTATACAGGGAGGGAGTTGCAAGCTTACAAAACGAAACTGATCCAGCACAGGATGGTTCTAAATTATATCACAGCGGTGACAGGCGGGTACTGTGTCACCTTGGCAACTCAGTATGGTGTGAAGTGCTGCACGTACATCACAAACAACACTGATGACCCAACCGAGGTCATAGATCAAAAGATGGATGATATCTTGCAATTGAAGTGGGAGTTCCGAAGGAGACACAACCTTACCCTTACTGCTGTGAGTAATGAACTGACCGGCTGGGTCTCATGGTTGAACCCACGCAATTGGTTCTCATGTTTAGGAGAATGGGCTCAAAATGTTATCGTGAGTGTAGGAAAGTTTCTCCTCTGTATCCTGGGAGTTGTCATAATGATTGGTTTGATATTTAGATGTGTTCGAATTTTAACGCGGCGCAAGCGCGGTACCAAAGTGATGAGTTTGAGGAGCGGGGGCATTGGTACAGCAACTGATTTAATTTATGACCCATCAATAGAGACAATGTTGTGATAAGACGTGATTCCACGGTCCGTTTCTTTCACCCGTTTCTCCTTTGTTTTCCCTCAGCAAAAATACACCCATCCGGAGAAGACTTCAATCAACACCCAAGAATGATTACGAAAATGTTATGTGAATGTATTGTACATATGTATCTTATCTTCATCTCTACAACCTTCAGGTAGTGACACACATAGTCAACAGGTGATATCCACATATTAGCATTCACATGTGTTCCCCCTCCATGTATCATCAACTAAATGTGCACCCCATTTGTTGGAACCAGAAGCCGAAAAGAGCTCGGTAGTGTTTGTTGGCCCACTTACAGACCCTTAATACAGGATGAGAAGGATTTAATGTACACTTCGCAATACCTCAAAGCTTATCTAGAACATATACGGCACGATGATACATGCCCCTCAGACATGGATTTCATACATACATGCTTTTACTATCCCACTAGGTCATACATTTCTCGCCTACACCTCTCCTCCTACCATCCAATAATCTATGGATAATGTATTGTATATTTTTATCCAACCATATGTAGATATTGTTTTGTATATTTTTCTGTTTAATGTTTAGATAGTGGCAGTTATTGTTGACTGCCAAAGGGTGGACTGTCAAAGTCAAACAATATTGTAATGCATATGCCTTGTGCTAACCCCATGCACATGCCCGCTGCTCATGCACTCAGTCTGCCGTGCGTGCACATATCCGCAATTTGCGTATGATCGGTCCGGCGATCATGCGCCTGATATGGGTATTTACGGCGGAGTTTGTGAGCGCGTTGAAGGTTATTAGAACATTACATATTTAACCCAAATAGTGCATTTTGTACCCATAGTTCCCTTGCACCACATCAGCGAGTATCAATAGTTTAAACAGTTCCAGGACTAAGAGATTCGCCTTTGCATGATAGGAAGGGACACATAAAGGTTGGAAGGTGATGTCTAGTATCCAGCTGTAGGGTATTTTGAGGGTAACATTCCGGTGTTGGTTAGAGAAAGATCGCATGTTCCAGCGTATAGTTATGTGCAAAAGTAGAATATAGATATTAACTGTATTTACTGTATATTATGTATGCTGCGGGAATCCAGAGGATACCACCCACAAGAGCAGTTGGGGAAAGACATCGCCCATCTATTCAAATCAACCTATGACCTCTTCTGTAATGAAAAGACACATCTCTGTGTCCAATGGACAATGAGATTACAGTGACCATTGTATTGTATATGTAAGTTGTGTATAAAAAGACCGTTGTTGCCTGGCCGGTCAGAAGACTCTGAACGCTTTCTATCTGACTAGCGGAGGACCGGCCGGGGTGCGCTTGCGAACATTCTCCTGTATGTACATTCTCTGTAGCCATTATTCTGTTTAGATTTATCTTGTTAGCCTGTAGTGTATGATTTGTACTGTTCTACCTTTTGGAATAATCCATGGTGGCCTTAGAACCCTGTGGTTTCAACTACAAATCGGTGTTGTGTCTTCACTTTCCTGCAAGGGTTTTAAAGTGTATTTATCTGTATAAGGTGTATAAGTATTGATAAGGTGTACGCACTGCGGGTACTTTATACCGTCAGCGCTACTTAAGGTTTAAGGTATAACATCGTTGCAGTACTTTGCTGCTAAGGGTTTAAAGTGTAATCAAATCATTACATTGTATCATTAACAAGGTTTAAAGGTTATCAATTGTGTGTGCGTGCGCTGTGTGTACTTTGTACACTCAGCGCGGCGTGTGTACGCCAAGTACGTACCACGTGCAGGACTCTGTACACAAATAGCGTACAAAGTGCGTAGCACGTGTATTCAGGCTAGCGGCCATAGCGGCTCCACGGTAATAGTGTATCTAGAGGTACAGCTTTTCGGTCTAAGGTAATATCGACATTATTAAGATCTATTCACGCCTAGACTATTTGTTTTTGAGCCATAGACACCTCCCCTTATTAGTGGATGCCTCTATTGGCTCCATTACTTGGTCAGACCATGGCCCGGTATTCCTATCTCTCTCGGCCCCCTCCCGATCCCCTGGTCCTTGGACCTGGCGCCTTAATGAATCCCTCTTATACGATGAGTATTGTAAATCAGAACTAGATAAGGCGTTATCTGAGTACTTTGTCATTAACGACACGGGGGATCTATCTAAAATCACAGTCTGGGAGGCCCACAAATGTGTCATAAGAGGTAAATTAATCCAATTAGGCTTCTTCGTGAAGAAGAATAGACTGGCCTTAATCACCGCTTTGTTGCATAAAATCCATTCTCTGGAGGCCCGCCATAAATCCTCCCTGTCTCCCTCCGATTTGGCGGAGCTATCCGAAGCCCGGACGCACCTCCGGACAACCCTCAATAATAACACCCAAGCCTCTCTGCGTAAATGTAACAGCAAATACTATAAATGGGGAAATAAGCCAGGCCGTTTGCTAAACACAGGCAATTAGATCCCAGAGAACGGCCTCTTTTATTCCCTCTATGAAAAATAGTGCGGGCTCCGTTTACTTTAAGTCACCGGAGATAGCAGCGAGTTTCAAAAATTATTATAATACCTTATATAACTTAGGTGACCCTTCTCCAGCCCACGATCCCCTTTCTAATATGTTGAGATCCAGGAAATACTTAGCTAAAGTGGCATTCCCTGGCATCTCTAGTAAAAACCGTAATCACGAAACAGAATATATATAGCTCACACTGGTTGAAAACTTATTGGTGTGAGGAATTTCATCTGGAAAGTATAATTCATTAGCTGTATGCGTGTGCCAAAAAACTGTAACCTGTGTGAAGAATCCAGGTGTGCTAATTGACCGGACAATTGTCCTTTATAACAACTAAGGAAATTAGCTGGACATATGCATTGAGTGGTAACATTCACGCGTTTATGATTTACTATTAAAAGCATATAAGGAAGTAATATCTAGCTTTAATATTCAGCTGTATACGTACATAAAAAATCAGTGAGGAACGGTTTTTCTCTGGTTCGGTATATAAAGCAGGATTTATCCTGCAGGATATATAGAGTAATTGATATATACTATAATTAATTATAATTGTTTTTACATGGTATGGATATGTAAGATGTATTTTAATATGTGGTATTAAATCAATAACTTTTTAGTGTAAAAGTGCCAGCGCTGTTCTTTTTTTGTGTGTTTTCCATTTTGTATTTTTAGGCTAAGAACCAAGCCTTTTGAACGTAGCAGCAGGCACTTTCACAGTAACAATAGCGCCAGACTATCTCTATTTACTTCTCACGTCAGTCTCTGGAGGCTCAGATTACTGTGATTACTAAACAGGGGAAGGACCCCTCAGTGTGTTCCATTTACAGGCCCATTTCTTTGCTTAATGTTGATCTCAAACTTTTTGCGAAATTGATGGCTCTTAGATTGAACGAGTTTCTCCCATCACTCATTCACAGTGACCAGGTGGGCTTTGTCCCGGGCCGAGAAGCAAAAGATAATACGACAAAGATCCTCAACCTCATACATCTGGCCTCTAGCAGCAGGACATCTACTGTGTTGCTGTCTACAGATGCCGAAAAGGCCTTCGATAGAGTCAATTGGGACTTTATGAGGGCGGTACTGGAGCACATTGGGTTGGGTCCACAGGCCCTCCATAGAATATTATCACTCTATACACAGTCATTGGCTAGAGTGCGGGTTAATGGGATCCTTTCTGACAATTTCTCTATAAGCAATGGAATGAGACAGGGCTGTCCTTTGTCCCCCCTGATTTTCATTCTTTGTATCGAAGCCTTGGCCTGAGCTATTAGAGCGAATGACTGTATTAAGGGGCTTCAAGTAGGTGACAAGGAATATAAACTTGCTCTGTTTGCTGATGACCTGCTGACAGTTGTCACGCAACCCACCCACTCACTCTCCCACCTGATGTGTGAACTGGACACTTTCAGTTCACTTTCAGATTTTAAAGTTAACATGTCTAAATCCTATGCCCTTCATGTCTCAATCCCTCAAACGATTTTAACTGTCTTGAAATCCACTTTCCCATTTATATGAAGAGATTCTTCCCACATCACGTACCTAGGAGTCCAGCTTTCCAGCGACTTATCGCGTATGTTGTCCCTGAACTTCCACCCTATTCTACAGACCATTAGAAATGACTACTGTAGATGGCAACACCACAATCTTTCATGGCTAGGCAGAATCAATGTTGTAAAAATGAACACATTACCCAAATTGCTCTATCTCCTCCAGACTTTACCAATTCGGATCCCGGATTCCTGGTTCCAGACTGTAAGATCCTTAATACAACAATTTATTTGGCGCTGTAAGAGGCCCAGAATTGGTAGAACCGTTCTGACTCGCCCGCCTAAAAAAGGTGGGTTTCTACTCCCAGACATTAAAACCTATTATCATGCAATCCTCCTGAACAGGGTCTTGGACTGGACCAGGGGCCAGGAGGTGAAACAGTGGGTGGTCTTGGAGGGCCTATGTGTTCAGCTGCACCCCAAAATTTTCCCCTGGCTCCCGACCTTACCCAAACTCCCGCACCCTCACCCGACTGTTTCCCCTACGCTCTCCTTTTGGAGGGGGATAAGGCGACGACCGTCCCTTTCCTCGGTTTTTGGCCCCCTTACTTCCTTTTTGAGCAACACGGCTTTCCCACCTGGCCTCTCCCTGGGTTATTACCAAAACTGGGCACTGGAGGTACTTTTTAGGGTGGGTCAGCTAGTTCAACCATCCGGGGTGAAGCAATTCTCAGATATTCGAGCAAAATGGGAGATCCCGCAGGCTGACTTCTGGAAGTTCTTGCAGGTTCGACATTTTCTGTATACGGATAATATATACCGGCAGGCATCCCGGGAGCTGACTCCATTTGAGAAGATGTGTGTTGCACCTCTGAACCCCGTACACACGATGTCCACCCTGTATAGACTCCTATGTGCGTCTGACTCCTTGGACCCTCCTCTTTTCACCCAGAAATGGGAAAGAGACCTGAACATCTCACTCTCAGACAGGGATTGGGACTCTATCTTTCTTAAAGCCCATGGGAGTTCCATATGTATACAGGTCAGAGAAACACAATACAAGATTCTGATGAGATGGTACATGCACCCTACCCTCCTCCACACCATTTCCCCATCTATCTCACCTGCCTGTTGGAGATGTCGTAAAGACCTAGGCTCTTTGTTGCACATCTGATGGACCTGTCCCCTTATTAAATCTTTTTGGGGTGATGTAATTTCCATTTCCGGTGTTATTCTGCATGCTCCTGTCCCCTCCGACCCGGCTTTTTGGTTGTTGAACCACTCCTCTACCCCACTCTCTACCTATATGTCATCACTATTAAGACACCTTGGCAATGCCGCCCGGGCAGTAGTTCCCACTTTGTGGAGGTCCTCCAGCCCTCCTACATGGTGTACCTGGTTCTCCAGACTGGACTATTACATGAATATGGAAGATATTTTACTGAGCGCTGGGGATAGACGGTCCGAGTTCATCACTACGTGGTTGCCTTGGATAGAATACAAGACCTCTGAGTCGTACAAGACCTATACCTCTTCTACGAAATGAGATGGGAGGTGGGAGCCTAGTGGTCATTTGTCCCGGGCCTGCATGTTTGAATATATCTGTTCATCTCACATATCCTTCCCTCCTCTTCTTTGCATTCTGGGCTCATTCCCCTTTTTCTCTGTTATGTTCTTTTTCTCGTTCTGTGTCTGTTTTCCTCTAATGTTCCCTATTTCAAAAATGTTAGCGCAGACTTTGGATATTTTGAACACGCGGCTACAATTTGTTTATATTTCTGTACGCCACTATATTTAGCCGTTTACTGTTGACATGTTCCTACGTGTTTATATGTTGGCACAAGTCTGTACTTTTTTCAATAAAAACTGATTATACAAAAAAAAGAAGTCATTGACAAGTTCAAAACCTTTGGGTGACAGCGGAAGTAGTCCACTGACAACTAAATCCCTTCTTCCTCTTGTACCCAAGCTCCTGAAAACCACACCACCAACTCCTTCAATGTCAATTTCCTCCTTAGACAGGAACGCCAATAGTCCTGCAGGCCATGTCACTGGCAAGTCTGACGAGTCCTCTCCTATCTTGGATTCCTCCGATGGATCCTTGAGTTGAACACCTACTTCTGCTGGCGCTGCTGTTGTTGCTGCTGGGAGTCGATAGTCATCCCAGAGGGTAAGTTGGAAGACCACTTGCACTACTTCCAGTAAGCAATTGACTGTCCAACAGTCCTTTGCGAGGAAGATGAAATATCACAGCAGTCATCCTGTTTGCAAAGCGACTCAGGCCTTGACAACTATGTTGGTGTTAGACGTGCATCCGGTATCCGCCGTTAGTTCACAGGGACATAGAGAATTACTTGAGATAGTGTGTCCTCGGTACCAAATCCCATCTAGGTTCCACTTATCTAGGCAGGCGATACCGAGAATGTACACAGACATCAGAAAAAGAGTCACCAGGGTCCTAAAAAATGCAGTTGTACCCAATGTCCACTTAACCAAGGACATGTGGACAAGTGGTGCAGGGCAGACTAAGGACTATATGACTGTGACAGCCCACTGGGTAGATGTATTGCCTCCCGCAGCAACAACAGCGGCGGCACCAGTAACAGCATCTCGCAAACGCCAACTCGTTCCTAGGCAGGCTACGCTTTGTATCACTGCTTTCCATAAGAGGCACACCACTGACAACCTCTTACGGAAACTGAGGAACATCATCGCAGATTGGCTTACCCCAATTGGACTCTCCTGGGGATTTGTGATATCGGAAAACGCCACCAATATTGTGCGTGCATTACATGTGGGCAAATTCCAGCTTGTCCAATGTTTTGCACATACAATTAATTTGGTGGTGCATAATTTTTTTTAAACGACAGGGGCGTGCAGGAGATGCTGTCGGTGGCCCGAAGAATTGTGGGCCACTTTTGGCATTCAGCCACTGCGTGCCGAAGACTGGAGCACCAGCAAACACTCATGAACATGCCCTGCCATCAGCTGAAGCAAGAGGTGGTAACAAGGTGGAATTCAACCCTCTATATGCTTCAGAGGATGGAGGAGCAGCAAAAGGCCATTCAAGCCTATACATCTGCCTACGATATAGGCAAAGGAGGGGGAATGCACCGGACTCAAGTGCAGTGGAAAATGATTTCCATGTTGTGCAAGGTTCTCCAACCCTTTGAACTTGCCACACGTGAAGTCAGTTTAGACACTGCCAGCCTAAGCCAGGTCATTCTCCTCATCAGGCTTTTGCAGAAGCAGCTGGAAAGATTGAAGGAGGAGCTAAAACGGAGTGATTCCGCAAAGTATGTGGGACTTGTGGATGGAGCCCTTCATTCGCTTAACCAGGATTCACGGGTGGTCAATCTGTTGAAATCAGAGCACTACATTTTGGCCACCGTGCTCGATCCTAGGTTTAAAGCCTACGTTGTATCTCTCTTTCCGGCAGACACAAGTCTGCAGATGTTCAAAGACCTGCTGGTGAGACAATTGTCAGGTCAAGCGGAACGTGACCCGCCAACAGCTGCTCCTTTATTTTCTACCACCACTGGAGCTGCCAGGAAAAGGATAACATTTCCAAAACCACCCGCTGGCGGTGATTCAGGTCAGTCAGGAGCAAGTGCTGACATCTGGTCCAGACTGAAGGACCTGCCAACGATTACTGACATGTCATCTACTGTCACTGCATATGATTCTGTCACCATTGAAAGAATGGTGGAGGATTATATGATTGACAGCATCCAAGTAGGCATGTCAGACAGTCCGTACATATACTGGCAGGAAAAAGAGGCAATATGGAGGCCCTTGCACAAACTGGCTTTATTTTACCTAAGTTGCCCCCCCTCCAGTGTGTACTCCGAAAAAGTGTTTAGTGCAGCCGGTCACCTTGTCAGCGATCGGCGTAGTAGGTTACTTCCAGACAATGTGGAGAAGATGATGTTCATCAAAATGAATTATAATAAATTCCTCCGTTGAGACATTTACCAGCAATTGCCTCCAGAAAGTACACAGGGACCTGAGATGGTGGATTCCAGTGGGGATGAATTAATACTCTGTGAGGAGGAGGATGTACACAGTGAAAGGGGTGAGGAATTGAGGGATGAGGATGAGGTGGACATCTTGCCTCTGTAGAGTCAGTTTGTGCACGGAGAGATTGATTGCTTCTTTTTTGGTGGGGGCCCAAACCAACCAGTCATTTCAGTCACAGTCGTGTGGCAGACCCTGTCGCTGAAATAATGGGGTTGTTAAAGTGTGCATGTCCTGTTTATACAACATAAGGGTGGGTGGGAGGGCCAAAGGACAATTCCATCTTGCTCCTCTTTTTTTTATTTATCTTTGCATCATGTGCTGTTTGGGGACTATTTTTTTAAGTGCCATCCTGTCTGACACTGCAGTGCCACTCCTAGATGGGCCAGGTGTTTGTGCCGCCCACTTGGGTTGCTTAGCTTAGTCATCCAGCGAACTTGGTGCAAATTTTAGGACTAAAAATGATATTGTGAGGTGTGAGGTGTTCAGAATAGACTTGAAATTAGTGGAAATTATGGTTATTGAGGATAATAATACTATAGGATCAAAATTGCCCCCAAGTTCTATGATTTAAGCTGTTTTTGAGGGTTTTTTGAAAAAAAACACCCGAATCCAAAACGCATCCGATTCCGACAAAAATTCAAAAGGGTGGTTTTGCCAAAACGCGTCCGAATCCAAACCACGACCGTGGAACTGAATCCAAAACCAAAACACAAAAAATGCCCGCTGCACATCTCTACTTTTCTGTGATGCGTATGCATTGTGGATGAGGATGAGGATGGCTACATCTGTAAGTTGAGATTTTTCCTGGGGTTCCTCAGCTAACTCCCATTGTTTCCCAAATGTCATAAGCCTGAGGCAGACATATGTCATTATATGTGGAGTTGTGCAGAATTCTGAAGGTTTTGGACTCTTATACAGTCATTTATCACTGATAAATTGTGTCTTTATGATTACCCTGAATGGGATATGTGGGACATATATATTTAATGCTTCAATGAGGGCTAAACTCCCATTAGGTATACGACTGTTAATAGCCAAAATTGACACAGAAGGTAAAAAAGTCACATTCTACAGTATTGCAATGAATCATAATAGACCCTCACTATACTTACTTTAGCCCTGTTTCTACCTATTCCACTCGGATTGGTTAGAGATGTCAACTAATAAAGAAAGTAGAATTTTATTTTGATATTTGGTTACCATACAGTATGCCCATTTTCATACTCCACCAGTAAAAGTTTCCCTCCAAAAAGTGGTTACCCTGACCTCACGGTACAATTTAGAGATGCTATCCTCAGGCTGACCTCCATTTTACTGGCATATAATGGATGTAAGGTGTGCAGTGCGGCACCTTATAATATCTCTGATATAGTGATCTCCTTCTTAGGTTATTATAAGAATTATTTCACTGCAACCTAGGACAATCCATCTTTGGGAATGATAATTCTTAGAATAGCTGGCAGCTCAACTCTGACTGAATCACTGACTGTACCTGTGTCGGAGCAGGAGATTATGCAAACCATAGATCAATTGATGAATGTTAAAACTCCAGGCCTTGATGAGGGTTATTCAGAGTTGTTAGCAAACCAAATAAGTTAGCAATTGGGCAACATCATGTTGTACTGCTGGTGGTGCAGACGTAACATGTATATAGAGAGTTAGATTTGTGTGCAAACTGAAATGTAAATGGCAGTGTAAAATGAAGCAGCTAGTATTTACCATGCCAGAAACAATATAACCCACCCAAATCTAAATCTCTCTGCACATGTTATATCTGCCCCACCTGCATAGCCGGATTTAGGGTTCAGGCTGCCCCTAGGCACAATGATATTGGTGCCTCCCCCGGCACAATGTTATCGGCCACTGAACATCCAAAACCCTCCCCGGCTTAATAACTCACCAGCTGTACGTTTGCTTGGGTACTCGGTGCCTCTACAGCCATTCATTCCGCCCCGCATGGCCGTCTGCCCTCCATCCATTGCTGCTCTGATGCAGGAGCAGGAGGGGAGAAAGTCATGCTGCTCTGATGCGGAGGGGGCGGCGGAGACTGCTGTATACACATTGCGCCAGGTAGAGCTTCTTATACACCAGACTTCTTGGACCAGGTCAAGCCCCTTATACATTTTGCACTATGTAGCCCCTTATACACGTTACACTAGGTAGCCCCTTATACATGTTGCACTATGTAACACCCACCAGGGCAAGTGTAGTTAGATATACTGATCAGTGGCGGAACAAGCAAGCGGTGGGCCCAGGTGCAACAAAATGCTTTGGGCATTTTACATTGCGGCAGGCAGATTCCCCATTTTTATACATAGCGGCAGGCAGTCCCCCCTTTTTACACATTGCGGCAGGCAGTCCCAACAAATAAAAAAAGAAAGAGAAAGAAAGAAAGAAAGAAAGAAAGAAAGAAAGAAAGAAAGAAAGAAAGAAAGAAAGAAAGAAAGAAAGAAGAATTATACTTACCCTCTCTGTTGGCTCAGGCTCCTCGGTGCAGCTTCCCGGGCAGTAGAGAAGAAGGAGGAGGGAGGTGAAGGAGGGAGCCGCAGCAGCGCTGTGTTACTGGTGGAGGCGCTGCTGCCCCTCTGCTTCCCTATAGGCTGTTCTCAGAGACAGCCTATAGTGAAGCAGAGGAGCAGCAGCAGCAGCGCCTCCACCAGTAACAAAGCGCTGCTGCGGCTCTCTCCTTCACTGAGAGACTGTGACCTGTTTGTATATGAGGGAGGGAGGGACGGACCCTCCTCCCTCCTTCGTGTGTGGGTGGCCAGAATCGTTCCTTATGACGGACGGGTCACGGGAGCGCTGGTGTGCGGCTGCGGCATGACATACAATGAGTCATTGTGACTCATTCATGTAATGCCGGCCGGCGGCTGTGGGCCCTTGAGTGCGGCGGGGCCCCAGTGCAATGCACTGCCTGCCCCGCCAGTAGTTCCGCCCCTGATACTGATGAGTGTTGTGAGGATACCTTGAGGTAAGTATTTTACAAGAGATCGTAACCATAAAACAATAAACTTTTTTTATTGTTCAGCAACGTAGATTCTGGAAGTTTCTTCAACAAAAACAAGGAAGTCGACTATTTCAGTAATGCAGATCAATTTCTAACATGCTGATAACTTAGCAATTAGATACTGTATTACTGACAATACTGTTCCCGACGTAATATAAATAACATTCTACACTAGGTATCCTGTTTAACTAGCTCCTTGTAATGTTACTAAAATCTTAATATCTGGTAAAACAATTAATGAAACATAGGCATTCACAGAGTATACTCTGTGATGATTAAGCACCATAACTTAGTTCAGCTGAGGTGGTGCACATAGAAGTCAAGATAGCGGGGGTAATTCTAAGTTGATCGCAGCAGGAAATTTTTTAGCAGTTGGGCAAAACCATGTACACTGCAGGGGGGGGGGGGCAGATATAACATTTGCAGAGAGAGTTAGATTTGGGTGGGTTATTTTATTTCTGTGCAGGGTAAATACTGGCTGCTTTATTTTTACACTGCAATTTAGATTGCAGATTGAACTCACCACACCCAAATCTATCTCTCTCTGCACATGTTATATCTACCTCCCCTGCAGTGCACATGGTTTTACCTAACTGCTACCAAAGTTCCTGCTGCGATCAACTCAGAATTACCCCCAGCATCTTATTTCCACTAGTGAAAAGTGAAGTTGTTGCTTCTAAGCTTGTTACCTTAACTTACACTGTATCCTGAATGTAAGATGTGGCCGCTGCAATATTAAGCTCTTGATTGGTGCAAGCCCAGGTTTGTTAGCGCATTATTTCCCTGCGATTTTTTTGTTAATTTCCCGTCCTGGTCACTGAACTTCTTGGATTAAGCTGGCGTGGCCAAGAGCTGCCTTAACTTGGTATAGACAGAGCTGCAGGACTTATGGGCCCAACACACTGGCCGATCCGCCGCCGAGCTTCCCGACGGCGGATACGGCCGACGAGCGACCCGGCGGCGGGGGGGGGCAGTGACGGGGGAGTGAAGTCTCTTCACTCCCCCCGTCACGCGGCTCCATTGAAGTGCAGGCAAATATGGACGAGATCGTCCATATTGGCCTGCATGCACAGCCGACGGGGGACCAGCGATGAACGAGCGCGGGGCCGCGCATCGTTCATCGCTGAAGCCTCCACACTGAAAGATATGAACGAGTTCTCGTTCATTTATGAACGAGATCGTTCATATCTTTCAAACAAATCGGCCAGTGTGTAGGGCCTATAAGTTCCTATGGAGTTCTTATCACTCCTGACCCTGGTGAAGTCTCTCAGTGTCTTGATATAATAGCTAGTTCCTCCAATCTCTGACAGCTGACTGTGAGCCTTTACTATAACTCAAATATACTGGGCTAGGTAGTGACCTTCAGCTGTAGTGTGGCTGGATTTAGGCAAGTTAACAGCTCATAACAAGCCCTCGGCCAATAACAAATATTCTCTGCAGCGGAGGCGAAGAAAGTTAACTGCACTCCAATGTCTGGTAAGCAGTGGATGAGATGGTATAAATCCATGGCTATTAACTTCTATAATTAACTGAAGTGACGTGCTTCAATGCACTCTTCCTCACTAACGTTCAGGGATGGCCAAGATCAGTTCAGTGTGGTGCAGACAGTCTTTACTATACTACAGTTGCTGCTGGAAGTTATTGTAACTGACTACTGGCGGAAATGTCACAAATGTCCCTCTTAAGACTGCTGGTACTATGTGCCTCGATATATGTTAGCTGCTTATTACACTGAGAGCTCCTACTGTGTTGGGGTAGGAGAAATCACAGTCATAACTATTCTGCTGCATACGAGAGGATTCTGAACTCCCAGGAGCATTCTGCTGCTGTCAGTGCAGATAATCTGGTATCTGGCTCCAGCCAGCTGTAGAGTCTGCACAGACGACACTGTATCCGCAGAAGATGTCAATCATTGGCATCTGCTCCCTCCCCTTGCCTTATTGGGTAGTATGGGCAGCTCATCCTGACAAAGGCACCACCCGGTTTCTGCCTCCTTGGGCGGATCAGTCACACCTCCTGCTGATGTCACCAAGCTCCGGGGAAGGTTCTCAGCTGCAGCCCTGATTCCTCTCTCCACAAGCCAGAACCGGAGACTCACAGCCGTGGCTCCCGTCAGCTCACCCACCTTCTCTGTTTGTCTGGGCTCTGGTAAACACTTGTGCTCCTCGCACAGTTTTTTTGTTTTTTTCAGCAGACATCGCGGGTCTCCTCCAACGTCTGTTCGCAAACGGTCTGGGACCAGGGACGGATCTAGACTTTTCCTTTAGGGGGGGCGGTGTACTGTTTTATTGTGACTCCTCCTATCTCCAGTCCTGACTCCTCCCCTCCAATCATGACTCCTCTCCAATAATGACTCCTCCCCTTTCCATTCCCGACTCCTTCCCTCTCCCATCCTGACTGCGCTGGCAGGGGTCAACCTTAATTGCAGACGCATCATGAGACGGTGTTACACATGCTTAACGACGTTGCCCTGTGCTTGGCGGCCCCCAGCATGTGAGGAGATGAATGCAGATCTTGCTGCGTATGCAGCGATCTGCGTCCATCTCTGAATAACCCCCTATGTGTATAAGGTGTATATAAAACATAAATGCAATCTGTGTTTAGACTTGGGTCCCATCCAGTGGCAGATTTTCCTTATGGGCTCCAGGACTGCAGCCCCCCCAGTAAAATCCACCGCCTTAGCTAAGTGTCAGTGAGCCAAAAGTAGTAATGCTACCATTACACCATCTGTGCTGCTGCTGTTTGGAGATCACAACATAAAAGAGATCAACCTAGCTGGGTATAAGTGGATAGAAACACCCGCCTATTACAGACATGTACACAGCGAGACAATGGGTTTGTTTTTTATTGCTACTAAAGTGTGCACGGGAATCAATGTTTTATTCTAGCAACAGCACTATGGTCTGGTGACCCTATAAACAATGGGTCCAAATCTATTTTTTATTTTAGTGCCTAAAAAAATTCATTAATAGTCATGTATTTTTATGTTAATGCCACTAATTCTGAGAACTAAATGTGCATACCCTCCAACTGTACCTTTTTAATAGGTACAGTAGCTTTTTTTCATGGTCTGTACCGATTTTTGGCTCTCCAAACTTCCATTGAAAGTATAGGAAAAGGGGTGTGGCCACGCCCCCTTTACCCGTGGCCACGCCCCTTTTTCGGATTTGTACCGATTTTTCTGTGTAAAATGTTGGAGGGTATGAATGTGGTGGAAAATAAAGGTCACACTCACTGGCATTTTAAATAAATTTTTAATATATCTGATGTGCTTGTACGAGTAGTATAGGTTTTCCTGTAAAGTAAGAAATGAACAGTAGTGAAAAACAGTAAGTAATGTTCCGAAATCAGATACCACAATTGAATGCAGGTAACATAAAAACTGCCAATGGGTCTTGTAAGAGGAGAATCTGTTTTTTAGCAGACCCACTGGCATTTCACATAAATGGGTCTATGGGGAAAAAACAAATCTCTTCTCTCTCTACCCACACACCTGTATACCCCTGCTATATACCCGCACACGTATATATCCCTGCTATGTTCCCGCACACCTGTATATCCCTGCTATGTTCCCGCACACCTGAATACCACTGCTATATACCCGCACATCTGTATACCCCTGCATTATACCCGCACACCTGTATACCACTGCTATGTTCCTGCATACCTTTACACCTCTGCAATATACCCACACCTTTATACCTCTGCTGCATACCTGCACTTACTTACAGTAAGTTGCAGATTGCTGGTAGGTCTCTGTCTGGCAGGCAGTAGGTTGGTCCTTGTCCTCTGGCCACAGCAGCAGAAGCAGGCTGGTCCTTGTCTCTCTGGCAGCATCAGGCTGGCCCTTGTCCCTCTGGCAGCAGCAACAAGCTGGTCTCACACTGCAGCAACGGTGAGTTGAATCAAAGTAGAAATGGAACGCACAGCTCCTTCCTGCTTCCACTTCCTGTGTACAGTGTACATAGACATGTTCAGCCCACCCAACACTATAGTGTTTTTCATTCGTCGACTAGCCTGACTGTCAAGTAACTTTAGCTTCGCCTCCAACAAGCAGCCAGTTCCCGGACGGATCTCCTTTGATCATCTGTGTGGAGACACTGGGGTGAGAATCCCACTCCACAGTCAACAAACTTATCTTTATTGCCTGCCCTATTAGCCAAAGGAGTGATTGGGAAGGAGGAGAGACGCTGCGTGTGAGAGCTCTGCAGCCTCTGCTCAGCAGGGAGTACACAAGCTGGGAGGAGGGAGCGGGATTGCTGAGACACTGTGTCTCGTCTCATCACACTGAAAGCGGCAGTGTGCTAGGGGGGGCGACCGCCCCCATCGCCCCCCCCTTTCTATCCGTGCCTGTCTGGGACTCCAGACCCCACTCACGCCGCCAGTCTCTCCTCACTGTCGGCCACTGTCTCCCTCAATCTCCCCTATCTGTGGCTGAGTACAACCACCCGCTGCATGGCGGGTGCCCTTCAATCTGGCAGTTAAAGCTGGGTGGCCAGCTCCACTCCCCTCTATGAGGGGTAATACATTAACAGTTATATTTCCAGACCCTCCAACATGACCCGCCCCACTAGGTACAAAATGCTCTGTTTCTGGACTTCCCTCTTAATTTATGATTTCCATCACCTGTGTTGAACTAGTTAAATGATAAGAAAGCTGTTTCTTCACAGGTGATGGCAATATTGAATTAAGAGGGAAGTCCAGAAACAGAGCATTTTGTACCTAGTGGGGCGGGTCATGTTGGAGGGTATGTATTTCCCTCTGTGAGGGATTCAAAGTCATATCTCCCTCTGTGAGGGATTCAAGGTGAAAACATCATTCATAATTAACTTCCTATATAGCATTTAGTATATGCATTACCATAAACAACAGTGTACATATTAAATACCTCAGGGTATTAAAACTAGACAGCCCCTTATACACGTTGCACTGGGTAGCCCCTTATACACGTTGCGTGTGTGTTCATTCTGTGGACAGCTGAACACTACCAGAGGGCAAGATTTCCAGACAGCGGAGGACATACAGCGCAGACTGTGATCCTGATGGGCAAATGCTATGACCTCATCAGTGGCGGAAGTATGGATTTTGGACAGCACAAGGCAGCCTCTCGCTGCCAGCTAGGCTGTAACTCAGTGTTAGCGCCACACAGCAGCTGCCCACCGCAGCCCCACCACACGTACAACATGAAAGGGGGATCTGTGCCGCCCCAGCTGGTGCTGTTTCTAGTGGGAAATCTGGCACTGCCCCCCTGCAGTGCAACTTGGGTTTGCCCAATTGATAACTTTTTTGGTTAGCTAACAACTCTGAATAACCCCCTAAGTGCAGAGTACTATAAATTAATACATCAACCCACACTTGTTATCTTTGTATAACTGTCTTTTAAAGGGTAACAAGACCCAAGATATATTTAACCAAGCTCATATAGTAGTTCGGGATCGGAATGGGATCCTGGAGGTCGGGATCCCAGAAGTCAGGAGACCAACACCGGGATCCAAACAGCCAGAATCCCTGCAGTGAGCACAGTGTGTCCCCTCACAGGCTTGCTGCGCTCACCACACTTTGGGCGGTGGCATGGACCACCACCCAAGTGGGAATACAGGGCTTGGGTTGATATTCCGACCACCGGCATTTTCCTGGCTGTCGGGATTCCGGCGTCGGTATCCTGACCACCAGGACAGTAATTTAACTGCATACCAGTAGTCCTACCTAACCCTGGTAGGGTCCACACATTAGTGTACACATATTGCCCAATAGCCCTGTTGGATCAGGATCTTAAAATCCTTTCTAAAATAGTGGCACAGAGATTGCAGGTTCATATCACTGAATAAGTGAAGCCCCCCTGCCTCTGCAGCCTGGTTGCGAAGGCAGTTGGGCCACCAGCATTTCCCATGTCACAGTAGCCGGGTGTGACATCACGTGGCTGGCCCCCAAAAATGGAGTCAACCCGTCCCCATTTTAGCCATCCCGCCCCTGCAATGCCACATGACCGTACTGTAAACGCCACTGCCTCTCAATCAGGCAGAGGTGTTCGCATCGATGTGAGGTGATCGCATTGGTTGTCCCACACATGCGCAGAATGGTCCCTACACGTGCACATTGGGCTGAGAAGCGCCCAGATGTGATCACATCGCACTAGCGATGCATGTTGAATAGGGGCAAATATGTGTCAGCTGATTGCTGTTCTGACAAAGGAGTCTATTCATGAATAAGCGCAAAGGGTGGAGAAGTGAGTCAGTGGAGAAGTTGCCCATGGAAACCAGCACTGAAGTAACATTTATAATTTGCATACTATACAATTGTACTAAGCAGCTGATTGGTTGCCACAGGCTCATTTCAGTGCTTCTTGAAAAGACTCCTATAACTTGCCAGTTAAATAACGACCACTCTCTGTTAATGAATTGTGTTGCTGATGAGGTGTTTGACCAGATGTCTTCTGCTGACTTACTACTGATCTTTCATCTTCAATATTTTGGGTCTGATTTAGTTAATTGCTTTCAAACTTCACAGTATATAAATCTCCTACTGCATTTCTTACTGTCAGAGGGTTGAATACTGGAACCTTTCATTTGTATTCAGGTACATGCATAAGCGTTTCTATCATGGGTGCAATGTGTGTGGTGCACACAGGACCCTGGGTCCAGGGGGGGCCCACACCGCACACACTGCACCTATGTTGTTTTGCTCTTACCTTTTTGTAGCCCCGCGACGGGAGCTGCAGCTGCAGCAACTGTGTAAAAAATCACTTCCAAAATGGTTGCCGTGCATGCTCAGTAAGAATTTGTCTCTGGATCAATGCTGGTGTCATGTTTCTGGAGACCTGTGTATGTGCAATAGACTCCGAAAGAATGCTGGAGCCTACGGTGCCATAGAGAGGAGGTGTACCACCTGAAGTCTTCACACGAGCACCTTCCTCTCTTAAAATGCCCCATGGTACATGCCAGGGTTGCCCCCTATCACCCATCTTTTTTTAATATTGCTTTAAACCCAGTTATTCATCACTTATATTTATTAGAGACTCTGAGAACCGAACTCTACCAAACATCACGCCCCCAACACGGATCCGAGTCCGGTTTGGATTTTCCCGCCTGACTCGGAAACCAGAACGAGGCACAACATCATCATCCCGTTTTCGTATTCTCATGGGTTTTGCATTCCATATAAGGAGCCGCGCATCAACACCATTTTCACTCCAGTCCTGGAGAGTGTACCGAGAGGACGTGTCTGGGCGGGAAAGTGGTGTGGCAACCTGCTCTGTCTTATGTGTGTCATTCCTGTGTTGTGCTGCATCAGTCCAGTGGTTATGTCTTGTGCTTCATCAGTCCAGTCACAGTGGTGGTGTCCTCTGCTGCCATATGTCCAGTGCTGCTGTATAAGTCCAGTCCATTGCAGTGGTGCTGTGTTGTCATGCATCAGTCCAGTGGTGGTGTCCCTGTGCTGCCGTATATGTCCAGTGGTACTGCCGTATATGTCCAGTGATACTGCCATATATGTCCAGTAGTACTGTTGTATAAATCCAGTGGCATTGCTGTATAAATCCAGTCCAGTGATATTGCCGTATATGTCCTGTCATACTTCCATATATATATATATATATATATATATATATATATATATATATACATACACACACACACACACACACACACACACACAGTGGTACTGCCATATTAGTCAGGTGACTGCCATATATATCCAGTCGAATTGTACTGCCGTATAAATCCAGTGCTACTGCCATATAAATCCAGTCGAGTGATACTGCTGTATACATCCAGTGGTACTGCCGTATATGTCCCGTGATCCTGCCGTATAAATCCAGTACAGTGGTACTACCGTATAAGTATAGTGATACTGCCATATAAATCCAGTCCAGTGGTACTGCCGTATAAATGCAGTCCAGTTGTACTGCCATATAAGTCCATTGGTACTGCCATATAATTCCAATGATACTGCAGTATAAGTCCAGTGATACTGTTGTATAAGTCCAGTTGTGCTGCCGTATAAGTCCAGTTCAGTGGTACTGCTGTATATGTCTAGTGGTACTGCCATATAAGTCAAGTGATACTGCCGTATAAATCCATTCCAGTGGTACTGCAATATTAGTCCTGCATCAGTCCAGTGGTGATGTCCGTGTGCTGCCATATAAGTCCAGTGGTACTGCCGTATAAGTCAAGTGATATTGCCGTATAAATCCAGTCCAATGGTACCTCTGTATAAGTCCAGTGGCACTACCATATAAATCCAGTCCAGTGGTACTGCCATATAAGTCCAGTGGTACTGCCATATAAGTCCAGTGATACTGCCATATATGTCCAAAGGTACTGCTGTTTAAATACAGTGATATATATGTCCTGTGGTACTGCCATATAATTCCAGTGATACTGCCGTATATGTCCAGTGGTACTGTAGTATAAATCCAGTGGCATTGCCGTATAAATCCAGTCCAGTGATATTGCCGTATATGTCCTGTCATACTGGCATATATATCCAGTGATACTGCCATATTAGTCCAGTGATACTGCCATATAAATCCAGTCGAGTGGTACTGCCATATAAATCCAGTCAAGTGGTAATGCCATATAAATCCAGTCGAGTGGTACTGCCATATAATTCCAGTGATACTGCCGTATAAGTCCAGTGGTACTGCCGTATAAATCCAGTCCAGTAGTACTGCCATATATGTCCAGTGATACTGCCGTATATATCCAGTGATACTGCCATATAAATCCAGTCCAGTGGTACTGCCGTATAAGTCCAGTCCAGTGGTACTGCCTTATAATTCCAGTGATAGTGCCATATACGTCCAGTGATACTGTCATATAAATCCAGTCCAGTGGTACTGTCGCATAAATTCAGTCCAGTAGTACTGCCATATAAATCAAGTCCAGTGGTACTGCCGTATAAGTCCAGTCCAATGATAATACCATATATGTCCAGCGGTACTGCCATATAAGTCCAGTCCAGTGGTACTGCAATATAAGTTCAGTGGTGCTGTCCTGTGCTGTTTATTATTTACTCCAAATAAAGGGGTTATTAATATTTAATCCAAATTTTTTTTAGAGAGTTTGCCCCGTGTGGTGTAGAGGTATGCTCTCCTGTGCTGCATTTTGTTATACAACTCCAGAAAAATAATGGAGAACAAAAATTTGGAGGATAAAATAGGGAAAGATCAAGAACCACTTCCTCCTACTGCTGCTGCTTCCGCTGCTGTTGTTGCTGCTGGGAATCGATTGTCATCCCAGAGGGGAAGTCAGAAGACCACTTGTACTACTTCAACTAAGCAAATGACTGTCCAACAGTTCTTTGCCAGGAAGATGAAAAATGACAGCAGTCATCCTGTTGTAAAGTGGATTACTGAGGCCTTGACAGCTATGTTGGTGTTAGACATGCATTAAGTATCCACCATTTGTGCAGAGGGACTGCAGTGCTAACCCTAGATGGAATAGGTGTTTGGGCCGCACACTTGTGTCACTTAGCTTAGTCATACAGGTACCTCATTGCACCTCTTTTACTTCTTTGCATGATGTGGTGTTTGGGGACTAGTTTTTTTAAGTGCCATCCTGTCTGCCACTGCAGTGTCACTCCTAGATGGGCCGGGTGTTTGTGCCGCACACTTGTGTTGCTTAGCTTAGTCATACAGCTACCTCATTGCACTTCTTTTACTTCTTTGCATGATGTGCTGTTTGGGGACTAGTTTTTAAAAAGTGCCATTCTCTTTGACACGGCAGTGCCACTCCTAGATGAGCCAGGTGTTTGTGCCGCACACTTGTGTTACTTAGCTTAGTCATACAGCTACCTCATTGCACCTCTTTTACTTCTTTGCATGATGTGCTGTTTGGGGACTAGTTTTTTAAGTGCCATCATATCTGCCAATGCAGTGCTACTCCTAGATGGGCCAGGTGTTTGTGCCACACACTTGTGTCGCTTTGCTTAGTCATCCAGCGACCTCGCTGCAACTTTTAGGCCTAAAAACAATATTATGAGGTGTGAGGTGTTCAGAATAGACTAGAGATGAGCGCCGGAAATTTTTCGGGTTTTGTGTTTTGGTTTTGGGTTCGGTTCCGCGGCCGTGTTTTGGGTTCGACCGCGTTTTGGCAAAACCTCACCGAATTTTTTTTGTCGGATTCGGGTGTGTTTTGGATTCGGGTGTTTTTTTCAAAAAACCCTAAAAAACAGCTTAAATCATAGAATTTGGGGGTCATTTTGATCCCAAAGTATTATTAACCTCAAAAACCATAATTTACACTCATTTTCAGTCTATTCTGAATACCTCACACCTCACAATATTATTTTTAGTCCTAAAATTTGCACCGAGGTCGCTGTGTGAGTAAGATAAGCGACCCTAGTGGCCGACACAAACACCGGGCCCATCTAGGAGTGGCACTGCAGTGTCACGCAGGATGGCCCTTCCAAAAAACCCTCCCCAAACAGCACATGACGCAAAGAAAAAAAGAGGCGCAATGAGGTAGCTGACTGTGTGAGTAAGATAAGCGACCCTAGTGGCCGACACAAACACCGGGCCCATCTAGGAGTGGCACTGCAGTGTCACGCAGGATGGCCCTTCCAAAAATCCCTCCCCAAACAGCACATGACGCAAAGAAAAAAAGAGGCGCAATGAGGTAGCTGACTGTGTGAGTAAGATAAGCGACCCTAGTGGCCGACACAAACACCGGGCCCATCTAGGAGTGGCACTGCAGTGTCACGCAGGATGGCCCTTCCAATAAACCCTCCCCAAACAGCACATGACGCAAAGAAAAAAAGAGGCGCAATGAGGTAGCTGACTGTGTGAGTAAGATAAGCGACCCTAGTGGCCGACACAAACACCGGGCCCATCTAGGAGTGGCACTGCAGTGTCACGCAGGATGGCCCTTCCAAAAAACCCTCCCCAAACAGCACATGACGCAAAGAAAAAAAGAGGCGCAATGAGGTAGCTGACTGTGTGAGTAAGATAAGCGACCCTAGTGGCCGACACAAACACCGGGCCCATCTAGGAGTGGCACTGCAGTGTCACGCAGGATGGCCCTTACAAAAAACCCTACCCAAAAAGCACATGACGCAAAGAAAAAAAGAGGCGCAATGAGGTAGCTGACTGTGTGAGTAAGATAAGCGACCCTAGTGGCCGACACAAACACCGGGCCCATCTAGGAGTGGCACTGCAGTGTCACGCAGGATGGCCCTTCCAAAAAACCCTCCCCAAACAGCACATGACGCAAAGAAAAAAAGAGGCGCAATGAGGTAGCTGACTGTGTGAGTAAGATAAGCGACCCTAGTGGCCGACACAAACACCGGGCCCATCTAGGAGTGGCACTGCAGTGTCACGCAGGATGGCCCTTCCAAAAAACCCTCCTCAAACAGCACATGACGCAAAGAAAAAAAGAGGCGCAATGAGGTAGCTGACTGTGTGAGTAAGATAAGCGACCCTAGTGGCCGACACAAACACCGGGCCCATCTAGGAGTGGCACTGCAGTGTCACGCAGGATGTCTCTTCCAAAAAACCCTCCCCAAACAGCACATGACGCAAAGAAAAAAAGAGGCGCAATGAGGTAGCTGACTGTGTGAGTAAGATAAGCGACCCTAGTGGCCGACACAAACACCGGGCCCATCTAGGAGTGGCACTGCAGTGTCACGCAGGATGGCCCTTCCAAAAAACCCTCCCCAAACAGCACATGACGCAAAGAAAAAAAGAGGCGCAATGAGGTAGCTGACTGTGTGAGTAAGATAAGCGACCCTAGTGGCCGACACAAACACCGGGCCCATCTAGGAGTGGCACTGCAGTGTCACACAGGATGTCCCTTCCAAAAAACCCTCCCCAAACAGCACATGACGCAAAGAAAAAAAGAGGCGCAATGAGGTAGCTGTGTGAGTAAGATAAGCGACCCTAGTGGCCGACACAAACACCGGGCCCATCTAGGAGTGGCACTGCAGTGTCACGCAGGATGTCCCTTCCAAAAAACCCTCCCCAAACAGCACATGACGCAAAGAAAAATTAAAGAAAAAAGAGGTGCAAGATGGAATTGTCCTTGGGCCCTCCCACCCACCCTTATGTTGTATAAACAGGACATGCACACTTTAACCAACCCATCATTTCAGTGACAGGGTCTGCCACACGACTGTGACTGAAATGACGGGTTGGTTTGGACCCCCACCAAAAAAGAAGCAATTAATCTCTCCTTGCACAAACTGGCTCTACAGAGGCAAGATGTCCACCTCATCATCATCCTCCGATATATCACCGTGTACATCCCCCTCCTCACAGATTATCAATTCGTCCCCACTGGAATCCACCATCTCAGCTCCCTGTGTACTTTGTGGAGGCAATTGCTGCTGGTCAATGTCTCCACGGAGGAATTGATTATAATTCATTTTAATGAACATCATCTTCTCCACATTTTCTGGATGTAACCTCGTACGCCGATTGCTGACAAGGTGAGCGGCGGCACTAAACACTCTTTCGGAGTACACACTTGTGGGAGGGCAACTTAGGTAGAATAAAGCCAGTTTGTGCAAGGGCCTCCAAATTGCCTCTTTTTCCTGCCAGTATAAGTACGGACTGTGTGACGTGCCTACTTGGATGCGGTCACTCATATAATCCTCCACCATTCTTTCAATGGGGAGAGAATCATATGCAGTGACAGTAGACGACATGTCCGTAATCGTTGTCAGGTCCTTCAGTCCGGACCAGATGTCAGCATCAGCAGTGGCTCCAGACTGCCCTGCATCACCGCCAGCGGGTGGGCTCGGAATTCTGAGCCTTTTCCTCGCACCCCCAGTTGCGGGAGAATGTGAAGGAGGAGATGTTGACAGGTCGCGTTCCGCTTGACTTGACAATTTTCTCACCAGCAGGTCTTTCAACCCCAGCAGACTTGTGTCTGCCGGAAAGAGAGATCCAAGGTAGGCTTTAAATCTAGGATCGAGCACGGTGGCCAAAATGTAGTGCTCTGATTTCAACAGATTGACCACCCGTGAATCCTTGTTAAGCGAATTAAGGGCTCCATCCACAAGTCCCACATGCCTAGCGGAATCGCTCCGTGTTAGCTCCTCCTTCAATGTCTCCAGCTTCTTCTGCAAAAGCCTGATGAGGGGAATGACCTGACTCAGGCTGGCAGTGTCTGAACTGACTTCACGTGTGGCAAGTTCAAAGGGCATCAGAACCTTGCACAACGTTGAAATCATTCTCCACTGCGCTTGAGATAGGTGCATTCCACCTCCTATATCGTGCTCAATTGTATAGGCTTGAATGGCCTTTTGCTGCTCCTCCAACCTCTGAAGCATATAGAGGGTTGAATTCCACCTCGTTACCACTTCTTGCTTCAGATGATGGCAGGGCAGGTTCAGTAGTTTTTGGTGGTGCTCCAGTCTTCTGTACGTGGTGCCTGTACGCCGAAAGTGTCCCGCAATTCTTCTGGCCACCGACAGCATCTCTTGCACGCCCCTGTCATTTTTTAAAAAATTCTGCACCACCAAATTCAAGGTATGTGCAAAACATGGGACGTGCTGGAATTTGCCCATATTTAATGCACACACAATATTGCTGGCGTTGTCCGATGCCACAAATCCACAGGAGAGTCCAATTGGGGTAAGCCATTCCGCGATGATCTTCCTCAGTTGCCGTAAGAGGTTTTCAGCTGTGTGCGTATTCTGGAAAGCGGTGATACAAAGCGTAGCCTGCCTAGGAAAGAGTTGGCGTTTGCGAGATGCTGCTACTGGTGCCGCCGCTGCTGTTCTTGCGCCGGGAGTCCATACATCTACCCAGTGGGCTGTCACAGTCATATAGTCCTGACCCTGCCCTGCTCCACTTGTCCACATGTCCGTGGTTAAGTGGACATTGGGTACAACTGCATTTTTTAGGACACTGGTGAGTCTTTTTCTGACGTCCGTGTACATTCTCGGTATCGCCTGCCTAGAGAAGTGGAACCTAGATGGTATTTGGTAACGGGGGCACACTGCCTCAATAAATTGTCTAGTTCCCTGTGAACTAACGGCGGATACCGGACGCACATCTAACACCAACATAGTTGTCAAGGCCTCAGTTATCCGCTTTGCAGCAGGATGACTGCTGTGATATTTCATCTTCCTCGCAAAGGACTGTTGGACAGTCAATTGCTTACTGGAAGTAGTAAAAGTGGGCTTACGACTTCCCCTCTGGGATGACCATCGACTCCCAGCAGCAACAACAGCAGCGCCAGCAGCAGTAGGCGTTACACGCAAGGATGCATCGGAGGAATCCCAGGCAGGAGAGGACTCGTCAGAATTGCCAGTGACATGGCCTGCAGGACTATTGGCATTCATGGGGAAGGAGGAAATTGACACTGAGGGAGTTGGTGGGGTGGTTTGCGTGAGCTTGGTTACAAGAGGAAGGGATTTACTGGTCAGTGGACTGCTTCCGCTGTCGCCCAAAGTTTTTGAACTTGTCACTGACTTATTATGAATGCGCTGCAGGTGACGTATAAGGGAGGATGTTCCGAGGTGGTTAACGTCCTTACCCCTACTTATTACAGCTTGACAAAGGCAACACATGGCTTGACACCTGTTGTCCGCTTTTCTGTTGAAATACCTCCACACTGAAGAGCTGATTTTTTTGGTATTTTCACCAGGCATGTCAACGGCCATATTCCTCCCACGGACAACAGGTGTCTCCCCGGGTGCCTGACTTAAACAAACCACCTCACCATCAGAATCCTCCTGGTCAATTTCCTCCCCAGCGCCAGCAACACCCATATCCTCCTCATCCTGGTGTACTTCAACATCTTCATCTTCAATCTGACTATCAGGAACTGGACTGCGGGTGCTCCTTCCAGCACTTGCAGGGGGCGTGCAAATGGTGGAAGGCGCATGCTCTTCACGTCCAGTGTTGGGAAGGTCAGGCATCGCAACCGACACAATTGGACTCTCCTTGTGGATTTGGGATTTCGAAGAACGCACAGTTCTTTGCGGTGCTTTTGCCAGCTTGAGTCTTTTCAGTTTTCTAGCGAGAGGCTGAGTGCTTCCATCCTCATGGGAAGCTGAACCACTAGCCATGAACATAGGCCAGGGCCTCAGCCGTTCCTTGCCACTCCGTGTGGTAAATGGCATATTGGCAAGTTTACGCTTCTCCTCCGACAATTTTATTTTAGGTTTTGGAGTCCTTTTTTTACTGATATTTGGTGTTTTGGATTTGACATGCTCTGTACTATGACATTGGGCATCGGCCTTGGCAGACGACGTTGCTGGCATTTCATCGTCTCGGCCATGACTAGTGGCAGCAGCTTCAGCACGAGGTGGATCTTGATCTTGATCTTTCCCTAATTTTGGAACCTCAACATTTTTGTTCTCCATATTTTAATAGGCACAACTAAAAGGCACCTCAGGTAAACAATGGAGATGGATGGATACTAGTATACAATTATGGATGGACTGCCGAGTGCCGACACAGAGGTAGCTACAGCCGTGGACTATTGTACTGTACTGTGTCTGCTGCTAATATAGACTGGATGATAATGAGATGTAGTATGTATGTATAAAGAAGAAAGAAAAAAAAACCACGGGTAGGTGGTATACAATTATGGATGGACTGCCGAGTGCCGACACAGAGGTAGCTACAGCCGTGGACTACCGTACTGTGTCTGCTGCTAATATAGACTGGTTGATAATGAGATGTAGTATGTATAAAGAAGAAAGAAAAAAAAAACCACGGGTAGGTGGTATACAATTATGGACGGACTGCCGAGTGCCGACACAGAGGTAGCTACAGCCGTGGACTACCGTACTGTACTGTGTCTGCTGCTAATATAGACTGGATGATAATGAGATGTAGTATGTATAAAGAAGAAAGAAAAAAAAACCACGGGTAGGTGGTATACAATTATGGACGGACTGCCGAGTGCCGACACAGAGGTAGCTACAGCCGTGGACTATTGTACTGTACTGTGTCTGCTGCTAATATAGACTGGATGATAATGAGATGTAGTATGTATAAAGAAGAAAGAAAAAAAACCCACGGGTAGGTGGTATACAATTATGGATGGACTGCCGAGTGCCGACACAGAGGTAGCTACAGCCGTGGACTACCGTACTGTACTGTGTCTGCTGCTAATATAGACTGGATGATAATGAGATGTAGTATGTATAAAGAAGAAAGAAAAAAAAAACCACGGGTAGGTGGTATACAATTATGGACGGACTGCCGAGTGCCGACACAGAGGTAGCTACAGCCGTGGACTACCGTACTGTACTGTGTCTGCTGCTAATATAGACTGGATGATAATGAGATGTAGTATGTATAAAGAAGAAAGAAAAAAAAAACACGGGTAGGTGGTATACAATTATGGATGGACTGCCGAGTGCCGACACAGAGGTAGCTACAGCCGTGGACTACCGTACTGTGTCTGCTGCTAATATAGACTGGTTGATAATGAGATGTAGTATGTATAAAGAAGAAAGAAAAAAAAACCCACGGGTAGGTGGTATACAATTATGGACGGACTGCCGAGTGCCGACACAGAGGTAGCTACAGCCGTGGACTACCGTACTGTACTGTATCTGCTGCTAATATAGACTGGATGATAATGAGATGTAGTATGTATAAAGAAGAAAGAAAAAAAAACCACGGGTAGGTGGTATACAATTATGGACGGACTGCCGAGTGCCGACACAGAGGTAGCTACAGCCTTGGACTACCGTACTGTGTCTGCTGCTAATATAGACTGGTTGATAATGAGATGTAGTATGTATAAAGAAGAAAGAAAAAAAAAACCACGGGTAGGTGGTATACAATTATGGACGGACTGCCGAGTGCCGACACAGAGGTAGCTACAGCCGTGGACTACCGTACTGTACTGTGTCTGCTGCTAATATAGACTGGATGATAATGAGATGTAGTATGTATAAAGAAGAAAGAAAAAAAAAAACCACGGGTAGGTGGTATACAATTATGGATGGACTGCCGAGTGCCGACACAGAGGTAGCTACAGCCGTGAACTACCGTACTGTGTCTGCTGCGACTGGATGATAAATAATGATATAAAAAATATATATATATCACTACTGCAGCCGGACAGGTATATATTATATAATGACGGACCTGCTGGACACTGTCTGTCAGCAGAATGAGTTTTTTATTTTATAGAATAAAAAAACACCACACAAGTCACACGACGTGTGTTTAACTTTTACAGGCAGACATTCACAATACAATATAGTATACTATATACTGGTGGTCAGGTCACTGGTCAGTCACACTGGCAGTGGCACTCCTGCAGAAAAAAAGTGTGCACTGTTTAATTTTTTAATATGTACTCCTGGCTCCTGCTATAACCTAACTGCTCCCCAGTCTCCCCCACAATTAAGCTGTGTGAGCACAGTCAGATATTATACATAGATGATGCAGCAGCACACTGGGCTGAGCACAGATATGGTATGTGACTGAGTCACTGTGTATCGTTTTTTCAGGCAGAGAACGGATTATATTAAATAATATAAAACTGCACTGGTGGTCACTGGTCAGTCACTAGTATAACTAACTAATACTATCAGCAAAATTCTGCACTCTCTGTCTGAGTACTCCTCCTAAGCTCCAGTAAATGAAGTGTCACTGTCTCACTCTGTCACTAGTATAACTAACTAATACTATCAGCAAAATTCTGCACTCTCTGTCTGAGTACTCCTCCTAAGCTCCAGTAAATGAAGTGTCACTGTCTCACTCTCACTCTCCTATCTATTTCTTCTCTAAACGGAGAGGACGCCAGCCACGTCCTCTCACTATCAATCTCAATGCACGTGTAAAATGGCGGCGACGCGCGGCTCCTTATATAGAATCCGAGTCTCGCGATAGAATCCGAGCCTCGCGTGAATCCGACAGCGTCATGATGACGTTCGGGCGCGCTCGGGTTAACCGAGCAAGGCGGGAAGATCCGAGTCGCTCGGATCCGTGTAAAAAAAGCTGAAGTTCGGGCGGGTTCGGATTCCGAGGAACCGAACCCGCTCATCTCTAGAATAGACTGGAAACAAGTGGAAATTAATGTTATTGAGGTTAATAATACTGTAGGATCAAAATTACCCCTCAAATTCTGTGATTTTTAGCTGTTTTTATGTGTTTTTTTTTTTTAAATCATCAAGATCCAAAACCGAAACCCAAAATCCGAAAGGGTGGTTTTGGCAAAACCAATGCAGATCCAAAACATGAGCTGGGATCCAGATCCAAAACCAAAACACGAAAAGTGCCCACCGCACATCTCTAATATTTATGCACTGATTGACAAGGGGTAACGCTTGTCTCCTAAAATAAAAGTCTCAGCGTATGCTGATGATATTTATTACACTAGCACCCATACAGCCTTCCCTGGCTCATAATTCCATTTTTCTCACATTAACTCATAATGTGGGATTTAGTGGGAGCTTTACATTGACTGTGATGGATTCTTGAGGTCACCACTTGGTCTGGTTTCCCAATTTATGGACCAACAGACTCTAAAGCAGCTTTCCCATACACAATGGGGGTAATTCTGACATGTTCGCTCGCTGCTGTTCATCGCAGCACAGTAAACAGGCAAGAAGTACGCATGCAGCGGTGCCGCAGTGCGCCGGCACATATGAGACAGTTGAAGGCTGTCGTTCCATAGCGATCGCCTCTACCTGATTGACAGGCAGAGGTGGTCGATGGGCTGGAGGGGGTGGAACGGCAGTGTTTGGCAGCCCTTTTGTAGGCACAGTTCGGCCAACGCAGGCATGGCTGGACTGTGCGGGGGCGGCCCGCAGCAGATGCGTGACATCACACGCAGCCGATGCGAGCTGGGTAGTGACAAGTAACCACCAGGCCAGCACGCAAAAGCTGCGCTGGCCGGGAGCTACTCCTGAAGTTCAAAAGCATCGCCGCTGTGCGATGCTTTTGCACTTCCGTGTGTGTGTGGGGGGGGGGGGAGGGGGGGGTCAGGCCTGACTGTGATGGGCATCCCCCCACATGTCTGAGTTCCTGATCGTAGCCCTGCAAAATTTTGCAGGGCTACGATCAACTCTGAATGGCCACCAATATGAGGCTGATTTTCCATGATTAACTATTCCACTATTTATTCATTCTCAAATCCGTAGCTCTATCATACCTCCCAACATGACCCTCTCCAGGAGGGACAGAATGCTCTGCTCCTAGACTTCCCTCTTACTCTATGATTGCCATCACCTGTGCTGAAACGCCTTTCTTATTCATTAACCTGTTCAACACAGGTGCCGGCAATCATAAATTAAGAAGAAAGTCCAGAAGCAGAGCATTGTGTCCCTCCTGGAGAGGGTCATGTTGGGAGGTATGGCTGTATTAACACACTGTTGTCTAAGTTGATGGAGGCAGATAAACAGCATTTAAAGGTGTGCTGTGATATAGCCCCAGGCTGGACTTCTAGACAACTTGTAAATATATGGATATCAGGTGCCTGCTTAATCTAGTCAAGGTAAACATAGATCTTTCTGAATAGAAAGTGAATTTCTGTACTCTTTCTTGGAAAACACACTTAAAGCTTTTGTACATCTCAATAAACACTTCATCTTGGCATCCTACGCAGAAATACATTATAAAATGCTGCACCGCTCATATATTATATCACACCTACAGATGTAGCCAGATTTAGCTTTGCCACATTGTGTATGCACGGGGATATGCTTTGTGGCAAATGGCTATAGGCAGCATGGCACATATACTGTAGTCATGAGTGCAATCACACCATTCAGCTCTATGTCCGTGTGCATGCATATGCACACATGCGGATATTCGGGTACACACCTGGTGCAATTACTTTGCCGAGATGTGTATGCAATGTGGCAAAAGACGTGAATGGCTGTACGTTGAGATTTCTCATGGGTTTCCTCAGCTAACTTCCATTGCTTCAAATGTCATCAGCCAGAGGCAGACATATATCTTTGTATGAGGTGTTGTGCAGAACTCTGGAGGTTTATAGCTCTATAGCATGGCCACAAGTGTGTGTGTGTGTGTGTGTGTGTGTGTGTGTGTGTGTGTGTGTGTGTGTGTGAAATGCCAAGGTGTCACGTGCCCCGGGTGCAGAGTCTTTTTTTTGGGGGGGGAAGGTACTCTGCCTTGCTTTATTGGCCAGCTGCTCTTCCAACCCCACCTGCCATGATTGCCTCCTGCAGCCACATATGGTGCCGCCATGGTCCCGCTGTTACAAGTCTGTGTCTTCCTCTGCCATCTCGCCTGGCAGCACCTCCTTCAAACCCTTCTGCCCGCACTCTAACCAGCTTTTTGATTAGGGATGGTACACGCTTAGATTTAGCTGTGCACGCACTGTCACCTGCCACCCTCTGACATCTGGCACCTGCTCCAAGCCAGAAATGCTGGCCTCACTGCATGGAGGCTAAGGACTGGACTTCACTCTCATCTATCCACTCCAGCTGTGAATTGATATATATATATATATATATATAAAATAGAGATGAACAGGTTCGATTCTCAGTCACTGTGGTGTCATGAACTGTTAGGGGTGCTGCCGCTGTACATGGGTGCTGCTGTACTGTCACTGTGCTGTACAGAGGCACTGTCCTGTATGCTGTAAAAATACAGGGGTGCTGTGAAAATACAGGGGTGTTGGTTCTGACTGAAATGATGTAAAAAATAAAGGAGTGCTGTGAAAATAAATGTACATTGGCCCTATGTTGTGTGCTGTAAACATACAGTGGTGCTGGTTCTTCCTGTATGCTGTTAAAAAACAGGGGTGTTATAAAGTTACACAGGCCCTGTCTTTTATGCTGTAAAATTACTGGGGTGCTGTGAAAATAAATGTACACTGGCACTGTCTTGTCTGCTGCAAAAATACAAGGATGCTGTGAAAACAAATGTACACTGGCCCTGTTTTATATGCTGTAAAAATACAGGGGTGATGTTTTTAAAATAAAGGTACACTGGCCTTGTCCATTATGTTGTAATAATACAGGGGTGCTGTGAAAATAAAGGTACACTGGCCCTGTCTTGTATGCTGTGAAAATACAGGGGTCATGTAAAAAAAGGTAAAATGCCCTGTCTTGCATGCTGTAAAATTACAGGGGTGCTGTGAAAATTATTGTACACTGGCACTGTCTTGTCTGCTGCAAAAATACAAGGATGCTGTGAAAATAAAGGTACACTGGCCCTGTCTTGTATGCCGTAAAATTACAGGGATGTTAAAATACAGGGGTGCTGGTCCTATCCTGTACGCTGTAAAAAAAAAACGGGAGCTGTGAAAATAGAGGGGTGCTAGTTCTGTCCTGTGTGCTGTAAAAATACAGGGGTGTTGTAAAGGAACTCTGGTGCTGTCTTGTATGCAATAAAATTACAGGGGTGCTGTGAAAACAAATGTACACTGGCCCTGTTTTATATGCTTTAAAAATACAGGGGTGCTGTTTTTAAAATAAAGGTACACTGGCCCTGTCCTCTATGTTGTAATAATACAGGGGTGCTGTGAAAATAAAGGTACACTGGCCCTGTCTTGTATGCTGTAAAATTACAGGGGTGTTAAAATACAGGGGTGCTGGTCCTATCCTGTATGCTGTAAAAATACAGGGGTGCTTATTCTGTCCTGTATGCTGTAAAAAATACAGGGGTGTTGTAAAGTACACAGACCCTGTCTTATATGATGTAAAATTACAGGGGTGCTGTAAAAATAAATGTACACTGGCCCTGTCTTGTATGCTGTAAAATTACAGGGATGCTGTGAAAATAAAGGTACACCGGTCCTGTCTTGTATGCTATAAACTTACAGGGGTGTTAAAATATGGGGTTGCTGGTCCTATCCTATAAAATACTGGGGTGCTGTGAAAATACAGAGGTCCTGGTTATGTCCTGTATGTTGTAAAATATACAGGGGTGTTGTAAAAGTACACCGGTGCTGTCTTGTATGCTGTAAAAATTCAGCGGTGCTGTGAAAATAAAGGTACACTGGCCATGTCCTGTATGCTGTAAAATTACAGGGGTGCTGTTGTTAAAATAAAGGTGTACTGGCCCTGTCCTGTATGCTATAATAATACAGGTGTGCTGTGAAAATAAATGTACACTGGCATTATCTTGTATGCTGTTAAAAATACAGGGGTGCTGTGAAAATAAAGGTACACTGGCCCTGTCTTGTATGCTGTAAAACTACATGGGTGCTGTGAAAATACAGGGGTGCTGGCCCTGTCCTGTATGCTGTAAAATTACAGGGGTGCTGTTAATATAAAGGTACACTGGCCTTTCCTGTATGCTGTAAAATTACAGGGGTGCTGTTTTTAAAATTAAGGTACACTGGCCATGTCCTACATGCTGTAAAAGTACAGGGGTGCTGTGAAAATAAAGGTACACTGGCCCTGTCCTGTATGCTGTAAAAATACAGGGGTGCTTTTATTAATATAAATGTACACTGGCCTTGTTCTGTATGCTTTAAAAATACAGGGGTGTTGTTGTTAAAATAAAGGTACACTGGCCCTCTCTTGTATGTTGTAAAATTGGAGAGAACATGGGCGCTACTTAATAAAATAGATAGTTAAATAGAGCAATTAGTATTTTTTAGAAAGTTGCTCCACTTTTCTAGCTGCCCACAGTTGGGGATCTGGACATCCACTAAAGCTAGGATACAACCAAAAAAATAAATATAAAGTAATATGGGCGCTCCAAAAAGATAAATTTGCAACAGCTGCTGGTTTGGTAAAATACAAATTTTAATGATATTCCCAAATAATTGCTGTATAAACTAGATCCTATATATATCACAGTATAAAAACAATAATCAAATTAATAACGCAATAAAAGACAATTGTCCAAAAGCTCAGAGCTTGCTGATCATGAAAATAGCCTATTGGATAACGTGGTTAGTATGCATAAGCCGGCTGTTGATAATCGTTAGTACTTTAGGCACATTGAGCTCAATAGCAAATTAGTAAAAGCAGTTCATTGCTTAGCATAGCCTGTTATACTTCACCAAGTCCTGGGCTGATCGTATGTGAGTCCAGTAATGTATGGCATATAGTAATTATAAACAGCTGCTGTCCACGTCTGTATTGCGTCTGTGAATAGGTCTCATTTGCTCCACTGGTTGATATAAAGAGCGGGTCGCTCGGCGACGGTACCCCAAGAATTGGGGGCTTCTACCTTGTTGCTGGTGGCCTGTGCCAACATAAGCCACTTGATTGCCAGGGAGAGCGGTAAGGGCAGCAAGCCCAGAGCTGCAGGGGACGCTGAGTTTGGCCGCGGTCAGCGGCTTTCGGGTTCGGGGCTTCCGGCTGCGTTTACTGTTAGGATCTCCTGCTCTGTGCTGCCACGTCGCCATGGCAACCGGGAGGCAAGTGTTAGCGAAGTAACCTGAGCGCAGCTGATACTCCGGTCCGGATTTTTACTGTGTAGTGGTTACAGGCTCTGTGCACGGCAGGGAATCCGGTGCTGGTTTTGTGCTCACAGTCTGTGAGGTCTGAGTGGGGCGTGGACAGCACCTGCTATATAAACCATCCTCTCAGGCTAGGCAAATGCTGCTGAATCTTTGTTTGTTAGTCAGTTCCAGAGAGTTAGCTAGTACTGTGTGACTTTGTATTTACTTGTTGCTTACTGCGAATAGGCCTTGGGATTCGGTACTTCATTCTGCCAATCCGGACCTAGCAGTAAGACTGGAGTCAGTTGTTTGACCTGCTGGGGTTCTTTTGCTATTCTGTGAACCCAGCAGGTTTGCGGCTGTACTCTCAGACCTGCTTGCTTAATCCTCCCTCACTGTGTAGGGGGTCCAGGTGTCAGTTTAGTGGCAGTAAGCTGAACCTGTGTTCTGCAAGTGGGGGTTAGGATTGTGGATACTCTCCTTGTGTCTATATTTCTATCTCTGACCAAGGAGTTTATTCTCACACCCGTTGGTAACCCTTTGGGCTTTTTTCTGTTGCTCTTAGCAACATCATTTCAGGTGCTCCACATGTTAAATCACTACACCTCGCTTCATTGTCCGCTCTATTCCATCTGAGCATTCCTGACACTAGGGAGACACCCAATTCCTGAGCCTTTGGGCTTCTCCGTTCACTTTGTGTTTATTAGTTATTCCATCACCTCCTGTGTATGTTATGTTATACTGTCTGTGAGTTCGTTTGCTTCGCTTCCCTCTCTGTTCATACACCGGTATACTCCTGTTAGCACTGGTGTGCGTAACATATTCAGCAGCCCTACTCCTGTTGAAATTTTGTGGGAATATGGAGCATACCCCTCAAAATACTTTGCAACAGGTGGTCGATCAGGTGCAGATCCTGACTCGACAATTTAATGAGATGTCCATTAAAATGAACACCCCGCAGGCTGCTAGCAAAGCTCCCGCAGCAGCAGCGGCAAGTTCAGGGGTTAAGGAGCCGAAAGTAAATCTCCCGGATCGTTTTTCTGGAGATCGCTCGCAGTTCTTTTGTTTCAAGGAGAGCTGTAAGCTATATTTCAGGCTTAGGCCCCAGTCTTCTGGGTCGGAGATTCAGCGGGTGGGCATGGTGATTTCCTTGCTAGAAGGAGACCCACAGGTCTGGGCATATGGGTTACAGCCTGACTGTTCATCGCTTAAAAGTGTTGATGCTTTTTTTACGGCACTGGGCATTTTGTATGATGACCCTGACAAGATGGCTTCAGCCGAGGCTCAGATTATGGTTCTTAAGCAAGGGCGACGGCCAGCTGATGTTTATAGTACGGAGTTTCGGAGGTTTGCTCATGATACCCAGTGGAATGACCCAGCCCTGAGAAACCAGTACCGAAGGGGCCTTTCTGACCAGATAAAGGACCAACTGGTACAAAATCCCTCGCCTGATAGCTTAGATCAGCTCATGCAGTTATCCATCCGGGTGGATAGACGGCTGAGAGAGCGTAGGCTTGAAAGGGAGACCGCAGTTTCCTTTTTTCCCAAGGGAACCTCAGACTCTGAGGAATATTCCGAGGAGCCTATGCAGATTGGGGCTACCCGCCTCTCCTCGCGTGAGAAGACGCGGAGGAGACAGCAGGGTTTGTGTTTGTACTGTGGGAATAAAGGTCATGTTGTAGTATCATGCCCAGAAAAACCGGAAAACTTCAGGGCCTGAGGGTGATGGGAAATATCCTGTCAGGCCAGAAGTCAGAATTTCCCAAAAAGACTTTTCTCATTCCGGTGACTTTGGAGATCCTCGGTCAAACTGTCAAAACTGAGGCCTTTGTTGACAGTGGGGCCGATGGGGTTTTCATGGACCGTCAATTCGCCCTGGAACACTCTGTTCCCTCAGTACCTTTGGCATCAGAGATTGAGATCTGTGGGTTAAATGGGGAACCATTGTCCCAGGGTAAAATTACCTCCTGCACCAGCCAAATTCCTTTGTTTATTGGAGCCACACACTCTGAAAAATTGTCTTTTTATGTGACTGTCTGTTCTTTTGCCCCATTGGTTTTGGGGTTACCCTGGTTAAGGGCCCATAACCCTCAATTTGACTGGGTCTCTGGGGAGATTTTTAGTTGGGGTAGTGATTGTTTCAGGAGTTGCTTGAGCCTTCCAGTCAGGCTCTCGCAGCTAAGTTTGCCAGGATTGCCAGGATGTTATGCAGATTTTGCGGATGTGTTCTCCAAAAAAGTTGCGGAGATACTACCTCCCCATCGCCCCTATGACTGTGCCATTGATTTGTTGCCGGATGCTAAGCTTCCCAAGAGCAGGTTGTACTCCCTGTCACGTCCTGAGACTCAGGCTATGGCAGAGTACATTCAGGAGAACTTGGCTAAGGGATTTATCAGACACTCACAGTCCCCAGTTGGGTCGGGGTTCTTCTTCGGGGGTAAAAAGGATGGTTCGTTGCGACCCTGCATCGACTTCAGGGAATTGAACCGTATCACGATTAAAAACTCGTACCCACTGCCTCTCATTTCGGTTTTGTTTGACCAGCTTCGTACTGCCACCAATTTTTCTAAGATTGACCTACGCGGTGCTTACAATCTAATCCGAATAAGAGAGGGGGATGAATGGAAGACTGCCTTTAATACCCACTCAGGGCATTATGAATATTTGGTGATGCCTTTTGGGCTCTCTAATGCCCCGGCAGTCTTCCAGGAATTCATGAACGATGTGCTCAGGGAATATTTGGACAGATTCTTAGTTGTTTATCTAGATGACATCCTAATCTCTCATTCCCTGGAGGAACATCGGAAGCATGTACGCTTAGTCCTCCAGAAACTCAGAGACCACCAGCTTGGGGCGAAGCTGGAGAAGTGCGAGTTTGAAGTCCAGCAAATCGCATTTCTAGGGTATATTATCTCCTCAGAAGGTTTCCAAATGGAGGGTTCTAAGGTACAGGCAGTCCTGGATTGGGTGCAGCCCACTAGTTTGAAGGCGCTTCAGCGTTTTCTGGGCTTTGCAAATTTTTATAGACGGTTTATCGCTGGATTTTCGTCTATAGTGGCCCCCTTGGTGGCACTCACTAAGAAAGGGGCGGATGTTGCTCACTGGTCTTGTGAGGCCAAAGCGGCCTTTGCCCGTCTCAAAAGGGCATTTGTCTCGGCCAAGGTGCTGCGACACCCAGATCCAGAGCGTCCTTTTGTGGTAGAAGTGGATGCCTCTGAGATAGGTATTGGGGCAGTGCTCTCTCAGATGGGAGTGTCTGATAATCGCCTTCATCCCTGTGCTTACTTTTCCCGTAAATTTTCGTCTGCCGAGATGAATTATGATGTGGGTAACCGGGAATTGTTGGCTATAAAGGATGCACTCGGGGAGTGGAGACACTGGCTTGAGGGGGCTAAGTTTGTGGTCTCAATTCTCACCGACCATAAGAATCTGGCATATTTAGAGTCAGCGAAGCGGCTCAATGCCAGGCAGGCACGATGGGCTTTGTTTTTTGCTCGCTTTAATTTTTTGATAACATATCGCCCTGGGTCAAAAAACATCAAGGCTGATGCGCTCTCGCAGAGTTTTGCTCCAGTTCAAGAGACCACCGAGGAGCCATTGCCCATTGTGTTCCCATCATGTATTAAAGTGGGCATTACCCAGGACCTCTTGTCATTAGTCCTTAGAGCACAGGAGCAGGCTCCTCCAGACCTTCCGGTAGGTCTCTTGTTTGTGCCTCCTAGGTTAAGACAGCGAGTGTTCCTGGAATTCCATGCCAAGAGGTCGGCAGGGCATCCGGGTATTGCCAGAACTCGGGAGTTGCTGTCTAGGGCGGTGTGGTGGCCCTCGATGGCTAGGGATGTGGATCAGTGGGTTCGGGCATGTGACGTTTGTGCCCGAAATAAAACTCCTAGAGGGGTTCCTGTCAGCCCATTACATCCACTCTCTATTCCGTCTAAGCCATGGACCCACATTTCCATGGATTTTGTGGTGGACTTGCCCAATTCCTCGGGGATGACAGCCATTTGGGTTGTCGTTGACAGGTATTCGAAGATGGCGCATTTCGTTCCACTGGTTGGGTTGCCATCGGCCAGACGCCTGTCTGAGTTATTTATGCAACATGTTGTGTGCCTCCACGGGTTGCCACTTGATGTGGTCTCTGACCGTGGATCCCAGTTTGTGGCCAAATTCTGGAGGGCATTTTGTTCTGATCTCCAGATTTCTGTGAGCTTGTCGTCAGGCTACCATCCACAGTCTAATGGGCAGACTGAGAGGGTGAACCAGTCCTTGGAGCAGTTCCTCAGGTGTTATGTCTCCAAGTGTCATACTGACTGGGTTGCTCATCTGTCAATGGCGGAGTTTGCCTATAACAACGCGGCTCACTCTGCTACAGGGATCTCTCCCTTCCTTTGTGTGTATGGGCATCATCCTAAGGCCAATTCTTTTGACCCCCTGGATTCCACGCCTGGTGGTTCCTCTGTTGTTTTGGTCCTTAGGGGTATTTGGAGGAAAGTGAAGAAAGCCCTTGTGTCTGTGTCATTAGTGACCAAAAGGGTTTTTGATAAGCGGAATAGACCCTGCAGCTTCAAATTAGGAGACTTCGTCTGGTTGTCCACCAAGAATTTGAAGTTGAGACAGCCATCTCATAAGTTAGGCCCCCGGTTCATCGGCCCTTATAAGATCACCAGGGTTATCAATCCGGTGGCATTTCAGTTAGATCTGCCCCGTTCATTGGGTATCAATAAAACATTTCATTGTTCCCTTTTTAAACTGGTGGTTAGTAATCCTTCTTCCAGTGGAAGACCTTCTCCTCTTCTGATACGGGGTCAGAGGGAGTTTGTGGTTGAAAGGGTTCTTGACTCCAAGATGGTTCGGGGTCGGCTGTCATTTTTGGTGCACTGGAAGGGGTATGGCCCGGAGGAGCGGTCGTGGGTGCGCAGTTGTGATCTTCATGCCCCCAGACTGATACGCTCTTTCTTCTCGCAGTTCCCCGATAAACCCGGTGGTAGGGGTTCTTTGACCCCTCGTTAGAGGGGGGGTACTGTTAGGATCTCCTGCTCTGTGCTGCCACGTCGCCATGGCAATCGGGAGGCAAGTGTTAGCGAAGTAACCTGAGCGCAGCTGATACTCCGGTCCGGGTTTTTACTGTGTAGTGGTTACAGGCTCTGTGCACGGCAGGGAATCCGGCGCTGGTTTTGTGCTCACAGTCTGTGAGGTCTGAGTGGGGCGTGGACAGCACCTGCTATATAAACCATCCTCTCAGGCTAGGCAAATGCTGCTGAATCTTTGTTTGTTAGTCAGTTCCAGAGAGTTAGCTAGTACTGTGTGACTTTGTATTTACTTGTTGCTTACTGCGAATAGGCCTTGGGATTCGGTACTTCATTCTGCCAATCCGGACCTAGCAGTAAGACTGGAGTCAGTTGTTTGACCTGCTGGGGTTCTTTTGCTATTCTGTGAACCCAGCAGGTTTGCGGCTGTACTCTCAGACCTGCTTGCTTAATCCTCCCTCACTGTGTAGGGGGTCCAGGTGTCAGTTTAGTGGCAGTAAGCTGAACCTGTGCCCTGCAAGTGGGGGTTAGGATTATGGATACTCTCCTTGTGTCTATATTTCTGTCTCTGACCAAGGAGTTTATTCCCACACCCGTTGGTAACCCTTTGGGGTTTTTTCTGTTGCTCTTAGCAACATCATTTCAGGTGCTCCACATGTTAAATCACTACACCTCGCTTCATTGTCCGCTCTATTCCATCTGAGCATTCCTGACACTAGGGAGACACCCAATTCCTGAGCCTTTGGGCTTCTCCGTTCACTTTGTGTTTATTAGTTATTCCATCACCTCCTGTGTATGTTATGTTATACTGTCTGTGAGTTTGTTTGCTTCGCTTCCCTCTCTGTTCATACACCGGTATACTCCTGTTAGCACTGGTGTGCGTAACAGTTCCACCTGCGTTCCACATTTAGAATTCAGTAACTGACGCGTTTCTCCGCCTCTCAAAGAGGCGGTTTCATCAGAGGTATGACTGAGAGTGTTCTAGGGCTCTATTTATACCCGCTTCTATTTCCTCATTAGTTACCACTTAGGGAGGTTATTTTTAACCCTTTTCTAGCATCGCCATCAGATTGTAACAGAAAAGACCAGCAGTTGGACAATATTAGTCATATTTACATTGTACTCTAAGGATATATAATCCACTAAGTACTATTACTCTCATTTAGAGAACATATATAAAAATATATTTATAAATTAAGTAAATACATAATCTCTATCACAAAATACATATATACAAATATGACTATAAGGCCACGTTGAGGTGTCCGACAGAAGACTACTCCACATATGTAAAGTCTTTTGAAACCCTGTACTTTCTTAGATCTTCTTAATTATTGGCTGACGACTTTAGTATACACTATAAACTCCAAATAAACACAAAGCAATATTTAAATATAGATATAGATTATCTCTGTATTCCCAGCAGTGTATTTAATTAACACTTTGCCCATTCTATGTCTATGTGTTAGTAACGTTCACACCGGGAAAGCACTTTGAAAATGATGTAGAATTCTCTGAAAGGGACCATAGAGTCAATATAAAAAAATTGAAGATTATGAACAAATGGTAATTTCCAATAAAACTAAGAAATTAGAACGTGATAGAGGGGATTACAAAACTGACACGGTTAGAACATACAATAGGCAACGTGAGTACTCAAGATCAGTTAATAGGAATTACATCAGGGAGTCTTCCAGTAAGGGGGCTAATTATACAAATGTAAGAAAGAGATCGAGGAGTACTACGGGGAAGTGGAAGATGATGAGGGGGAGGAATGTATTGTATAGAGGAAGTCCTAGTAGGGACTTGCGGGGAGTTGTCCTGCAAAATAGGTATGAATGCCTAACAAGGGGTGAGTATTCTCCGGCCTCTGTTGAAAGGGGGGGAACTAAACCGAAAAGACCCCCACAGAGTCAGGAGAATACTCGAGAAAATGATCAGGCTCATTTTTTGGAGCAGAGTCCCCAAAAACTAAATTCATCAAACAGACCCAATATGAATTACACAAAAAGAGGGAGAGAAAGAGATACAGAGGATGTAGGGGAGGAAAATGGCAGAAAAGGAAAAAAATCAAAGACATTACTAAATACAAAGGGTATATTTAACTTATCCTCCAGGGAATTGACCGACTGTGAGAAAACTTTGTTGAGCAAAGAAAGTACAGGGTCTCAAAAGACTTTACATATGTGGAGTAGTCTTCTGTCGGACACCTCAACGTGGCCTTATAGTCATATTTGTATATATTATTTTGTGATAGAGATTATGTATTTACTTAATTTATAAATATATTTTTATATATGTTCTCTAAATGAGAGTAATAGTACTTAGTGGATTATATATCCTTAGAGTACAATGTAAATATGACTAATATTGTCCAACTGCTGGTCTTTTCTATTACAATCTGATGGCAATGCTAGAAAAGGGTTAAAAATAACCTCCCTAAGTGGTAACTAATGAGGACATAGAAGCTGGTATAAATAGAGCCCTAGAACACTCTCAGTCATACCTCCGATGAAACCGCCCCTTTGAGAGGCGGAGAAATGCGTCAGTTGACTGAATTCTGACTGTGGAACGCAGCCGGAAGCCCCGAACCCGGAAGCTGCTGACCGCGGCCAAACTCGGCGTCCCCTGCAGCTCTGGGCTTGCTGCCCTTACCGCTCTCCCTGGCAATCAAGTGGCTTATGTTGGCACAGGCCACCAGCAACAAGGTAGAAGCCCCCAATTCTTGGGGTACCATCGCCGAGCGGCCCGCTCTTTATATCAACCAGTGGAGTAAATGAGACCTATTCACGGACGCAATACAGACGTGGACAGCATCTGTTTATAATTACTATATGCCATACATTACTGGACTCACATACGATCAGCCCATGACTTGGTGAAGTATAACAGGCTATGCTAAGCAATGAACTGCTTTTACTAATTTGCTATTGAGCTCAATTTGCCTAAAGTACTAACGATTATCAACAGCCGGCTTATGTATACTAACCACGTTATCCAATAGGTTATTTTCATGATCAGCAAGCTCTGAGCTTTTGGACAATTGTCTTTTATTGCGTTATTAATTCGATTATTGTTTTTATACTGTGATATATATAGGATCTAGGTTATACAGCAATTATTTGGGAATATCATTAAAAATTGTATTTTACCAAACCAGCAGCTGTTGCAAATATATCTTTTTGGAGCGCCCATATTACTTTATATTTTTTTGTTGTAAAATTAAATGGGTGCTGTAAAAATAAAGGGTCACTGTTCTGTGTGCTGTAATAATAAAGGGGTGCTGTCCTGTGAAATGGAGAACAAACATTTGGAGGAAAAAATAGCGAAAGATAAGGAACCATTTCCAGTTCATAGTACTAATTCTGTAGCTGCTGTAGCCACCAGTCATGACATTGATCATGCAATTCCATCAATGTCGTATTCTAAGGCCGATGCCCAATGTCATAGAGGGCATGTAAAATTCAAGAAGCATAAATTAATAACCAGAATAAAGAAAAATATCTGATGAGAAACCTAAAATTGGCAATATGCCATTCACAACACAAAGTGGTAAGGAAAGACTAATGCCTTGGCCTATGTTCATGACTTGTGGATCAGCTTCTCATGAAGATGGAAGCACTCCTCCCTCTTGAAAAACTAATAAAATTAGGCTTGTTAAAACCCAGGAAACAAAACAACTGTGCATTCAGAGATATCACAAATCCCCAAGAAGAGTCCAAGTTTGTCCGTGGTTGCAATGTCTAGGCCTGACATTTACAACACTGTTTGGGAAATGGAGGCAACTACCACCATTTGCACACCTTCTGCAAGTGCTGGGAGCGCCCAAAGACAATTCCATTGTGCATGTCTTTTCTTTGTCTACCACATTATTCCAGGTGTGATGCCATATTCAGGGCAGAGGGGCAGCACCCCATCAGTCCAGGAGTGCTGTTGCCTGTCTGCTGTGCTGTGTCATTCTTCAGTGGTGCTGCCTATGCTGTATAAGTCCAGTGGTGCTGCCTATCTGCTATATAAGTCCAGAGGCGCTGCCGTATGATTCCAGGGGTGCTGCTGTACTTGATCCTAGGTTTAAATTAAAGCCTGGAGCAGAATATGAAACAAGCTTTAACATCACAACCAGATTTGTGAAAACATATAGCCGCAAAAGTGGACATGGAAATTGCAGTTTTGATGAAGTGTTTTCCAATGAGAACACATTTGTGGCCAAAGTCAGTCAAACTCAAATGAGACAGAATCATAATCCAGAGCAACTGCTGGAAAAAAAACTGTATACCCAGCAATAGGGAGAGGTTCTTCTCAATTATTTCATGTTAGGGACTCACTCAAATGAATGGCTCCAATTAGTCAACCTTAATTTTGATTTATTATTAATGTTCCACATTTTGGGATTATTTATTTACAAAATGTGCATTTGTTGTAAAGGGTTCTTTTCCTAAGGGCTGCATAGGGTTATTGCAAGACCTTGCGGTGTTAGAAGAACAGAGTTTCAGTGATCTTGCATTGCATCAGCTTTCCATTGCACTGCAGCACTAGATGAGCCAGGAGCTCCTGTGAGGCACAAATAGTTAATGAATAAGGCCCAGTATGGAGTCTCATGGTGGCTTACAGCCGGGAAGATGTCTGACTTGCCAGGCTGAGGCATGCTGGTTGCACAGAGCTTCCTCCCACAGTCCTACTTGTAGTATGAAATGAGTTTTGACTGTAGAGTGGTAAGCTCCACTAGGATAGGGGCTCAATAACCAAAACAATTCACTGCACAGTCCTGCTTAGTATTTTACCGAACCCACCTGAACTCAACTTGCCCCATCCGGGGCTGCTGTGTGGGCTCAGGAGAGGCTGCTAAAACATCTAAGGTGCTGCTTTATTTAAAAATAAAATATGAAGAAAAATAAACAAGACACAGAGGTATGCTCACATGCGTGTAACTGGGAGTTGTGAAAAATGAAAATAAGACATCTGCCATAAAATATGTAAATAAAAATGCTATAAAAAAATGGAAAAAAAGAAACCCACAAGATTTTCACAAAGTAAGTCTCCAGACTCCATGAAGTGGAAAATTTCCAATCTTGATCCTGGAGTATACACCAGTTTATTTGCATACCAGCAATAAATCCGAGACTATCTTAATCCCTGAAAATGGAGAAGGAGGTACAAATTTGGAGGCTTTGGCACCTAGTTTTTCAGCTTGTCGAGTAATGTGGAAATTGTATATTTGCTTGGTTGAAGTCCTTTCCATTCCACACCAATATAGGGGGTAAATTTACTAAGATGGAAGTTCTATTTAAGATGGGATGTTGCCCATAGCAACCAATCACATTCTACTTCTCATTTATTTAGCACCTTCTAAGATAATACCTGGAATCTGATTGGTTGCTATGGGCAACATCCCATCTCAAGTAGAACTCCCATCTTAGTAAATCTACCCCTAGGAGTGGAGGTGAAAGCCTGTGTGTTGCTCCTGATTGCGTGTGCCTCTCTAAATTTTTATCACACTGTCCTCTCCTCTTGCCTTTTCTTATAATATGAAAAGTCATCAACTATGGAGGTGGTATGTTTGTAGCTAGCTATGATTCGGAGAAGTTGGCAAACTATTTCCATGGGGACCACCTGCCGCTGAAATGTTTATTAAACCATGCATGTCCTGTGTAAACAACATAAGGGTGGAACAATTCCATCTTGCACCTCTTTTTTTTCTTTGCGTGATGTGCTCTTTGGGACCTAGTTTTTAAAACTGCCCTCCTGTCTTCCACTGCAGTGCCACTCTTAGATGGGCCAGGTGTTTATGCCGCCCAATTGTGTCACTTAGCTTAGTCAACCAGCGACTATGGTGCAACATTTTGGCCTAAAAACAATATTGTGAGGTGTTCAAAATAGACTGGAAATGAGTGGAAATTAATGTTATTGAGGTTAATAATACTGTAGGATCAAAAATACCCCCAAATTCTGTGATTTTTAGCTGTTTTTATGTTTTTTCTAAAAAATCCAGATCCAAAACATGAAAGGGTGGTTTTGCCAAAAACGATCAAGGTCTAAAACACGAACAGAGATCCAGATACAAAACCAAAACACAAAACCCGAAAAAGTGTCCGCCACACATCTCTAGGAATAACGGACGGTTATTCTCTCAGAATAAGAAAAGCAATGTGAACGGGTTGCTAGGTCTTTAAAACCTAGGGAAAAAAACACTGTATAGAGAGAGACGGCACTAGGAGATATTCAAATGAAAATAAAATAAAATAATGGGGGTAGCGGAAAAGATGTCAAAAAGGGTGGATGTACAAGTGGAATTATACATGTAATCCAAAACTAGCCTACCAAATTCCAGACCCACACACATAACCTTCAATGCTTCCCTATCCAGTTACATCCCCTCTGTACAGTCCACATAACCTCACATTTTGTCTTCCAACATTGCTGGGTGATCATATCATACAACCCAGTAAGAACCTAGCAATCTGTGGAACCATTATGTAACAGGTAGCATCTATCCTTCCTCTATGTCTGTCTGTCTTTGCTCAGTTTTGTTCTATAACTGTTGTTCTAATTGTAAAGCGCAACGGAATATGCTGCGCTTTATAAGAAACTGCTAATAAATAAAAATAAAATAATAAATAAAACAAAAAAGTTAAAATAATTACGATGCTGCAGCATGGAATTTCTACTATTGTGCTTATGCATGTTTTGGCTACATGGCGAGAGTAGCCCCTCCTGGCAGCTAAGGGGGATGGGGAGTTGGGTGGAGGCAGAGTAGGGGCAGGAGCAACAGGTTATCATCAACATGGCAAGAGGAGCCTGTCCTTGCAGCCAAGGGAGGGAAGAGGAAAAGGGGGAGAGGGGAAGTGGAGAGCAGGGGAAGGGGTAAAGGCCATATAGCAGGATAGCAGGTAGCTAGCAATCACCTAACATACCTCCCAATATGACCCTCTCCAGGAGAGACACAATGCTCTGCTCCTGGACTTCCCTCATAATTTATGATTGCCATCACCTGTGCTGAAACACCTTTCTTATCCATTAACCTGTTCAAAACAGGTGCCGGCAATCATAAATGAAGAGAAAAGTCCAGGAGCAGAGCATTGTGTCCCTCTTGGAGAGTGTCATGTTGGGAGGTATGACCTAATGGTATCAGCCACAGAAACAGGTAAAGATGGGCTCTAACACACGGAGAATATAGGAACTTTGCAGCCACGCTGCGAGGTTACCTCTCTTTGGGGGTAATTCCAAGTTGATCGCAGCAGGATTTTTGTTAGCAATTGGGCAAAACCATGTGCACTGCAGGGGAGGCAGATATAACATGTGCAGAGAGAGTTAGATTTGGGTGGGGTGTGTTCAATCTGCAATCTAATTTGCAGTGTAAAAATAAAGCAGTCAGTATTTACCCTGCACAGAAACAAAATAACCCACCCAAATCTTACTCTCTCTACACATGTTATATCTGCCTCCCCTGCAGTGCACATGGTTTTGCCCAATTGCTATCAAAAATCCTGCTGCGATCAACTTGGAATTACCCCCTTTAGCTCTTATATTGCTGAAAGTGCTTGAAAGCAAAAAGGAAATAGGGACAGAAATATATAGTAGCACAAACAATGACAAAATACATGATTGGACACCAAAAAAAAAATCCTACCATTAAAAAACAGGAAACTAACAAACTAAAGAGGAATGAAAGGAAAAAACAGTTATACATAAAAAAAAACATGGAGCTTCGGAGCCACTAGCAAAACGAGCATTACCGCTGCAGGTACAATAACACAGACACTTAGCAGGATTGTGCATTACTTACACAAATAACAGGCAACTTCTGTGTGCATATCATGTACAACCACAAGTTCAATCCAAGTTCCACGGTCTCCACAACAGTCCCGCCTCACGCTACCAGCAGGACACAAGCAGAGAAGAGAGTGTGATCAAAGAGCTGCAATAACAGCCCATTCTCATCATCGTCACCTCCCCCTGTTGACGCACCCAAATGCAAAGTCCTCAGAAATATTTGAATTCGGAAAGGGGAAAGGTGCGATTGCTGCGAAGCAGAGAGGGGGGAACAGTAAGACGCCCAAAAGAAAACAATTGAATCCGGCCTTAAATGTCTATAAACATAACCAGAGAGTCAGTAATTACTGGAGGGTCATCAGCGAGCTCTGCATTAATAGCATGCCTCAACACCCCCGCTCTGTGCCTGAATCACATCACTATACCTTTGTATGGTGAGTGCGATTCATGAAGGTGAGGAAAGCTCTGCTTTCCGCTACTCTATGGAGTTCAGGTTCGCCATCTCAGGATGGCGCAACCTGAACTACGGTGTAGAGACCGCAGGGAAGCTCAATGCTTCCCTGCTCTCTGCTCTGCACCCGGCGATGGCTCCGCCCCCGACCTCCCAGCAACCACTGCGTCCTGCTGGGAGGTCAACAAACTGCACATGCGCAAAGGGACCCGCCGACGGATTCTGTGCATCGCAGGGAGGGACCACTGGAGATGACCTCACCGCAGGAGCCCCAGATACTGCAGTGCATTGTCGGAAGGGTGAGTATACATGAATTGCTACTTATTACAGCTATATATCGCATCGAAGCGATGCGATGTATAGTGATAAGTAGCAACTCTGTTTTCGTTTTCTTAGTGAATAGACCCCCTAATGAGTCATTTTTTTGACACTTCTACGGGGAGAAGTGCTTACATCATCATAAGAGGCAGAACCACTAGTCATAATTAAAGACCAAGGCCTTAGCCTTTCACTGCCACTATATGTGGTGAATCGCATATTGCCATTCTAATGTTTTGATGTTTATTCCTTGACCACTGTAAAATTATATTGCTTCTTTTTATTTTACATGCCCTGACTTAAGCCCTCTCTGACTTTGGGCATCGACCTTAGTAGATATTAATGACAGACTTGTATCGTAATCACTGGTGGCAGAAGCTCAAGCACTAGTATGTGCTTCCTGCTCTTTTCTAAATTGTTCCTCTTCCATATCTATCATCAAATACGAATGAAGTGAGGTACAGCATACACCTCAATTTGTACAAAAAATGTAACACCTACAGTGTCACAATATGTGTATGAGTCTGAAATAATCATATAACACTTTGGGTGACTTCCAACTACAGTGTCACACAATACTGCTAGAGTTAGAAATAATAATATAACACTGCTGTTCACTTCCATCCAACTTTGTCTCCTTTCTACAGACAGGCTTTGTTAGGGGCAGATCCTTGGTACACAATATGCGTCAGCTGATTGCTGTTCTGACCAAATCTTATTGGATACATAACAGACTAGTGAATTGTGTTGCTGATGAGGTGTTTGACCTGGTGTCTAGGGCTCACTTACAACGAATCTTTCATCTTAAACATTTTGGGTCTGATTTTGCTAATTTCATTTAAACTTTATGGTATATAAATCTCCTTTATGTCAATGGGGTGAATACTGGAATCTTTCATTTGCACTGAGGAACATGACAGGGTTGCCCCCTATCACCCCTCCTTTTTAATATTGCATTAGACCCAGTTATTCATCACTTTTATTTATGCACTAATTTGCAATGGGTAATGATTGAGTCTCATGAACCAAAAGTCTCAGCGTATGCTGATGATCTTTTATTACACTACCACCCATGTGGCCTTCCCTGGTTCTTGAATGGGTGTGTCAGCTCATAATTCCATTTTTCGCCCATTAACTGATAACGTGGTATTTAGTGGTAGCTTTACATCGACTGTGCTGGATTTCTTGGGTCTGGTTTACCAATTTCTGGACTAACGGACTCGAAAAGCCGCTTTCTCATACTCAGTTGGAGGCTGATTTTCCACATTTAACTATTCCACTATTTATTTATTCTCAAATCTTAGCTCTATTAACACACTGTTATCTAAGTTGATGGAGGCAGATAAAGATAATGCATTTGTAGGTGTGCTGTGTTGTTGCCCCAGGCTGTACTTCTAGACAACTTGTAAATATACCGATATCATGTGCCTGCTTAATCTAGTAAGGTAAACATAGGTCTATCTAAATAGAAGTGGATTTTCCTAATCTTTTATGGAAAACATACTTAAAGCTTTTGTATGTCTCAATAAACATCTCATCTCAGCATTCTATGCAGAAATACATAATAAAATGCTTCACCGCTCATATACTATATCTTTCCTACAGATGTAGTCATGGGTGCAATCATACCATTTAGTTCTATGGCCGTAAGCATCCATATGCACACATGCGGACATTCACGGACACACTTGGTGCAACTTGTTTGCCACGATGCGTACGCATTGAGGCAAAAGATGAAGTTGTGTTTTCACACAGTGTTCCCCAACTAACTCCTATTGTTTCAAATGTCATCAGCCAGAGGTAAACATACATCATTTTTTGTGGTGTTGTGCAGAATTTTGGAGGTTTTGGTCACTTATACAGTCATATAAGACTGATGATTATTATTATTATTATTATTATTACATTTTATGTAAATAACAAAAATAGAGTACAGGTAACAAAGAGCACCACAATTCTAAAAAACATAATACAGCTTAGATGTAAGTAGCGAGTGAGTGATCAGCGTGCTACTAGGAGCTGGTTGCCATAGATACAGATGAGCCTTTACCAGCAGGAGAAAAAGTAGGTAAAGATGGTCACTGAGTAGGAGAAGGCTGTGAGTTAAATGTGTTGAGAAGAAGGTTTTGACAACAAGAGGAGAGATGGCCCTGCTCTGAGGAGCTTACAATCTAGTGGGAATGGGCAACAGACAGATGACATGAGGTGCAAGAAAGCGGGAGGCAGCCTGATGGCAGGGTGTATGCAAAGCAGAGATGATCAAGGCATAAGGCAGGGGGATGGAGGAGCTGCCTCAGGACTAGGTTTTGCATCGGAAGGGTTTTCTTTGATGAATAGGTGGGTTTTAAGTGCCCATTTGAAGCTTTGCAAGGTCGGGGAGAAACTAATGGAGCGGGGGAGCATGTTCCACTGTAGGGGTGCAGCACGGGCAAAATCTTGAATTTAAGCATGGGAAGCAGTGACAAGGGTAGAGGAGAGGCGGTTGTCATTGACCGACCATAGGGGGCAGGCAGCGAGTATAAAGGGAGAGGAGGTTGGAGATGTAGGGAGCAGTGGAATTAGAGATGGCCTTGTATGTGTTATGATTCCAGCACTCCTGGTCAGAGGAGATCTTATGACAAGGACCTGAGCACTGGAATGGAATGCTGGGGACGGGAGCAGGAAAGAATAATAGCCCCTGGCGCCCTAACTCTGTTGTCTCACCCGTGCTGTCAGAAATCCCTTGCGAGACTATGGTTTCTTGAGCCCTTGGCAGCCGCGTTTGAAGGGCGGATTATGTCTGCCCAACTCCGATGCCCCCCGGTCTTAATGAGAGACAAAGGGAAATCCGAGGCAGGATGATAACAAGAGGCCCTCTATCTAACAAACAAGCCAGGGGCTACGAGCTAACTAAAAAACCTAAAGTATGTGCGGAAAAACCGCCAGGGAAAAGAACAACCAAAATCCACTTGTCCAATACTCCTACCCGGCACCGCCGAATACCAGAGTGGACCTGTGGAAGCGGAACCCTCCGCAAAATGCTCCAAACACAAATTATAAAGGGTAAAGCGGCCGAGCCGCTACACACGGCAGAGCCGCGACTCACGAACACCACTGGATGTTAAACGGTGATCAGTCAGGACTCCAGGGACGAGATGATAACTCCCGAGTACAGGACTTCAGAGGACTGGAATGACCGGATACAGCAGGACTGGAAACAGACTCTCAGCAAACAAGACAGCATGCAAGAAGCTATTACCGGCGTCTGTGAGAAGCCCTGAGAGTGTATTTAATGAGGAGTCCTCCAATCAGCTGCTGACAGAGCTGATTAGAATCAATGCCGTGCAGCTGCCTTGCTGCACGGCCAGAGAACAGGTGCACTTATTAATTCCAAAAGGACCCAGCAACGGGGAACGCAGTCCGCCAGTGGCGTCCCCGTTGCTAGGGTCTGTGCGGCTCAGCGCGTCCGGCGTCTAGCATTGCTAGGGAGCCGGCGGCTGTACGCGCATGGCGTCCCTAGTTGCTAGGCGCCGGGCCGCGCATACGAGCTGACCCCAGGGCCTAACAGTACCCCCCCTTGAGGAGGGGTCAAGGAACCCCTAAAGCCAGGTTTCCGAGGAAATTCCCGAAAAAATGCCCTCTTGAGCCTCGGGGCATGAAGATCCTTATCCAGGACCCAAGACCTTTCCTCCGGACCATAGCCTCTCCAGTGAACCAGAAAATAAAGCCGGCCCCGGGACAATTTGGAATCGAGAACCTTCTCCACCAAGAACTCCTGTTGTCCCTGTACATCCACCGGAGATCTACCCTGAGAGATCCTCAGAGGAAATCTACTGGAAGAAACGTATAGTTTCAACAGGGAGCAATGAAACGTATTTCCAATCCTGAGAGATCTTGGTAAACGTAACCGGAAGGCAACTGGGTTGACTCTTTTAATAATAAGAAATGGCCCAATAAATTTGGGTCCCAATCTAGCCGAGGATTGTCGAAGCCTGATGTTACGAGTCGACAACCATACCCTATCTCCCACCTTAAAAGTGCAAGGACGTCGGAGCCTGTCAGAAATTTTTTTCTCTCGAAAGGCCGCTTTTCTGAGAGCAAAGTGCACTTTTTTTCCAAATGGCTCTGAGATGGGAGGTTAAGGTTAGCGAGGAGACTGAGGAATGATGAAAAAAAGAATTAGCTCTGGGGTGAAAACCAAAAACTGAAAAGAATGGAGACACTTTAGTGGAGGAATGACAAGAATTATTGTAAGCAAACTCCGCCAATGGAAGAAACTCGGACCAATCATTCTGGAGTTTGGCGGAATACAAACGCAAATACTGTTTCAATGATTGGTTAACTCGCTCGGTTTGCCCGTTGGATTGTGGGTGGTAACCGGATGTTAACGACAATTTCATCTTCAATGAAGCACAAAAACATTTCCAGAATTGTGCGATGAATTGTGGACCCCGATCAGAAACAATATCAGTAGGCAACCCATGAAGTCTGAAAACATGGCGGAGAAACAAAGCTGCCAACCCTTGGGCAGATGGCAGTCGGGGAAGAGCAATGAAATGAGCCATCTTGCTAAAACGGTCCACTACCACCCATATGACTCGGAATCCGGCTGAAAGGGGAAGGTCAACCACAAAATCCATGGAAATATGAGACCATGGCCTGAGAGGGACATTTAAGGGCATAAGTTGCCCGATAGGCAAGGAACGGGGAACCTTATGCTGTGCACAGACCTGACATGAATAAACAAAGTCCTTAACGTCTTTAGAAAGACCAGGCCACCATACTGAGCGAGAGACTAACTCCAAAGTCTTAGAGATTCCCGGATGCCCGGAAACTTTGTTATCATGGAATTCCGTTAAAACAGTAGCTCTCAAAAACTCAGGGACGTAAAGACGACCAGCAGGAGTATTTCCAGGAGCTTGGTGTTGAAGCTGTTTTAACTGGGTAAATAAATCTTGTGTGAGGCCTGCCCAGATGACAGAGGATGGAAGTATGGGAGTAACAGGACTGTTATTGTGAACCGGAAGAAAGCTGCGTGACAGGGCATCAGCCTTTGTATTCTTGGAACCAGGCCTGAAAGTGATTATAAATTTGAAACGAGTAAAAAATAAAGCCCAACGTGCCTGCCGGCCATTAAGCCGTTTAGCCGATTCGATGTATTGCAGGTTTTTATGGTCAGTCAATACTGAAATAGTATGTTTTGCTCCCTCCAGCCAATGCCTCCACTCCTCGAAAGCCCACTTTACCGCCAGTAACTCCCGATTACCAACGTCATAGTTGGATTCAGCGGAGGAGAATTTCCTGGACATAAAGGCACAAGGATGTAATTCCAGAGACTCCAGATCCTTTTGAGAAAGGACAGCCCCCACTCCAATCTCCGAGGCATCAACCTCCACAACAAAGGGCAATTCTGGATTGGGATGTCTGAGGACTGGAGCCGAGACAAAGGCTTGTTTCAAGGCCCGGAATGACAACTCAGCTTCACGCGACCAGTTGGTAGGATCCGCTCCTTTCTTTGTCAGAGCTACAATGGGAGCAACCAGGTCAGAAAAAGAATGAATGAACCTCCTATAATAATTCGCAAACCCTAAAAAGCGCTGAATTGCTTTTAAATTGGAGGGTTGCGCCCAACTAAGGATGGCCTGGAGCTTCTTTGGTTCCATGGAAAATCCCCGAGGGGAAATAATGTACCCTAAAAAAGATACTTCCGTGATATGAAACTCACACTTCTCCAGCTTGGCATATAAATAATTCTCACGTAACTTTTGAAGAACCAGACGGACCTGGGTAACATGTTGTTCCATTGATTCAGAATAAATCAGGATGTCGTCTAAGTAAACGACCACGAATTTCCCTAGGAAGTCACGGAGCACATCGTTAATGAGGCCTTGAAAAACTGCTGGAGCATTAGACAAGCCGAACGGCATCACCACGTACTCGTAGTGACCCGACTGAGTACTGAAGGCCGTCTTCCACTCATCTCCAGATTTAATTTGGATGAGGTTGTACGCTCCTGTAAGGTCAATTTTAGAAAAAATCACAGCCGAACGTAACTGATCAAAGAGTACAGAAATCAGCGGCAAAGGATAAGTGTTTTTAACTGAGATCTTATTCAGGGCTCTAAAGTCAATGCAAGGTCTAAGCGAGCCATCCTTTTTCTCCACAAAGAAGAAGCCTGCACTTAAAGGAGATTTTGATGGTCTAATAAATCCTTTCTCTAGGCTCTCCTTAACATAATCATTCATAGCCGCAGTTTCTGGCCCGGATAATGCATATAGTCTTCCCTTTGGCAAAGCGGCACCAGGAATTAGCTCAATAGCACAATCATAAGGCCGATGGGGAGGCAGAATGTCCGCATTGCCTTTGGAAAAGAAAAGACATCAGCAAACTCCTGGTATTCCACAGGAATGAGTTCTGGAATGACAGCTGCTACTCTGACTGGAAACGTAATACATTCCTCAGCACAAAAAGTTCCCCACTGTGAAATCTCCCCTGACCGCCAATCAATGGTGGGATTATGAAAGGCCAGCCAAGGGTGACCCAGAACAACTGGAACTGCTGGGCAATGAGTAAGAAAGAACTCGATTTTTTCAGAATGTAGAGCTCCTACTGTAAGTAATACAGGGGGTGTACGGAGAGAAATAACCCCATTGGACAGTGGACTCCCATCTAAGCCATGCATGGTGACACACCTACCCAAAGGTAACTGAGGAATGCCTAAGGCCTTAGCCCAAGTTAAATCCATAAAGTTTCCTGCAGCTCCACTGTCAACAAAAGCCGACACCGAAGAACTGAGGCTGCCAAAGGAAACTTTAACTGGGACTAAAAGGGAGTTATTCGAGGAGATAAGCTGCAGACCTAGGTGAACCCCCTCACAATTCACCTGGTCAAGGCGTTTCCCGACTTGTTTGGACAATTACGAGCAAAATGTCCCTTACCCCCACAGTACAGACAAAGACCAGAATTTTGCCTTCTGGCTCTTTCTTCAGGAGACAGCCGGGAGAGACCCATCTGCATGGGCTCCTCTACGTCTTCAGGAATGGAATATACACACGGACTTGACCTTACAGGTGCTCCTTTTTCAGCCCTCCGCTCTCTGAGACAACGATCAATCTTATTAGAAAGCTCCATGAACTTATCGAGAGTCTCAGGAGCGGGGTACTGAAGGAGACTGTCTTTTATAGACTCTGATTAGCCGAGGCGAAACTGACTGCGCAGGGCTGGGTCATTCCAGCCACAGTCGTTCGACCAACGGCGAAACTCCGTACAATAAATCTCAGCAGGATTCCTACCCTGTCTGAGAGCGCGCAACTGACTTTCAGCGGACGCCTCTCTATCAGGGTCATCATACAAGAGCCCTAAAGACCCAAAAAAAGCGTCAACTGACAAAAATGCCGGATCCTCTGCTTTTAAACCAAATGCCCAGGTCTGAGGATCCCCCTGGAGCAAAGAAATAATAATCCCGACCCGCTGAGATTCAGTACCCGAGGAAGTCGGTCTTAAACGAAAATAAAGTTTACAGGATTCTTTAAATTAAAAAACTCTTTCCTATCACCAGAAAAACGGTCAGGCAAATGCATCTTTAGTTCAGGGACTACCTTCGGGGAAGCTCGCAAAAGATCTTCCTGCGACTTCACCCGAAGGGAAAGATCCTGAACCATCTGAGTAAGTTCTTGAATCTGGCTGACTAAGAGCTGACCAGGATTTGGCCCTAAACCTGTTGGATTCATGAGGCCGATAAATTCTCACAAAACTGAATGAGAAAAAAAAAATTAAACCCCGTTTAATTTTTAAGTTTTGGTATGGCCGGTAATAATGTTATGATTCCAGCACTCCTGGTCAGAGGAGATCTTATGACAAGGACCGGAGCACTGGAATGGAATGCTGGGGACGGGAGCAGGAAATAATAATAGCCCCTGGCGCCCTAACTCTGTTGTCTCACCCGTGCTGTCAGAAATCCCTTGCGAGACTATGGTTTCTTGAGCCCTTGGCAGCCGCGTTTGAAGGGCGGATTATGTCTGCCCAACTCCGATGCCCCCCGGTCTTAATGAGAGACAAAGGGAAATCCGAGGCAGGATGATAACAAGAGGCCCTCTATCTAACAAACAAGCCAGGGGCTACGAGCTAACTAAAAAACCTAAAGTATGTGCGGAAAAACCGCCAGGGAAAAGAACAACCAAAATCCACTTGTCCAATACTCCTACCCGGCACCGCCGAATACCAGAGTGGACCTGTGGAAGCGGAACCCTCCGCAAAATGCTCCAAACACAAATTATAAAGGGTAAAGCGGCCGAGCCGCTACACACGGCAGAGCCGCGACTCACGAACACCACTGGATGTTAAACGGTGATCAGTCAGGACTCCAGAGACGAGATGATAACTCCCGAGTACAGGACTTCAGAGGACTGGAATGACCGGATACAGCAGGACTGGAAACAGACTCTCAGCAAACAAGACAGCATGCAAGAAGCTATTACCGGCGTCTGTGAGAAGCCCTGAGAGTGTATTTAATGAGGAGTCCTCCAATCAGCTGCTGACAGAGCTGATTAGAATCAATGCCGTGCAGCTGCCTTGCTGCACGGCCAGAGAACAGGTGCACTTATTAATTCCAAAAGGACCCCGCAACGGGGAAAGCGGTCCGCCAGTGGCGTCCCCGTTGCTAGGGTCCGTGCGGCTCAGCGCGCCCGGTGTCTAGCGTTGCTAGGGAGCCGGCGGCTGTACGCGCACGGCGTCCCTAGTTGCTAGGCGCCGGGCCGCGCATACGAGCGGACCCCGGCGCCTAACAGTATGAAATTGCAATTTTGATTGTGTTTTCCAATGAGACCACATTTGTGGCCAAAGTCAGTCAGACTCAGAAGAGACAGAATCATAATCCAGCGCAACTGCTGGAAAAAACTGTACCCAGCATTAGGGAGAAGTTCTTCTCAATTATTTCGTGTTAGGGACTTACTCAAATGAATGGCTCCAATTAGTCAACCTTAATTTTGATTTATTATTAATGTTCCACATTTTGGGATTATTTACAAAATGCGCATTTGTTGTAAAGGGTTCTTTTCCTAAGGGCTGCATAGGGTTATCGCAAGACCTCGCGGTGAGTTTTAGTGATCTTGCATTGCATCAGATTTCCATTGCACTGCAGCACTAGATGGGCCAGGAGATCCTGTGAGGCACAAACAGTTACTGAGTAAGGCCCAGTATAGAGTCTCATGATGGCTTACAGCCGGGAAGATGTCTGACTTGCCAGGCTGAGGCATGCTGGTTGCACAGAGCTTCCTCCCACAGTCCTACTTGTAGTATGAAATGAGTTTTGACTGTAGAGTGGTAAGCTCCACTAGGGCAGGGGCTCAATATCCCAAAAAATTCACTGCACAGTCCTGCTTAGTACATTACTGAACCCACCCGAACTCAACTTGCCCCATCCGGGGCTGCTGTGGGGTCTCAGGAGAGGCTGCTAAAACATCTAAGGGGCTGCTTTATTTAAAAATAAAATATGAAGAAAAATAAACAAGACACAAGTATGCTCACGTGTGTAACTGGAACACACAGGTATGCTCACATGCGTGTAACTGGGAGTTATGAAAAAATGAAAATAAGACATCTGCCATAAAATATTTAAATAAAAATGCAATAAAAAAATTGAAAAAAAGAAACCCACAAGATTTTCACAAAATAAGTCTCCAGCCTCCGTGGAGTGGAACATATCCAATCTTGATCCTGTGGCATACACCAGTGTATTTGCATCCCAGCAATAAATCTGAGATTATCTTAATCCTTGAAAATGGAGAAGGTGGTAAAAATTTGGGGGCTTTAGCACCTAGTTTTTCAGCTTGTCCAGTAATGTGGAAATTGTATATTTGCTTGATTGAAGTCCTTTCCATTCCACACCAATATAGGGGGTAAATTTACTAAGATGGAAGTTCTATTTAAGATGGGATGTTGCTCATAGCAACCAAACAGATTCTGCTTCTCATTTATTTAGCACCTTCTAGAAAGGGCATTTCCAACCGCGGTCCTCAAGGCACACCAACAGTGCAGGTTTTAGTAATATCCAGGCTTCAGCACAGATGGTTAAATCAAAATAACTGAGGTTCTAATTAAGTCACCTGTGTTCAAGCCTGAACGTCACTAATACCAGGAGGTATATTTATTAAACTCCCGATTTTGTCCGATTTTGTGTTTTTTTTGTCAAAGTGTCATCTCGGGAATTTACTAAACCCAAATCCCGGCAGTGATGAGGGGATTCATAATGTATTTCACAACAGAGTTTACAAATACAAATGAATACACCAGCAGCCAAACACAGCTGTTTAGGTATTGAACACGGTAATTTACTAAAAAATCGTATTTGTAATTATCACCGTAAAATGACCATTGCGTCCGTGAAAAATAGAAATTTGTTAAAAAAAATACGAAAATAAAATAGACCTGCTTTTGAAAAGCGTGTTGAGATGTGTTTCATCTTAAACATAAATTACCCCTACATTTTTGGCAGCATAACAAAGAACATACGCATATGAATACAATCCCACCCTCACAAATGGCTGTTGGCCTGTGCTGCAGTAAATTTATGTGTTCAGATTAGAGATGTGCAGCGGGCATTTTTCGGGTTTTGTGTTTTGGTTTCACTGTTGTCTTTTGGATTCGGACATGTTTTGGCAAGACCTCCCTGAAAAATTTTTTTCGGATTCGGCTGCGTTTTGGATTCGGGTGTTTTTTTCCCCCCAAAAACCCCTCAAAAACAGCTTAAATCATAGAATTTGGGGGTCATTTTGATCCTATAGTATTATTAACCTCAATAACCATAATTTCCATTCATTTCCAGTCTATTCTGAACATCTCACAATAATATTTTTAGTCCTAAAATTTGCACTGAGGTCGCTAGATGACTAAGCTAAGCGACCCAAGTGGGCGGCACAAACACCTGGCCCATCTATGAGTGGCACTGCAGTGTCAGACAGGATTGCACTTAAAAAAATAGTCCCCAAACAGCATATGACTCAAAGATAAATAAATAAAAAAAGAGGTGCAAGATGGAATTGTCTTTGGGCCCTCCCACCCACCCTTATGTTGTATAAACAGGACATGCACACTTTAACAAACCCATCATTTCAGCGACAGTGTCTGCCACACAGCTGTGGCTGAAATGATTGGTTGGTTTGGGCCCCCACCAAAACTGAAGCAATCAATCTCTCCTTGCACAAACTGGCTCTACAGAGGCAAGATGTCCACCTCCTCATCGTCCGATTCCTCACCCCTTTCACTGTGTACATCCCCCTCCTCACAGAGTATTCATTCGTCCCCACTGGAATCCACCATCACAAGTCCCTGTGTACTTTCTGGAGGCAATTGCTGGTAAATGTCTCCACGGAGGATTTTATTATAATTAATTTTGCTGAACATCATCTTCTCCACATTTTCTGGAAGTAACCTCCTACACCAATCGCTGACAAGGTTACCGGTTGCACTAAACACTCTTTCAGAGTACACACTGGCGGGGGAGCAATTTAGGTAAAATAAAGCCAATTTGTACAAGGGCCTCCAAATTGCCTCTTTTTCCTGCCAGTATACGTACGGACTGTCTGACATGCTTACAGTGATGTACAGTGATGCTGTCACTCTTATAATCCTCCACCATTCTTTCAATAGTGACAGAATCATATGCAGTGACAGTAGATGACATGTCAGTAATCGTTGGCAGGTCCTTCAGTCCGGACCAGATGTCAGCACTTGCTCCTGACTGCCCTGCATCACCACCAGCGGGTGGTTTTGAAAATGTTATCCTTTTCCTGGCAGTTCCAGTGGTGGTAGAAAATGAAGGAGGAGCTGTTGGCGGGTCACGTTCCACTTGACTTGACAAGTGTCTCACCAGCAGGTCTTTGAACATCTGCAGACTTGTGTCTGCCGGAAAAAGAGATACAACGTAGGCTTTAAACCTAGGATTGAGCACGGTGGCCAAAATGTACTGCTCTGATTTCAACAGATTGACCACCCGTGAATCCTGGTTAAGCAAATGAAGGGCTCCATCCACAAGTCCCACATGCCTAGCGGAATCGCTCCATTATAGCTCCTCCTTCAATCTTTCCAGTTGCTTCTGCAAATCCTGATGAGGGTAATGACCTGACTTAGGCTGGCAGTGTCTGAACTGACTTCACGTGTGGCAAGTTCACAGGGTTGGAGAACCTTGCATTACATGGAAATCATTCTCTACTGTGCTTGAGTCAGGTGCATTCCCCCTCCTTTCCCTATATCGTAGGTAGATGTATAGGCTTGAATGGCCTTTTGCTGCTCCTCCATCCTCTGAAGCATATAGAGGGTTGAATTCCACCTCGTTACCACCTCTTTCTTCAGCTTATGGCAGGGCATGTTCAGGAGTGTTTGCTGGTGCTCCAGTCTTCGGCACGTGGTGGCAATTATTCGGGCCACCGACAGCATCTCCTGCATGCCCCTGTCGTTTTTAAAAAAAATTCTGCACCACTAAATTCATTGTATGTGCAAAACATAGGAAGTGCTGGAATTTGCCCAGATGTAATGCACGCACAATATTGGTGGCGTTGTCCGATGTCACAAATCCCCAGGAGAGTCCAATTGGGGTAAGCCAATCTGCGATGATGTTCCTTAGTCTCCGTAAGAGGTTGTCGGCTGTGTGCCTCTTATGGAAAGCGGTGATACAAAGCGTAGCCTGCCTAGCAACGACTTGGCATTTGTGAGATGCTGCTACTGGTGCTGCTGCTGTTGTTGCTGCGGAAGGCAAAACATCTACCCAGTGGGCTGTCACAGTCATATAGTCCTGAGTCTGCCCTGCTCCACTTGTCCACATGTGCGTGGTTAAGCGAACAGTGGATATAACTGCATTTTTAGGACACTGGTGACTCTTTTTCTGATGTCTGTGTACATTCTCGTTATCGCCTGCCTTGAGAAGTGGAACCTAGATGGTATTTGGTACTGGGGACCCACTACTTCAAGCAATTCTCTAGTTCCCTGTGAACTAACGGCAGATACCTATGCAAAAATGGAATTTGGAGTAACTCGTTGGGCGCTGAAAGTTTTTTTTGTTGCTGCCTTGGACACACTGAGGGGTTTCCCTTAACCCCAAATGAAACAGATATGAGAATGTATGATAGAGTGACCTGGGCACCCCCTTTCAGTGGCTGGGTGTAGAAGTAATTACTGAGGCTTCACTTTTTTAACCAGTATAATCAGTAAATATCTCAAAATGAATGTCATCCAATTATATAAAAAATTACAATAAATTTAATACAATATAATAAAATAACCATGCATAAAACATTCCTAAGGACAAATGTCCCAAACTCAGAATGAAATTATACCCAAAGGGTAGCAAAGGAGCCGCAGGTGGTATATATGGCAGGGTGGTCCAGACTTCACCCTGCTCTGGCTCCTAAGCTTACCAAAGGAAGTCTATCAGCAAACGTCCTGGACCCAGAAGTGTGGATGTCCAATAGCCAAATGTGTAGATGTCCAATAGCCAACACATTTTGAGGTGCATAACATCTTCCTCAGGGCTTGATGTCATTAGGAATGTTTTATGCATGTTTGTTTTATTATATTGTATTAAATTTATTGTCATTTTTTATATAATTGGATGACATTCATTTTGAGATATTTACTGATTATACTGGTTAAAAAAGTGAACCATCAGTAATTACTGCTGCACCCAGCCACTGAAAGGGCTATCATACATTCTCATAATGGCGGATACCGGACGCACGTCTAACACCAACATAGTTGTCAAGGCCTGAGTTATCCACTTTGCAACAGGATGACTGCTGTGATATTTCATCTTCCTCGCAAAGGACTGTTGGACAGTCAATTGCTTACTGGAAGTAGTACAAGTGGTCTTCCGACTTCCCCTCTGGGATCACGATCGACTCCCAGCAGCTACAACAGCAGCGCCAGCAGCAACAGCAGCAGTAGGCGTTCCACTCAAGGATCCATCGGAGGAATCCCAGTTAGGAGAGGACTCATCAGACTTGCCAGTGACATGGCCTGCAGGACTATTGGCATTCCTGTCTAAGGAGGAAATTGACATTGAGGGAGTTGATGGGGTGGTTTGCAGGAGCTTGGGTACAAGAAGAAGAAGGCATTTAGTTGTCAGTGGACTGCTTCCGCTGTCACCCAAAGTTTTTGAACTTGTCAATGACTTCTGATGAATGCACTCCAGGTGACGTATGTCACGATCCGGGTATCTGGACGCCATTTCTTACCCATCAGATGCCTCCTAAGGCTGGCTCAGCGCTCCAGGACCGGATCCCATCTGTTATCCTGATGTGTACATTCCTGTATCCTCTGCTGTCACTCTGGGACGCTGTCACAGTAAACGCCATATTACACCTGGCATGGCGTCTCCCGCGGCCTCCGCCGCCGTCCCTGAACTTCTGCATGCAGAGTGTCTGAGTGGCGATTACGTCAGCCGCGGCCTCCGCTGTGTCCGCGTGGTTGGATGTGCATCTGTCAGCCTGGCGCCTCCTGTCTCCGGTGGCCGGCGCCGCCATTACTGTTTTCATTACCACATGGATTACAAACCAAACTTCCCTCCAAGTGTCTGCATGGGCGCAGCCATCTTGGATTCTGTCAGCTGATCATTTCCACCAATCTGTTCTCAGTATTGATAATCTGCATAATTGCCTAGCCAATCCCTTCCTTGCTGCAGGTATAAATACACTGTGCCTGAGCAAGGAAGGCGTCAGTGCTTTGGTTGTCAAACCTAGTTCCTGTTTGTCTCTCTCCTGTGATTGTCTTCCAGGTTCCAGCTCCTGTCTCAAGACTTCCACCATAGAGACCCGCACCAGCATTCCACCTGCGGTGTAGCCTGACTCTCCAATCCATTGTGGATTCATCTGTTTCCAGCTACAACATTACCTGCTTCCAGCTCAGCTTTCAGCAGAGTACAGCTTCCCTTAAAGGGCCGGTGTCCTTTCTACACTTTACCACTCTCCACCGGTATTATTATTTCTCCGCTCTCAAGTTCTACATTTCAGTTCATATTTCATCGCTCCCAAGTTCATCTATTATTTAACTGGTTCCAGCCAGTATCCACTCCGTGCTAACAACAGTCTGGTTCCAGCCAGTATCCACAGCAGCTGTTTTACCTTTAGCAATCCAGCTTTTCCTGGAACACCAGCTGGCACAATCCTGGGTTATCTCCATTGCTACAGTCGGGCCTGGTAAGGACTTTCCATCTAGAAGATCATAAGAACTATCTCACACTACCAGTGCCCTGTGGCTCCTGCCATCCTGTAGTACCCAGGAACTGTATTTATTATTTGCTGACTTTTACGTTTTCTTTTACTGCTGCTGTGTTGCGGAGTTGTCATAATAAACATCATTGACTTTTATCCAAGTTGTCGTGGTCACGCCTTCGGGCAGTTATTATTCATGTTACTTACATGTCCAGGGGTCTGATACAACCTCCCAGGTTCCGGTACATCTCAGCCCCTACAACTGAGGCTGCCTCCCGTCAGCTCAGGCCCTCAGTTGTGACAGTAAGCACTGACCTAATGAATCCAGCCGGAGACCAGGATCAAGCGGCCAGGCCGATGCAAGAACTGGCAGCCCGACTAGAACATCAGGAGGCTGCACAGGGCCACATCATCCGCTGTCTCCAGGATCTCTCTACTCGGCTGGATGGGATTCAGACAACTCTCCGTGGATCAGGCGCATCTGGTGCGTCAACCACAGTGACTCCAGCTATAACCCCACCCACCTTACCCATTTCTGCTCCACGTCTTCATCTTCCAACGCCAGCAAAATTTGATGGATCTCCAAGATTCTGCAGGGGATTTCTCAACCAGTGTGAGATTCAGTTTGAGCTACAACCTGGCAATTTTCCCAGTGACTGTACAAAAATTGCCTACATTATTTCTCTTCTCAGTGGCTCAGCCCTTGATTGGGCATCACCGTTATGGGAGAGGTCCGACACCCTGCTATCTTCCTACACTGCCTTCGTGTCAACATTCAGGCGCATCTTCGACGAGCCAGGCCGGGTAACCTCAGCTTCATCCGAGATTCTCCGTTTACGCCAGGGGTCACGTACTGTAGGACAATATCTGATACAGTTCCAGATCCTGGCATCCGAACTGGCATGGAACGACGAGGCCCTGTATGCTGCATTCTGGCATGGCTTATCAGAGCGTATTAAAGATGAGTTAGCTACCAGAGACTTACCTTCTAAGTTAGATGAGCTAATCTCACTCTGCACGAAAGTTGATTTACGTTTCAGAGAGAAAGCAACTGAGCGTGGAAGATCATCTGCTCCAAAATCTTCTGCTCCTCCTCCTCGTCAACTGTCACCATCTAAAGATGAGCCCATGCAACTTGGCCGTTCCCGTTTAACTCCTGCTGAGCGCCGAAGACGTCTCTCCGAGTTTCTCTGTCTCTATTGTGCAGCTCCGTCTCACACCATTAATGCCTGTCCCAAACGTCCGGGAAACTCCAAATCCTAGCTCGCCAAGGAGAGGGCCGGCTAGGAGTAATGATCTCCTCTCCATCTCCTCAAGATTGTAATCTCCCAGTCTCGCTTCAAGTTGCTCAACGTTATCGGAACGTCATTGCCCTCCTTGATTCCGGAGCAGCTGGGAACTTTATTACCGAAGCCTATGTTAAACGGTGGTCCCTACCCACCGAGAGACTTCCTTCGTCCATTTCTTTAACTGCCGTGGATGGCAGCAAAATTTTTGATGCAGTTATTTCTTTAAGGACTCTACCAGTTCTTCTGAGAGTGGGAGTTCTTCATTCCGAACTTATTTCTTTTTTAGTGATTCCAAGTGCCACACATCCTGTGGTCCTGGGCCTTCCATGGCTCCGTCTTCACAATCCTACAATTGATTGGACGACTACGCAAATCCTGGCATGGGGTTCCTCTGTGCAGAGACATGTTTGTTTAATGTATTGTCTGTCTGTTCTTCCTCCCCCAGGTCGTCTGATGTTCCACCTCCTCCATATCAAGATTTCACGGATGTGTTCAGTAAAGCTTCTGCTGATATCCTTCCTCCTCATAGAGAATGGGACTGTCCGATTGATCTCGTTCCAGGGAAGGTTCCACCTCGAGGCCGAACTTATCCGTTGTCTCTGCCTGAGACGCATTCTATGGAGGAATATATTAAAGAGAACCTAGCAAAGGGGTTCATTCGACCTTCTTCTTCTCCAGCCGGCGCAGGCTTCTTTTTTGTAAAAAAGAAAGATGGTGGTCTGCGGCCGTGCATCGACTACAGAGGTTTGAACGACATTACCATCAAGAACCGTTATCCTTTACCCCTGATTACTGAGCTCTTTGACAGAGTTAGCGGAGCTACCATCTTTACAAAGCTGGACTTGCGAGGTGCATACAATCTCATCCGGATCCGTGAGGGTGACGAGTGGAAGACCGCCTTTAACACCCGTGACGGACATTATGAGTACCTCGTCATGCCCTTCGGATTGAGCAATGCTCCAGCTGTCTTCCAGCATTTTGTCAATGAGATCTTCAGAGACATTCTATATCATCATGTCGTGGTCTATCTAGACGATATCCTCATTTTTGCCAACGATTTAGAGGAACATCGTTTTTGGGTTAAAGAGGTTCTGTCCCGTCTCCGTGTCAATCATCTCTATTGCAAATTAGAAAAATGCGTCTTTGAAGTCAAGTCCATTCCGTTTCTAGGGTACATTGTGTCCGGTTCCGGACTAGAGATGGATCCTGAGAAACTACAAGCAATCCAAAATTGGCCGGTACCCTTAACCCTCAAAGGGGTCCAGAGGTTCTTAGGGTTCGCCAACTATTACCGAAAGTTTATACGAGACTTTTCCACCATTGTGGCGCCTATTACTGCTTTCACTAAGAAGGGTGCTAACCCATCCAAGTGGTCTGAAGAAGCCATGCAAGCATTTCATCTTTTAAAACAAAGGTTCATCTCTGCGCCTGTTCTGAAACAGCCTGACATCGACTCTCCTTTCATCTTAGAGGTGGATGCCTCCTCCGTTGGAGTAGGAGCGGTGTTATCTCAGAGGGCTAAAGATGGCCATTTACACCCTTGCAGTTTCTTCTCCCGGAAGTTCTCCCCAGCTGAGCGCAACTATGCCATTGGCGACCAGGAGTTGCTAGCCATCAAGCTCGCTCTAGAAGAGTGGAGGTATCTGTTGGAGGGAGCTTCTCATTTAATCACCATACTTACAGACCACAAGAACCTTTTATACCTGAAGGGCGCACAATGTCTCAACCCTCGTCAGGCCAGATGGGCACTTTTCTTTTCCAGGTTCGACTTTAAACTCCAGTTCTGTCCGGGCTCTCAGAATCGCAAGGCCGATGCCCTTTCCCGCTCATGGGAGCAAGAAAATGAGTCAGAGTCTTCAGACAAGCATCCTATTATAAATCCGTTGGCATTCTCCACGGTAGGGATGGACTCTACGCCCCCATCAGGGAAAAGTTTTGTGAAGCCGATGCTAAGGAAGAAGCTCATGCATTGGGCCCATGCTTCCCGTTTTGCCGGACATACAGGTATCCAAAAAACCCTGGAGTTTATCTCTAGGTCCTATTGGTGGCCAACTCTGAAAAAAGACGTCTTGGAGTTTATTGCATCTTGCCCAAAGTGTGCCCAACATAAAGTATCCCGCCAGTCGCCTGCGGGGCAACTGGTTCCACTATCCGTTCCCCGTCGACCATGGACCCACTTGTCGATGGATTTCATTACAGACTTACCCATGTGCAACAAGTTCAATACCATCTGGGTGGTAGTTGACCGGTTCACCAAGATGGCACACTTCATTCCTCTCACCGGTCTTCCGTCAGCTTCCAAGTTGGCTCAAGTATTCATACAAGAGATCTTCCGACTCCACGGTCTTCCTGAAGAAATTATCTCAGATCGAGGAGTTCAATTCACAGCCAAATTCTGGCGAAGTTTATGTCAAGTCCTCCAAGTCAAGCTAAAGTTTTCCACGGCTTACCATCCTCAGACCAATGGTCAAACCGAGAGGGTGAATCAGGACTTGGAGGCCTTCCTCCGCATCTATGTGTCCTCCTCTCAAGATGACTGGGTTCAATTACTTCCCTGGGCCGAGTTCTGTCATAACAACCAGTATCATTCTTCATCTGCTTCAACACCATTCTTCACTAACTTTGGATTCCACCCTAAAGTCCCTGAGTTCCAACCGCTTCCAGCAACTTCTGTTCCCGCAGTGGATATCACCTTGCATCAGTTTGCCAATATCTGGAAGAGCGTACGATCAGCTCTGCTCAAGGCATCGTTCAGGTACAAGAAGTTTGCGGATAAGAAGCGTCGAGCAGTTCCTGCTCTCAAGGTGGGTGATCGGGTATGGTTATCCACGAAGAATTTGAGGTTAAGAGTTCCCAGTATGAAGTTTGCACCTCGCTATATCGGTCCTTTCAAGATTGAACAAGTCATCAATCCTGTTGCTTACAGACTCCAGTTGCCTCCCTTCTTAAAAATACCCAGGACATTCCATGTTTCCCTGTTGAAACCGCTGATCTTGAATCGGTTTCATTCCTCACTTCCTCCAACTCCGAAAGTCCAAACTCAACGAGGCGTTGAGTATGAAGTGGCCAAGATCCTGGACTCACGTCACCGTTACGGTCAACTACAATATCTTATTGACTGGAAGGGTTATGGTCCTGAGGAACATTCATGGACCAATGCTTCTGATGTCCATGCTCCTGCCTTGGTCCGGAGATTCCATTCCAAGTTTCCTCGAAAGCCAAAGAAGTGTCCTGGGGCCACTCCTAAAGGGGGGGGTGCTGTCACGATCCGGGTATCTGGACGCCATTTCTTACCCATCAGATGCCTCCTAAGGCTGGCTCAGCGCTCCAGGACCGGATCCCATCTGTTATCCTGATGTGTACATTCCTGTATCCTCTGCTGTCACTCTGGGACGCTGTCACAGTAAACGCCATATTACACCTGGCATGGCGTCTCCCGCGGCCTCCGCCGCCATCCCTGAACTTCTGCATGCAGAGTGTCTGAGTGGCGATTACGTCAGCCGCGGCCTCCGCTGTGTCCGCGTGGTTGGATGTGCATCTGTCAGCCTGGCGCCTCCTGTCTCCGGTGGCCGGCGCCGCCATTACTGTTTTCATTACCACATGGATTACAAACCAAACTTCCCTCCAAGTGTCTGCATGGGCGCAGCCATCTTGGATTCTGTCAGCTGATCATTTCCACCAATCTGTTCTCAGTATTGATAATCTGCATAATTGCCTAGCCAATCCCTTCCTTGCTGCAGGTATAAATACACTGTGCCTGAGCAAGGAAGGCGTCAGTGCTTTGGTTGTCAAACCTAGTTCCTGTTTGTCTCTCTCCTGTGATTGTCTTCCAGGTTCCAGCTCCTGTCTCAAGACTTCCACCATAGAGACCCGCACCAGCATTCCACCTGCGGTGTAGCCTGACTCTCCAATCCATTGTGGATTCATCTGTTTCCAGCTACAACATTACCTGCTTCCAGCTCAGCTTTCAGCAGAGTACAGCTTCCCTTAAAGGGCCGGTGTCCTTTCTACACTTTACCACTCTCCACCGGTATTATTATTTCTCCGCTCTCAAGTTCTACATTTCAGTTCATATTTCATCGCTCCCATGGTTCCAGCCAGTATCCACTCCGTGCTAACAACAGTCTGGTTCCAGCCAGTATCCACAGCAGCTGTTTTACCTTCAGCAACCCAGCTTTTCCTGGAACACCAGCTGGCACAATCCTGGGTTATCTCCATTGCTACAGTCGGGCCTGGTAAGGACTTTCCATCTAGAAGATCATAAGAACTATCTCACACTACCAGTGCCCTGTGGCTCCTGCCATCCTGTAGTACCCAGGAACTGTATTTATTATTTGCTGACTTTTACGTTTTCTTTTACTGCTGCTGTGTTGCGGAGTTGTCATAATAAACATCATTGACTTTTATCCAAGTTGTCGTGGTCACGCCTTCGGGCAGTTATTATTCATGTTACTTACATGTCCAGGGGTCTGATACAACCTCCCAGGTTCCGGTACATCTCAGCCCCTACAACTGAGGCTGCCTCCCGTCAGCTCAGGCCCTCAGTTGTGACAACGTATAAGGGAGGATGTTCCTAGGTGGTTAATGTCCTTACCCCTACTTATTATAGCTTGACAAAGGCAACACACGGCTTGACACCTGTTGTCCGCATTTCTGTTAAAATAATTCCACACCGAAGAGGTGATTTTTTTTTTTTGTATTTTGACGAAGCATGTCAATGGCCTTATTCATCCCACGGACAACAGGTGTCTCCCCGGGTGCCTGACCTTTACAAACCACATCACCATCAGAATCCTCCTTGTCAATTTCCTCCTCAGCGCCAGCAACACCCATATCCTCATCCTGGTGTACTTCAACAGTAACAACTTCAATTTCACTATCAGGAACTGGAGTGTGGGTGCTCCTTCCAGCACTTGTAGGGGGCGTGCAAATGGTGGAAGGAACCCACCTCTTCCCATCCAGTGTTGGGGAGGTCAGGCATCGCAAGCTTTGCTTTTGCCAGCTTAACTCTTTTCATTTTTCTAATAGGAGGATGAGTGCTTCAAACCTCATGTGAAGCTGAACCACTAGCCATGAACATAGGCCAGGGCCTCATCCGTTCCTTGCCACTCCGTGTCGTAAATGGCATATTGGCAAGTTTACGCTTCTCCTCAGATGATTTTAATTTAGATTTTTGGGTCATTTTACTGAACTTTTGTTTTTTGGATTTTACATGCTCTCTACTATGACATTGGGCATCAGCCTTGGCAAACTACGTTGATGGCATTTCATCATCTCTGCCATGACTAATGGCAGCAGCTTCAGCACTAGGTGGAAGTGGATCTTGATCTTTCACTCTTTTACCCTCCAAATTTTTGTTGTCCATTTTTTAATGTGTGGAATTATATGCCAGTAATATATCTGGAATTTGATGGCAGTAATGTCTGGAATTAGATACCACTAGCTAGATACCAGATACCACTGTGACTGGAATGATGATGACCTATTAACAGTGAAAGTACACTACCACAGCACCCTACAGCAGCAAGATGCAGCACAAGACACTGGGCTTTTAGTAATGTACTGTAGTATACTGGTGTTATGTACATCAGTGCCTGCAGGAAAGTACTGGTGTCAGAACTGTTATGTACACCAGTGCCTGCAGGAAAGTACTGGTGTCAGAACTGTTATGCACAACAAATGGACTCACAGACAGACTGGGGAATATGACATAACGTACACAGAAGGTGATAGGGTAACAAAATACACACAAAGTGAACAGAGAAGCCCAGAGGCTAAGGAACTGGGTATCTCCCTTGTATTAGAAATGCTCAGATGGGAAAAGCAAGATGTTGTGTTTTAATACATAGAGAACCCGAAATGCTGTTGCTAAGGGCAACAGCAAAACCCTAAAGGGTTACCAACGGGTGTGGCAGTAAACTCCTTGGTCAGAGATGGAATGATAGACACAAGGAGAGTCTCCACAATCCTAATTCTCACTTGCAGTGCACAGGTTCAGTTTACTGCCACTAAACTGACCCCTGACACCTAGCACAGTGAGACAGGATTAGACAGGCAAGTCTTAGAATACAGCCGCAAACTTGCTAAGTTCACAGAGTAGTAACAGAACCCCAGCAAGCTAAACGACTGACTCCAGTCTTACTGCTAGGTCTGGATTGGCAGAGTGTAATACCAAATCCCCAGGCCTATTTGCAGTAAGCAACAAACAAATACAAAGCTACACAGTACTGGCTAACTTTCAGGAACTGACTAACCAACAAAGATTCAGCAGCATCTGCTTAACCTGGAAAGAGGCCTTATAAAGCAGGTGCTGTCCACGCCCCACTCAGACCTCACAGACTGTGAGTACAAAAACCAGCACCGGATCCCCTGCCGTGCACAGAGCCTATAACCACTGCACAGCAAAAGACCCGAACCGGAGTATCAGCTGCGCTCAGGTTACTCCGCTAGTACTTGTCTCCCGGTTGCCATGACGACGTGGCAGCACAGGGCAGGAGACCCTAACAGTACCCCCCCTCTGACGAGGGGTCAAAGAACCCCTACCACCGGGTTTATCGGGGAACTGCGAGAAGAAAGAGCGTATCAGTCTGGGGGCATGAAGATCACAACTGCGCACCCACGACCGCTCCTCCGGGCCATACCCCTTCCAGTGTACCAAAAATGACAGCCGACCCCGAACCACCTTGGAGTCAAGAATCCTTTCAACAACAAACTCCCTCTGGCCACGTATCAGAAGAGGGGAAGGTCTTCCACTGGAAGAAGGATTCCTAATCGCCCGTTTTAAAAGGGAACAATGAAATGTTTTATTGATACCCAAAGAACGGGGCAGATCTAACTGAAATGCCACCGGATTGATAACCCTGGTGATCTTATAAGGGCCGATGAACCGGGGGCCTAACTTATGAGATGACTGTCTCAACTTCAAATTCTTGGTAGACAACCAGACGAAGTCTCCTAATTTGAAGCTGCAGGGTCTTTTCCGCTTATCAAAAACCCTTTTGGTCACTAATGACACAGACACAAGGGCTTTCTTCACTTTCCGCCAAATACCTCTAAGGACCGAAACCACAGAGGAACCACCAGGCGTGGAGTCCAGGGGGTCAAAAGAATTGGCCTTAGGATGATGCCCATACACACAAAGGAAGGGAGAGATCCCTGTAGCAGAGTGAGCCGCGTTGTTATAGGCAAACTCCGCCATGGACAGATGAGCAACCAAGTCAGTCTGACACTTGGAGACATAACACCTGAGGAACTGCTCCAAGGACTGGTTCACCCTTTCAGTCTGCCCATTAGACTGCGGATGGTAGCCTGACGACAAGCTGACAGAAATCTGGAGATCGGAACAAAATGCCCTCCAGAATTTGGCCACAAACTGGGATCCGCGGTCAGAGACCACATCAAGTGGCAACCCGTGGAGACGCACAACATGCAGCATAAATAATTCAGACAGGCGTCTGGCCGATGGCAGCCCAACCAGTGGAACGAAGTGCGCCATCTTCGAAAACCTGTCAACGACAACCCAGATGGCTGTCATCCCCGAGGATTTGGGCAAGTCCACCACAAAATCCATTGAAATGTGGGTCCATGGCTTAGATGGGATAGAGAGTGGATGTAATGGGCCAACAGGAACCCCTCTAGGAGTTTTATTTCGGGCACAAACGTCACATGCCACTGATCCACATCCTTAGCCACCGAGGGCCACCACACCGCCCTAGATAGCAACTCCCGAGTTCTGGCAATACCCGGGTGACCTGCCGACTTCTTGGCATGGAATTCCAGGAACACTCGCTGTCTTAACCTAGGAGGCACAAACAAAAGACCTACCGGAAGGTCTGGAGGAGCCTGCTCCTGTGCTCTAAGGACTAATGATAAGAGGTCCTGGGTAATGCCCACTTTAATACATGATGGGGAAACAATGGGCAACGGCTCCTCGGTGGTCTCCTGGATTGGAGCAAAACTCTGCGAGAGCGCATCAGCCTTGATGTTTTTTGACCCAGGGCGATATGTTATAAAAAAATTAAAGCGAGCAAAAAACAAAGCCCATCGTGCCTGCCTGGCATTGAGACGCTTCGCTGACTCTAAATATGCCAGATTCTTATGGTCAGTGAGAATTGAGACCACAAACTTAGCCCCCTCAAGCCAGTGTCTCCACTCCTCGAGTGCATCCTTAATAGCCAACAATTCCCGGTTACCCACGTCATAATTCATCTCGGCAGGCGAAAATTTACGGGAAAAGTAAGCACAGGGATGAAGGCGATTATCAGACACTCCCATCTGAGAAAGCACTGCCCCAATACCCATCTCAGAGGCATCCACCTCCACCACAAAAGGACGCTCTGGATCTGGGTGTCGCAGCACCTTGGCCGAAACAAATGCCCTTTTGAGACGGGCAAAAGCCGCTTTAGCCTCACAAGACCAGTGAGCAACATCCGCCCCTTTCTTAGTGAGTGCCACCAAGGGCGCCACTATAGACGAAAATCCAGCGATAAATCGTCTATAAAAATTTGCAAAGCCAAGGAAACGCTGAAGCGCCTTCAAACTAGTGGGTTGCACCCAATCCAGGACTGCCTGTACCTTGGAACCCTCCATTTGGAAACCTTCTGGGGAGATAATATATCCTAGAAATGCGATTTGCTGAACTTCAAATTCGCACTTCTCCAGCTTCGCCCCAAGCCGGTGGTCTCTGAGTTTCTGGAGGACTAAGCGTACATGCTTCCGATGTTCCTCCAGGGAATGGGAGAAGATTAGGATGTCATCTAAGTATACAACTAAGAATCTATCCAAATATTCCCTGAGCACATCATTCATGAAATCCTGGAAGACTGCCGGGGCATTACAGAGCCCAAAAGGCATCACCAAATATTCATAATGCCCTGAGGGGGTATTAAAGGCAGTCTTCCATTCATCCCCCTCTCTTATTCGGATTAGATTGTACGCACCGCGTAGGTCAATCTTAGAAAAAATGGTGGCAGTACGAAGCTGGTCAAACAAGACCGAAATGAGAGGCAGTGGGTATGAGTTTTTAATCGTGATACGGTTCAATTCCCTGAAGTTGATGCAGGGTCGCAACGAACCGTCCTTTTTACCCACGAAGAAGAACCCCGACCCAACTGGAGACTGTGAAGGTCTGATAAATCCCTTAGCCAAGTTCTCCTGAATGTACTCTGCCATAGCCTGAGTCTCAGGACGTGACAGGGAGTACAACCTGCTCTTGGGAAGCTTAGCATTTGGCAACAAATCAATGGCACAGTCATAGGGGCGATGGGGAGGTAGTACCTCTGCAACTTTTTTGGAGAACACGTCCGCAAAATCTGCATAACACCCTGGCAATCCTGGCAAACTTAGCTGCGAGAGCCTGACTGGAAGGCTCAAGCAACTCCTGAAACAATCAGTACCCCAACTAAGAATCTCCCCAGAGACCCAGTCAAATTGAGGATTGTGGGCCCTTAACCAGGGTAACCCCAACACCAATGGGGCAAAAGTACAGACAGTCACATAAAAGGACAATTTTTCAGAGTGTGTGGCTCCAATAAACAAAGAAATCTGGCTAGTGCAAGAGGTAATTTTACCTTGGGATAATGGTTCCCCGTTTAACCCACAAATCTCAATTTCCGATGCCAAGGGTACTAAGGGAACAGAGTGTTTCAGGGCGAATTGGCGGTCCATAAAAACCCCGTCGGCCCCACTGTCCACAAAGGCCTCAGTCTTGACAGTTTGACCGAGGATCTTCAAGGTCACCGGAATGATAAAAGTCTTCTTGGGAAATTCTGACTTCTGGCCTGACAGGATATTTCCCATCACCCTCAGGCCCTGAAGTTTTCCGGCTTTTCTGGGCATGATACTACCACATGACCTTTATTCCCACAGTACAAACACAACCCCTGCTGTCTCCTCCGCGTCTTCTCACGCGAGGAGAGGCGGGTAGCCCCAATCTGCATAGGCTCCTCGGAAAATTCCTCAGAGTCTGAGGTTCCCTTGGGAAGGAAGGAAATCTCAGTCTCCCTTTCAAGCCTACGCTCTCTCAGCCGTCTATCCACCCGGATGGATAACTGCATGAGCTGATCCAAGCTATCAGGCAAGGGATATTGTACCAGTTGGTCCTTTATCTGGTTAGAAAGACCTCTTCGGTACTGGTGTCTCAGGGCTGGGTCATTCCACTGGGTATCATGGGCCAACCTCCGAAACTCCGTACAGTAAACCTCAACTGGCCTTCGCCCTTGCTTAAGGATCGAAATCTGAGCCTCGGCTGAGGCCGTCTTGTCAGGGTCATCATACAACATGCCCAGTGCCGTAAAAAAAGCATCAACACTTTTAAGCGACGGACAGTCAGGCTGCAACCCATATGCCCAGACCTGTGGGTCTCCTTGTAGCAAGGAAATCACTATGCCCACCCGCTGAATCTCCGACCCAGAAGACTGAGGCCTAAGCCGGAAGTATAGCTTGCAGCTCTCCTTGAAACAAAAGAACTGCGAGCGATCTCCAGAAAAACGATCCGGGAGATTTACTTTCGGCTCCTTAACTCCTGCAGGTGCTGCTGCTGCGGGAGCTCCGCCAGCAGCCTGGGAGGTGTGCATTTTAATGGACAGATCATTAAATTGTCGAGTCAGGACCTGCACCTGATCGACCACCTGTTGCAACGTATTTTGAGGGGTATGCTCCATATTCCCACAAAATTTCAACAGGAGTATTTGGCTGCTGAATATGTTATGTACACCAGTGCCTGCAGGAAAGTACTGGTGTCAGAACTGTTATGCACAACAAATGGACTCACAGACAGACTGGGGAATATGACATAACGTACACAGAAGGTGATAGGGTAACAAAATACACACAAAGTGAACAGAGAAGCCCAGAGGCTAAGGAACTGGGTATCTCCCTTGTATTAGAAATGCTCAGATGGGAAAAGCAAGATGTTGTGTTTTAATACATAGAGAACCCGAAATGCTGTTGCTAAGGGCAACAGCAAAACCCTAAAGGGTTACCAACGGGTGTGGCAGTAAACTCCTTGGTCAGAGATGGAATGATAGACACAAGGAGAGTCTCCACAATCCTAATTCTCACTTGCAGTGCACAGGTTCAGTTTACTGCCACTAAACTGACCCCTGACACCTAGCACAGTGAGACAGGATTAGACAGGCAAGTCTTAGAATACAGCCGCAAACTTGCTAAGTTCACAGAGTAGTAACAGAACCCCAGCAAGCTAAACGACTGACTCCAGTCTTACTGCTAGGTCTGGATTGGCAGAGTGTAATACCAAATCCCCAGGCCTATTTGCAGTAAGCAACAAACAAATACAAAGCTACACAGTACTGGCTAACTTTCAGGAACTGACTAACCAACAAAGATTCAGCAGCATCTGCTTAACCTGGAAAGAGGCCTTATAAAGCAGGTGCTGTCCACGCCCCACTCAGACCTCACAGACTGTGAGTACAAAAACCAGCACCGGATCCCCTGCCGTGCACAGAGCCTATAACCACTGCACAGCAAAAGACCCGAACCGGAGTATCAGCTGCGCTCAGGTTACTCCGCTAGTACTTGTCTCCCGGTTGCCATGACGACGTGGCAGCACAGGGCAGGAGACCCTAACAACTGGTTACCACAATGCCGCACAAGACAATGAGCAGTGATACTAAGCACTGATGAGGATACTAGAACTGACACTGAGCAGCAAAATGCAGCACTGGACTATTGTACTGTAGTATACTGGTCACCACAATGCAGCACAAGACACTGAGCAGTGATACTGAGCACAGATGAGGATACTAGAACTGACACTGGGCAGCAAGATGCAGCACTGGACTATTGTACTGTAGTATACTGGTCACCACAATGCAGTACAAGACAATGAGCAGTGATACTGAGCACTGATGTGGATACTAGAACTGACACTGAGCAGCAAGATGCAGCACTGAACTATTGTACTGTAGTATACTGGTCACCACAATGCAGCACAAGACAATGAGCAGGGATACTGAGCACTGATAAGGATACTAGAACTGACACTGAGCAGGAGAGACACAATATTAGTATTACTGAGCAGCAATAAGTAAGCACTGATACTGAACACTGATATTGAGCTTTCCACTGAGAGAACGTAGCCACGTCCTCTCCGCTCTCTCTACAATGCACGATTGAAAATGGTGGTGACGCGCGGCTCTTTATATGGAATCCGAATCTCGCGAGAATCCGACAGCAGGGTGAGGACGTTTTGCCTCATTCAGGTTTTCTGAGTCAGGCGGGAAGAACTGAGTCTGCCTCGGACCCGTGTAAACCTCGTGGCAGACACTAATCAGGAAACTCATGTTTAAACAAATAAGTTTATTAACTTTGGAGAACCGAACCCGCTCATCTCTAGTTCAGATGTATTCCTGACACTGCTCCATCTTTTTTTTACCAAAACCAGGGCCATGAAACTGACGATGGTTAGCAGGGATTTTTGATTTATGTGGCCTATTAAGAGGCCATACAGCTGATTCAGACTCCATAGAATACACTTTAACCATGTGTGTGACCTTGACATTTTTTAATTACAACCTGAAACAACACACTCTCACTCTGTCTTAGCCTTGACCCCACTCCTGACTATGTTGATCTTACCTTAAAATGGCTGCTTTCAGGCTGTGTGTGTTGATGTCCTTTCAATCGCACACTCTATCTTGGCCAAAAGTGACGTGTAATGTGACTTAACACAGTTTAAAAAAAACTTACTGATGTCACTCACATTATTGTGAAAAATATACACACTTGTGTTGTCTGCATTGCAAATCAACCTAGATTTTACAATATGTTTGCAAAACCACAAGTGTTATTGGCATACAGTCATGTAAGCTTTCTATGGCCTTGGTAGCATGTCCAATGTGAACAGGTGACATATTTTCAACACATGTTGAGCATAATCCACCTAGGGCCAGACAGTATATTTGTAGTACTACAGACTTATTCTAGCAAATAAGGAGGATGATGCTCATTAGGTACTTCAAATTTGTGGCCTAGAATAGGTTCAACATATGTTGACTATTCTAGCCAAGCCATTATGTAAAGACAGTAATTTTTGAAATTTGGGTTAGCAAAATTGTGTAAATAATGACATAATCTAAATTTACTCATTCTAATGATATTTATGGCGGACACTAATCAGGAAACTCATGTTTAAACAAATAAGTTAATTAACTTTAGAAATAAAAAAATATATTCAGGAAAACCTTACATTGTTTAGCCCCCTAACCAGATTACAGCTGCAGCGGAATAGATTATTTTTGTTGAGATCCCTTAGAGCCGGCAGAGTATGCCCAGGCACATTCGATCTTCTTCTGCCTGATCTCCTTACTGGGGAGGTAACAGGAGTATTTATAGTGGTGGTTGTTCCCGGAGCTGGTGCTCGCTTGTTGTCTGTTTAGTAAAGTTATATTGTGGCTGAGATTAGTAAATGTGGCGTTAAGTTGATTATTTGATGCCATGTTGTTCTCAAAGATTCTTCCTAGGCTTTCAGTAAAACTATTGTTTGTTTCCAGCAGATTGAGGTAATTTTGGTGCTGCCTCATTTGGTCATCCATAATACGGGCCAAAGTTTTCATCATGTGGCTATTGTCAGCCCGCATTTGCTCCTTAAAAGTAGATATTCTACTCATCTCTAAATTTTGTCAGCTCATAGTGCGACTGATTCTCGGCAGGTAATGTGGCAGACTTGAGAGCAATTGAATTTGTCTGCGAAGACAGTCTAAATTGTGCGACTGTTGTGTTGCCCAGCTGTCCCAAAATTCCTGCTCTGGGTTTTTTTTGGCTGTGGTGTGGCTGGGCTCATTTGTGGTGGAGGAGTTGCTGGTGGAGGCATAGATATAGGTGGCGTGCTTGGTCTGGTAGTGTCTTCTGGCTGCACAAGAAGAAGGTCAAGCACAAAAGTGTCCTCCATATCAGATGGCTGGTGGGCCGGTGTCATGCTGGCATCATCTGTGTGTGATTTAATGTGAGAACATTTAATTACTATTTGTAAATGTAAGTTTTACTTTTTTTCTAATTGTTTGAGGTACAACAACATAGCAGAAACGTCTTGATGCAAATTCCTTACCTACATAAGCAAAAATTCATCCTTACCATTACCGCATGCCCTATAATTTTTTTTATAATTTTATTTTTGGCCCACAAGCTAAAGGCTAAACAGGAAGCAATATTTTTACATAAAGGGCAATCCCTGTGGAAGTCTTAATCCGCATAAATCACTATGTGGGTAGTTTAGACTACATCTATGATGGCAATACACTAAAATCAACCTGCTTAAAATAAAGTATACTATACACAATGGTCCAATATTATACTGTGTGTAATCTTGTTTTTTGGATTTATTTGGTTACTTGAGCTAAATATGCTAGAGTAGTCTTCAACAGTTCACACACAAAAATAGCTACATTTATTAAGGTGGTTTCATGAGCTGGACATTTTCAAACCATACTTTGATTTTATTATTTTTCGATGTCATGGGATTAATATGTGTGTTTGCTTTTAAGCTAATTATGGGTAATGTTCAGTGTGTTATGTGTTGCAGTGGGTTTTTTTTTTTTTTGGACTCACCAGGAAGATGAGGGTACTGTGGTTCACGTGTTGGTGAAGGTGCCAACAAATCGGACGGTGGCCTTGATGAGACCATAGAGATGCGTCACATTGGGGGAGATGCAGCTTCTGGTGTCAGCAGATCTGGACGGTGTCTTTTATGTACCACGTGTTTATGCGTGGCTTGTGTGTATTTGCGCAGTCGGGTGATGGCGGGATGAACCTATTTGTTAAAATTAAACATTATAATTTTGGACAAGTAATTTACAGCCACCTTAAGTGTAATATAAATTATACTTTACTTGCAGCACCAGCAGCCTCATGTGCGACATTTATGGTAGTAGTGTGCCGTTTCTTTTGGTTGCCACTGTAATAAAAAATAATATTGTGGTTTTTACAGGCAAATGTAATTGTAAATACGATAACAAACAGTCTACATTTGAAATTTAAGAATGACAAACACATACCTAACCCAACACCAACACAGATATTACATTAGGTCAATATTATGTAATGCCACTTCTGCAAAAACTACAAACAACAATGCAACACACATGGACACACGATCATAGTTTACAATGCCACACAGATTATTATTACAATAAAAAAATTTGACGCAAACAATTATAGTACAATAACAGACTACGGTGGTCATTCCGAGTTGTTCGCTATTTTTTATGTTCGCACAAGGCAAACGCAAAACTGTGAACACGTTGCACAATAGCAAACATACACCCACAACGCAATTCTACAATCACGTACGCACCAATACACAAAGTAGGCGTATGTCAAATGACATTGCAAGAATGCGCTCATAACGCATTTCCACAAACTGCATCGTAAAAGTCACAACTCATCGTACATGTGCACAACCTTCGCAATATTGCACATGGGGGGTAATTCTGAGTTGATCAGAGCAGGAATTTTGTTAGCAGTTGGGCAAAACCATGTGCACTGCAGGGGAGGCAGATATAACGTGCAGAGAGAGTTAGATTTGGGTGGGTTATTTTGTTTCTGTGCAGGGTAAATACTGGCTGCTTTATTTTTACACTGCAATTTAGATTGCAGATTGAACACACCCCACCCAAATCTAACTCTCTCTGCACATGTTAAATCTGCCTCCCTGCAGTGCACATGGTTTTACCCAATTGCTAACAAAGTTCCTGCTGCGATCAACTCGGAATTACCCCCATGCTATGTTCTTTTGCTAAAAAAACCCACAGCGATGGTTTTTTTTACCCTCTAAGTGTTGTAACGCTTCAAGCCTTCCTCAATTAAGATACCAATTAGTCAACTGAATTTTAATGGTATTGTTCAATTAAGTCTTCAAAGAATTCCAGCAGAACACTTAACATAATTGCTAGTGATGAGCGGGTTCGGTTTCTCGGAAACCGAACCCCCCCGAACTTCACCCTTTTTACACGGGTCCGAGGCAGGTTCGAACCTTCCCGCCTTGCTCGGCTAACCCGAGCGCGCCCGAACATCATCATCCCGCTGTCGGATTCTCGCGAGATTCGGATTCTATATAAGCAGCCGCGCGTCGCCGCCATTTTTACTCGTGCATTGGAGATGATAGGGAGAGGACGTGGCTGGCATCCTCTCCGTTTATTGTTGAAGTTGATTGGTTTATTGCTTAATTGTGGGGAGGACTGGGGAGCAGCTGTTAGGAGGAGTACAGTGTAGAGTTTTGCTGATAAGTGACCACTAGTTTTTATCCGTTCTCTGCCTAAAAAAAACGCTCCATACCATATCTGTGCTCAGTGTGCTGCATAATATATCTGTGCTGAGTGCTCACAATGCTTAATTGTGGGGACTGGGGAGCAGCTATAGCAGGAGTACAGTGCAGAGTTTTGCTGACAGTGACCACCAGTATACGTTGTCTGCCTGAAGAAAAACACTCCATATCTGTGCTCAGTGTGCTGCTTTATTGTGGGGACTGGGGACCACCAGTATAATTAATATTATATAGGAGGAGTACAGTGCAGAGTGCACTGCTGTACCTACCTCTGTGTCGTCATCCATTAAGTATACTATCCATCTACATTCTATACCTGTGGTGCATTTTAGTTTTGCAGTTTGCTGACAGTGTCCACCAGTATACTATATATAGCAGTACGGTAGGCCACTGCTGTACCTACCACTGTGTCGTCATCCATTAAGTATACTATCCATCTACATTCTATACCTGTGGTGCATTTTAGTTTTGCAGTTTGCTGACAGTGTCCACCAGTATACTATATATAGCAGTACGGTAGGCCACTGCTGTACCTACCTCTGTGTCATCATCTATTAAGTATACTATCCATCTACATTCTATACCTGTGGTGCATTTTAGTTTTGCAGTTTGCTGACAGTGTCCACCAGTATACTATATATAGCAGTACGGTAGGCCACTGCTGTACCTACCTCTGTGTCGTCATCCATTAAGTATACTATCCATCTACATTCTATACCTGTGGTGCATTTTAGTTTTGCAGTTTGCTGACAGTGTCCACCAGTATACTATATATAGCAGTACGGTAGGCCACTACTGTACCTACCTCTGTGTCGTCATCCATTAAGTATACTATCCATCTACATTCTATACCTGTGGTGCATTTTAGTTTTGCAGTTTGCTGACACAGTGACCACCAGTATACTATATATAGCAGTACGGTAGGCCACTGCTGTACCTACCTCTGTGTCGTCATTTATTAAGTATACTATCCAATATCCATCTACATTCTATACCTGTGGTGCATTTTAGTTTTGCAGTTTGCTGACACAGTGTCCACCAGTATACTATATATAGCAGTACGTTAGGCCACTGCTGTACCTACCTCTGTGTCGTCATCCATTAAGTATACTATCCATCTACATTCTATACCTGTGGTGCATTTTAGTTTTGCAGTTTGCTGACAGTGTCCACCAGTATACTATATATAGCAGTACGGTAGGCCACTGCTGTACCTACCTCTGTGTCGTCATCCATTAAGTATACTATCCATCTACATTCTATACCTGTGGTGCATTTTAGTTTTGCAGTTTGCTGACAGTGTCCACCAGTATACTATATATAGCAGTACGGTAGGCCACTGCTGTACCTACCTCTGTGTCGTCATCCATTAAGTATACTATCCATCTACATTCTATACCTGTGGTGCATTTTAGTTTTGCAGTTTGCTGACAGTGTCCACCAGTATACTATATATAGCAGTACGGTAGGCCACTGCTGTACCTACCTCTGTGTCGTCATCCATTAAGTATACTATCCATCTACATTCTATACCTGTGGTGCATTTTAGTTTTGCAGTTTGCTGACAGTGTCCACCAGTATACTATATATAGCAGTACGGTAGGCCACTGCTGTACCTACCTCTGTGTCGTCATCCATTAAGTATACTATCCATCTACATTCTATACCTGTGGTGCATTTTAGTTTTGCAGTTTGCTGACAGTGTCCACCAGTATACTATATATAGCAGTACGGTAGGCCACTGCTGTACCTACCTCTGTGTCGTCATCCATTAAGTATACTATCCCATCTACATTCTATACCTGTGGTGCATTTTAGTTTTGCAGTTTGCTGACAGTGTCCACCAGTATACTATATATAGCAGTACGGTAGGCCACTGCTGTACCTACTTCTGTGCCATCATCCATTAAGTATACTATCCATCTACATTCTATACCTGTGGTGCATTTTAGTTTTGCAGTTTGCTGACACAGTGACCACCAGTATACTATATATAGCAGTACGGTAGGCCACTGCTGTACCTACCTCTGTGTCGTCATCCATTAAGTATACTATCCAATATCCATCTACATTCTATACCTGTGGTGCATTTTAGTTTTGCAGTTTGCTGACACAGTGTCCACCAGTATACTATATATAGCAGTACGGTAGGCCACTGCTGTACCTACCTCTGTGTCGTCATCCATTAAGTATACTATCCATCTACATTCTATACCTGTGGTGCATTTTAGTTTTGCAGTTTGCTGACAGTGTCCACCAGTATACTATATATAGCAGTACGGTAGGCCACTGCTGTACCTACCTCTGTGTCGTCATCCATTAAGTATACTATCCATCTACATTCTATACCTGTGGTGCATTTTAGTTTTGCAGTTTGCTGACAGTGTCCACCAGTATACTATATATAGCAGTACGGTAGGCCACTGCTGTACCTACCTCTGTGTCGTCATCCATTAAGTATACTATCCATCTACATTCTATACCTGTGGTGCATTTTAGTTTTGCAGTTTGCTGACAGTGTCCACCAGTATACTATATATAGTAGTACGGTAGGCCACTGCTGTACCTACCTCTGTGTCGTCATCCATTAAGCATACTATCCATCTACATTCTATACCTGTGGTGCATTTTAGTTTTGCAGATTGCTGACAGTGTCCACCAGTACACTATATATAGCAGTACGGTAGGCCACTGCTGTACCTACCTCTGTGTCATCATCCATTAAGTATACTATCCATCTACATTCTATACCTGTGGTGCATTTCAGTTGTGCGCAGTAAATATAGTAGTAGGCCATTGCTATTGATACTGGCATATAATTCCACACATTAAAAAATGGAGAACAAAAATGTGGAGGTTAAAATAGGGAAAGATCAAGATCCACTTCCACCTCGTGCTGAAGCTGCTGCCACTAGTCATGGCCGAGACGATGAAATACCATCAACGTCGTCTGCCAAGGCCGATGCCCAATGTCATAGTAGAGAGCATGTAAAATCCAAAACACAAAAGTTCAGTAAAATGACCCAAAAATCAAAATTAAAAGCGTCTGAGGAGAAGCGTAAACTTGCCAATATGCCATTTACGACACGGAGTGGCAAGGAACGGCTGAGGCCCTGGCCTATGTTCATGGCTAGTGGTTCAGCTTCACATGAGGATGGAAGCACTCATCCTCTCGCTTGTAAAAAGAAAAGACTTAAACTGGCAAAAGCACAGCAAAGAACTGTGCGTTCTTCTAAATCACAAATCCCCAAGGAGAGTCCAATTGTGTCAGTTGCGATGCCTGACCTTCCCAACACTGGACGGGAAGAGCTTGCGCCTTCCACCATTTGCATGCCCCCTGCAAGTGCTGGAAGGAGCACCCGCAGTCCAGTTCCTGATAGTCAAATTGAAGATGTCACTGTTGAAGTACACCAGGATGAGGATATGGGTGTTGCTGGCGCTGGGGAGGAAATTGACAAGGAGGATTCTGATGGTGAGGTGGTTTGTTTAAGTCAGGCACCCGGGGAGACACCTGTTGTCCGTGGGAGGAATGTGGCCATTGACATGCCTGGTCAAAATACAAAAAAAATCAGCTCTTCGGTGTGGAATTATTTCAACACAAATGCGGACAACAGGTGTCAAGCTTTTGTCAAGCTGTAATAAGTAGGGGTAAGGACGTTAACCACCTCGGAACATCCTCCCTTATACGTCACCTGCAGCACATTCATCATAAGTCAGTGACAAGTTCAAAAACTTTGGGTGACAACGGAAGCAGTCCACTGACCACTAAATCCCTTCCTCTTGTAACCAAGCTCCTGCAAACTACACCACCAACTCCCTCAGTGTCAATTTCCTCCTTACCCAGGAAAGCCAATAGTCCTTCAGGCCATGTCACTGTCAAGTCTGACGAGTCCTCTCCTGCCTGGGATTCCTCTGATGCATCCTTAAGTGTAACGCCTACTGCTGCTGGTGCTGCTGTTGTTGCTGCTGGGAGTCGATCGTCATCCAAGAGGGGAAGTCGGAAGACCACTTGTACTACTTCCAGTAAGCAATTGACTGTCCAACAGTCCTTTGCAAGGAAGATTAAATATCACAGCAGTCACAGCAGTCATCCTGCTGCAAAGCAGATAACTCAGGCCTTGGCAGCCTGGGTGGTGAGAAACGTGGTTCCGGTATCCATCGTTAATTCAGAGGCAACTATAGACTTCATTGAGGTACTGTGTCCCTGGTACCAAATACCATCTAGGTTCCATTTCTCTAGGCAGGCGATACCGAAAATGTACACAGACCTCAGAAAAAGACTCGCCAGTGTCCTAAAAAATGCAGTTGTACCCAATGTCCACTTAACCACGGACATGTGGACAAGTGGAGCAGGGCAGACTCAGGACTATATGACTGTGACAGCCCACTGGGTAGATGTATTGCCTCCCACAGCAAGAACAGCAGCGGCGGCACCAGTAGCAGCATCTCGCAAATGCCAACTCGTTCCTAGGCAGGCTACGCTTTGTATCACCGCTTTCCAGAATAGGCACACAGCTGACAACCTCTTACGACAACTGAGGAAGATCATCGCAGAATGGCTTACCCCAATTGGACTCTCCTGGGGATTTGTGACATCGGACAACGCCAGCAATATTGTGCGTGCATTACATCCGGGCAAATTCCAGCACGTCCCATGTTTTGCACATACATTGAATTTGGTGGTGCAGAATTATTTAAAAAACGACAGGGGCGTGCAAGAGATGCTGTCGGTGGCCAGAAGAATTGCGGGCCACTTTTGGCATTCAGGCACCGCATACAGAAGACTGGAGCACCACCAAACAATCCTGAACCTGCCCTGCCATCATCTGAAGCAAGAGGTGGTAACGAGATGGAATTCAACCCTCTATATGCTTCAGAGGATGGAGGAGCAGCAAAAGGTCATTCAAGCCTATACATCTGCCCACGATATAGGCAAAGGAGGGGGAATGCACCTGACTCAAGCGCAGTGGAGAATGATTTCAACGTTGTGCAAGGTTCTGCAACCCTTTGAACTTGCCACACGTGAAGTCAGTTCAGATACTGCCAGCCTGAGTCCGGTCATTCCCCTCATCAGGCTTTTGCAGAAGAAGCTGGAGACATTGAAGGAGGAGCTAAAACAGAGCGATTCCGCTAGGCATGTGGGACTTGTGGATGGAGCCCTTAATTCGCTTAACCAGGATTCACGGGTGGTCAATCTGTTGAAATCAGAGCACTACATTTTGGCCACCGTGCTCGATCCTAGATTTAAAACCTACGTTGGATCTCTCTTTCCGGCAGACACAAGTCTGCAGAGGTTCAAAGACCTGCTGGTGAGAAAATTTTCAAGTCAAGCGGAACGTGACACGTCAACATCTCCTCCTTCAGATTCTCCCGCAACTGGGGGTGCGAGGAAAAGGCTAAGAATTCCTAGCTCACCCGCTGGCGGTGATGCAGGGCAGTCTGGAGCGAGTGCTGACATCTGGTTCGGACTGAAGGACCTGCCAATGATTACTGACATGTCGTCTACTGTCACTGCATATGATTCTCTCTCCATGGAAAGAATGGTGGAGGATTATATGAGTGACCGCATCCAAGTAGGCACGTCAGACAGTCCGTACGTATACTGGCAGGAAAAAGAGGCAATTTGGAGGCCCTTGCACAAACTGGCTTTATTCTACCTAAGTTGCCCTCCCTCCAGTGTGTACTCTGAAAGAGTGTTTAGTGCAGCCGCTCACCTTGTCAGCAATCGGCGTACGAGGTTACTTCCAGAAAATGTGGAGAAGATGATGTTCATCAAAATGAATTATAATCAATTCCTCAGTGGAGACATTCCCCAGCAGCAATTGCCTCCAGAAAGTACACGGGGACCTGAGATGGTGGATTCCAGTGGGGACGAATTAATAATCTGTGAGGAGGGGGATGTACACAGTGAAAGGGGTGAGGAATCGGAGGATGATGATGAGGTGGACATCTTGCCTCTGTAGAGCCAGTTTGTGCAAGGAGAGATTGATTGCTTCTTTTTTGGTGGGGGCACAAACCAACCAGTCATTTCAGTCACAGTCGTGTGGCAGACCCTGTCGCTGAAATGATGGGTTTGTTAAAGTGTGCATGTCCTGTTTATACAACATAAGGGTGGGTGGGAGGGCCCAAGGACAATTCCATCTTGCACCTCTTTTTTCTTTCATTTTTCTTTGCATCATGTGCTGTTTGGGGACAATTTTTTGGAAGTGCCATCCTGTCTGACACTGCAGTGCCACTCCTAGATGGGCCAGGTGTTTGTGTCGGCCACTTGTGTCGCTTAGCTTAGTCACACAGCCACCTTGGTGCGCCTCTTTTTTTCTTTGCATCATGTGCTGTTTGGGGACAATTTTTTGGAAGTGCCATCCTGTCTTGATTGACACTGCAGGGCCACTCCTAGATGGGCCAGGTGTTTGTATCGGCCACTTGTGTCGCTTAGCTTAGTCACACAGCCACCTTGGTGCACTTCTTTTTTTCTTTGCATCATGTGCTGTTTGGGGACAATTTTTTGGAAGTGCCATCCTGTCTTGATTGACACTGCAGTGCCACTCCTAGATGGGCCAGGTGTTTGTGTCGGCCACTTGTGTCGCTTAGCTTAGTCACACAGCCACCTTGGTGCGCCTCTTTTTTTCTTTGCATCATGTGCTGTTTGGGGACAATTTTTTGGAAGTGCCATCCTGTCTTGATTGACACTGCAATGCCACTCCTAGATGGGCCAGGTGTTTGTGTCGGCCACTTGTGTCGCTTAGCTTAGTCACACAGCCACCTTGGTGCACCTCTTTTTTTCTTTGCATCATGTGCTGTTTGGGGACAATTTTTTGAAAGTGCCATCCTGTCTTGATTGACACTGCAGTGCCACTCCTAGATGGGCCAGGTGTTTGTGTCGGCCACTTGTGTCGCTTAGCTTAGTCAAACAGCCACCTTGGTGCGCCTCTTTTTTCTTTGCATCATGTGCTGTTTGGGGACTATTTTTTAAATCGGCCATCCTGTCTGACACTGCAGTGCCACTCCTAGATGGGCCAGGTGTTTGTGTCGGCCACTTGGGTCGCTTAGCTTAGTCATCCAGCGACCTTGGTGCAAATTGTAGGACTAAAAATAATATTGTGAGGTGTGAGGTGTTCAGAATAGACTGGAAATGAGTGGAAATTATGGTAATTGAGGTTAATACTATGGGATCAAAATGACCCCCAAATTCTATGATTTAAGCTGTTTTTTAGGGGTTTTTGAAAAAAACACCCGAATCCAAAACACACCTGAATCCAACAAAAAAATTTCGGTGAGGTTTTGCCAAAACGCGTCCGAATCCAAAACACGGCCACGGCCGGTACACATCACTAATAATTGCACATTAACATGTTTTAAATTTAAGAGTACCGTATATGCTCGAGTATAAGCCGACTATTTCAGCACTTTTTTTTGTGCTGAAAAAGCCACCTCGGCTTATACTCGAGTCAGCTTTAGTGCCAGATATGCCCCACAGTGCCAGGTGTGCCAGATATGCCCCACAGTGCTTGATACTTACCCTCTGTCGCTCCCGGGCTGTCTTCTGAAGAAAGGACACGGAGAGCACAGCGTGCGGCTCTCCTGTGTCCCTCCTGCATCTCCGGCGGCAGCGGCGTCTGAGTGGTAAAGGAAGTGCACGAACCGGCACTTCCTTTAACACACGCTGGAGACGCAAGAGGGACACAGGAGAGCCGCGCGCTGTGCTCTCCGTGTACCTCCTTCAGAAGACAGCACGGGAGTGACAGAGGGTAAGTATCAAGCACTGTGGGGCATATCTGGCACACCTGGCACTGTGGGGCATATCTGGCACACCTGGCACTGTGGGGCATATCTGGCACACCTGGCACTGTGGGGCACATCTGGCACACCTGGCACTGTGGGGCACATCTGGCACTGTGGGGCACATCTGGCACTGTGGGGCACATCTGACACTGTGGGGCACATCTGACACTGTGGGGCACATCTGGCACACCTGGCACTGTGGGGCATATCTGGCACACCTGGCACTGTGGGGCACATCTGGCACTGTGGGGCACATCTGGCACTGTGGGGCACATCTGGCACTGTGGGGCACATCTGGCACTGTGGGGCACATCTGGCACTGTGGGGCACATCTGGCACTGTGGGGCACATCTGGGACACCTGGCACTGTGGGGCATATCTGGCACTGTGGGGCACATCTGGCACTGTGGGGCATATCTGGCACATCTGGCACTGTGGGGCATATCTGGCACATCTGGCACTGTGGGGCATATCTGGCACATCTGGCACTGTGGGGCATATCTGGCACTGTGGTGCATGTCTGGCACATCTGGCACTGTGGTGCATATCTGGCACTGTGGGGCATATATGGCACATCTGGTACTGTGGGGCATATCTGGCACTGTGTGGCATATCTGGCACTGTGGGGCATATCTGGCACATCTGGCACTGTGGGGCATATCTGGCACTGTGGGGCATATCTGGCACATCTGGCACTGTGGGGCATATCTGGCACTGTGGGGCATATCTGGCACTATGAGGTCTGTGTACGGGTAGAGCTGCATTTCCCACCCTAGGCTTATACTCGAGTCAATAAGTTTTCCCAGGTTTTTGTGGTAAAATTAGGTGCCTCGGCTTATATTCGGGTCGACTTATACTCGAGTATATACGGTAAGTTATATATGTCTAAACTGTGCATTAACCATGCCTGTTGTAATGTTGTATTTTTTGTGTGTTGTGTTGTAGTGTATGTGTAACGGTTTTTATTGGCTTAACGGTTTTAAAAAATCCTAACTGCCGTACCTCAGACTTAGTATTTTTTGTTTTTTACATTACTCTTCTTAAGCACATTTGCATAAATGGTATTAAATCACAATTACCTGTTGCCAAACCAATGTACCTTTTTTGCATTGACTCAAATCAAACACACTCTCAAATGTGAAACTTTTTTTTATTGTTTTGTTTTGTTTTTTTGGAAAAGAACATATATATTTTTTTTTTTTTGGGGGGGGGGGGGGGGGGGGACATAATGAACCAAATATTTTAAGTACTGTAATTTAAAAAAAAAAAAAACTTTTCTAGCTCTGCCACCTCCGTGATGAGGTCCTGCAGCGGACTCCTCATTCTGGCCAAAATGGCCCGAACTGCTGGGGTACAGTATCTCCAACTGCATCATCTGAAATGAATGTTCAAAATAGATGTAAAAAATAGTCACATTACACATTATAGAAGGAAGGCACAAAGCACACTTTAATGATATAGTAAGTACATCATGGTTTTCATTTAATCAGTAGCATGCAAACAGGTCCAAGCATGGCCTGCAAAGAGCTCAAAACAAAACCATGTTGAAAGTGTAGCACACCATGCTGGGATGTGTAGTTCCTTTACATCTGGATTGGCAGGAACCGTTTTTGTTTTGTTGGCTCAGCCTCACCACACTGCATCTCTACATCTTCAGATTAACTACATATACTAGCATGCCCACACTCCTTGAAAGGCTGCCTTACTACATAAGTGGAGACCGGTCTTTTGTAATGTGTTGAAACTCCACATTTGTCAAGTCACACTATTATAACACATGTCCACAGACTTAGACTGTCACACAGGGTACAGGTGAAAGCACCAGTGTCCCTAATTTCCACCAGAAACACCCTAATGATCTGCTGACAGACTGTACTGTAGTATGTAGCATTTTGAAGTACCTACACATTGTCGACCGACACACTATCAATCTATGCTTCCACACCCACTCAAGGTTGTGGATCATTAGATCTACAGTGTGTACGTATTCAATGTTTAGGTTCACCACTATAGGTTGGCAATGAGTAGTTTGAAAGGGTTGGAAGGGCTACAGGCTATTTATGTGCTAGGTCGACAGAACAAAATTTTGACATGAGGGTATTTTGATATGTTGTTCTTTTCTTCAGAGTGACAGGGACCCCAAATTATTTTACTTGGCCACCTCGCATGGCTGCCTTGGTTTTTCTGGATTTGAACAAGGTGACTTGCTCCACTACCGCTTACCTACTATACAATTTACGTTACAATCTGAGTCAACGTGGCTTGTAAATTAGAATATAGTTCATAATTTTTGGAATGTCAACAATAAAATCACGTTGTGCTTCTGACCTGTCGACCTAGCACATGTTGACCTACAGAACCTGTTAACCTTCCAAACAACTCAAAATACTGACTGTCTACCTATAGTGTGCAATGTGATTCGGGAGTACATAACGTTTTTTCTTTTTTTCTTTTATAAATGTGGTTAGAAAATGGCTCCAGTACAACACTGCATGTATTTTTAAATTAATTTAAACTTGGTTACTAACTCAAATTTACAAAAAAATAAATAAACTTACCAACTACTACAGGATGTCCTGTACCCTCCACCTCCTCGGCTGGCTCTGCGGCCCATTCTGAAGTGGGGGACAGAGGTTGGATGGGGGAAGGAGGTTGGATGGGGGAAGGAGGATGGATGGGTGAGTTGGTTATAGAGGGTGGGTCAGATTGTGAGGGGGAGGGGGGTTGAAAGGGAGGTTAGGCAAGAGAGGGTGGTTGGGCAAGAGAGGGGGAGGGGGTCTGAGAGGGAGGTTGAGCAAGAGAGGGTGGTTGGGCAAGAGAGTGGGAGGGGGTTTGAGAATGAGGTTGGGTAAGAGAGGGTGGTTGGGCAAGAGAGGGGGAGGGGGTTTGAGAGGGAGGTTGGGCAAGAGAGGGTGCTTGGGCAAAAGAGGGGGAGGGGTTTTGAGAGAGAGGTTGGCCAAGAGAGGGGGAGGTGGTTTGAGAAGGAGATTGGGAAAGGGGGAGGGGGTTGGAGATGGAGATTGGGAAAGAGGGTGAGGGGTTGGAGATGGGGGTTGGGAAAGAGAGGGGGAGGGGGTTGGAGAGGGGGGTTGGGAAATAGGGGGAGGGGGTTGGAGAGGGGGAGGATGATGAGGAAGGGGAACTTTGAATTTGGGGTTCAGGGTGTTAAGGGGGTGAGGGAGTTTGGGGGTGGAGAGGTGGCTGGAAGTAAGGCAGCCGGTTGTGTTGCTTGCCCGGATCTTCCCTGCTGTTGTGCTTGCCCTAGAATCACATTTTAAGAAGAGAAAAATAAAAAGGTAATTTCCATGTGCATTCACAAATGACATTGTTATGTTCATTTATTAATACAAATACAAATTTATTTATGTCCCCAGCCTACAGCCTGTGTGCTGAATCCCAACACCACTACACATTATCCCCTAACCACTGTGGTTCCCAGTCTGTCCTTCAAGCCCTAAGCACACACACTCTGTAAACTGGATAAGTTCAATATGTCTTGTGTAATATACTCTATTAATATGGTTTGCTTCTAATCTCACTTAATCACTCATGTAAACATACATTTGAATGCGTTTTATTACTAAAAATATTAATGTAGTTGAACTAATAATTTGCAATGCTAATAATCTCACTTAATCTCGTACACACACATTTGAATTCATTGTACTTACTGCGTCGGATTTGCTGGCGCAGCCGCGTCAGCAACTCAGGCTGTCGGCGGCAGAGGTCAGACCACCGCCGCTCAAGCTGGACGATGGTCCGCCTTGTTCTTGTTCACGTCCGCAGTATGCGGCGGACCTCCGCGTAGGCCGTGCGCATCACCCGATTTGAGAAGTATGGTCCCGCGCAGCCTACGCGGCAGTCCATCACCGCGGTTAGCACCCGCAGCTCCCTGTGGCTAAACGCAGATGCTCGCATGGTGCCTATGGCGTTTTCCTTACATGGGCATATATTTATAGTGTGTGCTCGCATTTCATTAGCCAATATGTTATGGTGTCATCTTTATTGTTTAACTTTATTGATAATTGTACAATATACTGTTAACATTCTTTCATGTGCTCCCTTTAGTTCGCAACAGTGAAAATACGCAGCAGGCACAGCAAAAAAATCAACAAAATAAAAAAATGAAAGGCTTGTTTGTTTATTCTGTAACACTTTATCCAACTTCTAATTTCCATTTTTTTTTAAATAAAAATTAAAAAATTATACCAAAAAACACGAATTATAAAAACATATATATATATATATATATATATATATATATATATATATATATATATATATGAGAGAGAGAGAGTTCTCTCTCATATATATATATATATATATATATATATATATGGTTTAGGGTTTTTTTAAAGAAAAAAAATAACAAAAAAAACACAACTATACACACACACACATAGTCAAAGAGATAATGCGAGTGTCTGTCATATTTGAAAACACTTAACTCACCACATTTTGCAGGACCAATCAGCTACACAAATTCACAATGTTTTTTTTTATGGGCAGATGGTTTGGCATTTTGTTTGTAAACATAGGAGAAAGAAATGAGGAATAAAACGCAAAATGTGGTTAAGGGTGTTGTGAAAAGTTTTTCTAAAAAAACAAACAAAAATAATAAATAATAAATAAAATAAAAAAAGGTTGAAATAAGTTTGCACAACTGAATATAAACAAGCCAAATGGGACACTAATCCCAATGATCTACAAAATAACATCTCAATACAGATGTGATTGCTAGCATTACATCAAAAATCTGTTCACAGCCACTTATTAAACTACTCAGAACAAAACACTTAAACATTTACAATGTTATCAAAATAATCCACGATAACAATTTTGTGTAGGCCAAACCTACACGTAAACACAGATTAATAAATGTATGCAGCATTTTATCTATAGTGCGCTCATAACATAATCATACCTGAAATATTCCTGGACAATTCTAGCCCTGACGGCGTGACCCTGCTGACTTTCCGAACCACCACGGAAGGCCCATCCAACCCCTGGCTCCTCATCCGGCAATTCCTCCGACTGTGGAAGCTCCAGCCAACTCCTTACAGCAATATTGTGTAGGATAGCGCACAGGACCACGATTTTACTTAACATTTCCGGCGAATACATGATGTCGCCACCAGTGCGGTGGAGCACACGAAACCGCCCTTTTAAGAACCCCAATCGTGCGCTTCACCAGCTGTCTAGTGGCAGTAAGCGCAGAATTAAATGCCGACTGTGGCCCTGGCCTGGGTTTGCTGTAAGGAGTCATGAGCCAGGGGGTGTAAGGATATTCACGATCTCCTGTTTCAGAATATGAAAAAGAAAAAACAAAAACCAGTAAAAAAAATGTAATTTGTACGATATAAGTGCTCTAAAACACCAAAAAAAAAAACACTCACCCAATAGCCACATGTCTTAGCCTTCCATCATTCTTAATCTTGGCCAGATCCCTGATTGCCGAATCACATGTGAGTCATGGGAATTCCCGGGGAACATAGCATTCAGGGACAGGATCTGGAGGGATGGGCCACAAAACAACTGTGACATTCAGAGAATGAAACAGTTTCCTGTTTCTATATATTTCTTCATTATGTTTTGGTGCAACAATGGCAACATGTGTCCCATCCACAACACCAATAACGTGTGGGAAGCGACTACCCCCTTCCTGAAATTGCTGCTTCACCACAGAATAGGCCCAAACAGTAAACACACTGTAACCCCACCAACCCCAGGACACCAATGGACAGGATACTTACCTGCTCAGAAAAAAAAAACTCTTCACTTTTTAGAGAAAGGAACAAAAAGCCAACTTTGGTACTCCACAAACTTAAATTAAAGAGCAACCTACAGGAGACAGGAAAAGACTCTGAGAATAGGCCCAAACACACTGTAGCCCCACCAACACCAGGACACGATTGGACAGGCTTCTTACCTGCTCAGTAAAAAAAAAAACTTCACTTTAGAGAAAGGAACAAAAAGCCAACTTTGGCACTCCACAAATTAGTAAAAGTCAATAAGGCGCCCATCATTTTATTGTGATCACTTACACTTTAACTTCTTTAAGCTAGCTTAGCACTATAAATAAAGACACGGACACCAATAGCTAGATTTAAAAGGTGAGACGGTATTTATTGATGACTGACCGGAACTTTAAACTAGATTTTATGTTGGAGGATGGCAAAGATAAAGGCGCTACTAAACGCCAGCTCCAGTCATCTGGTTATATCACCGAAACTGAGGAGGGGACTACCACAACAACCACCTCCTACATGCCTAACCCGCATTGTGCAGGACCCACCACTCTTTCCTCTGGCAAATATGGATGCTCCCCTAGGGGAGCGTCCGACTGTCCAACCACAGGGTAAGGACACACTCGCCGTCCATTCCGAAAGAGGGTGCCCCACAATGACCACTTAGGCCTATATGACCGCTGGCTGGTAGCGACTTTCCCCGCCACATGAGGTTTACCAAACCATGACCGCCATCCAGAGAAAAAACAGAAAAACAACATTGTAAGCTAAGGCAAAACCCAAAAGTCCATCAAGAAAACCACCGACCCCCCGAGGAAGAGACTAACATGCTTAACATTGCAAAAAACTGTGGACCCGGAGGACCAGCAAAAGAAACCGCCCTACCAAACCACCGAAAGCTACAAAACAAACCCGCAGAGCCACCGCCTCCCGGGCCCGAACAGACAGCAGAGAAACACGCTGCACCCCTACAATAACAACGAAGCATAATCCTCCCCGGCCAATGACAGCAGAACGCCGCTGAACAGCTAGTGAGTGCATGGAGCAACAAAAGGGGACCTGATAGCAAATATGAGGCAGAAACCTATCAACACGAACCAAACACAGTACAGACTAAGGGCAGAACACCTGAACGGGCGACACCACCCACCTATCTGGTAGAAAAGAAAACCCAACCAAATTACCCCCACGCAAGCCACGAGCTCCGTACCCAGGGACCACCATGTGACCAAAACCACAGCCGTTCCTCTTGCCATAGGATGCGAAGCCGCCCAAAATTTTATTTCCTTTTTTTTTTTTTAAATGGCCCAACAGGCACATGCTCTTGAAAAAAAAAAGATCCTTAACACTGGTGCTAAAACGGACAATAAAATTACACGATAAACAGTAGCAAAACAAACCCAAGTGAAGGAGAAAACTCAAAAAACCTCCCGTGGACCTTTGATTAGCCAATTGTAATTAGGCCCCCTCGGAGGAAAATTTAAAAATTCGCTTCCCACCCTCAATTCCTGAACGCTATCCGTTCAAAAACTGACCGGTAAACACAGTTTTTGGGTTCGCGCAACTGAGACATTACAAACATACACCAAACTTAAACAACGCAGAGGCCCAGCACCCGAATCGCAGCTGCCGCAGTCCGTTAAGCTGCCCCAATCCGCAAGGAATGGGTACCAGAGCCCTGAAGCCGCATCCAAACCCCATTAGAAAAAAGGGGGCGCTACCAACCCACCAGCCCAGTCAACTAACAGAAAACTGCATAACCTAGGAGGGGATTTCCCACCCCTCCCAAAGCATAACCCGCATTGTGCAGGACTCACCACCCTTTACTCCAGCAGAGCAATGGACGAAACCGCACGGGAACGTCCGTAGTCCACCAGCAGGGAGAGGACGCTCGCCGACTTACCAAAAAGGGATGCCCCACAATGTCCACGTATGCACACCCTTGACCGCTGGCTGGTAGTGACCTTCCGCCAAACTGCAATACTACACACACCTCAGCGGCCCCGCACTTGAATTGCTTCTGCCAAAGAAAACCGTGGCCGCAGCATGCGTAACTGCCCCCAACCGCAAGGAATGGGTACCAAAGCCCGAAAAAACGCATCCAACGTACACCAGTCGGACACCACGCAGACGTCCAGCACCGGAATTGCTGCTGCCAAACCTGCCACCGCAGCATGCGCAGCCACGTCAATCCGTAATGAACTGGTACCCCAGCCGTAAAACACAAAACAAAGCAAATACCCAGCGGCCCAGCACCTGAAAACACTGCCGCCAAAGAACCTGCCACCTGCAGCATGCGCAGATGCTCCCATCCGCAAGGAATGGGGGGTAACCCAGCCCAAAACACCATACAATGCACTGTCCCTGCGGCACAACACCCGAAGTGCTGCCGCCGAAAAACGTGCCGCCACAGCACCCGCAACGGCCCGCCAATCCGCAAGGAATGGGTACAAGAGCCTGAAAACCATATCCAAACGTACAGAGTCTGCATAGCACCAAGACTTCCATGAGCCCAGCACACGAAGCGCTGCCGCTGAAAAACCCGCCACTGCAGCACACACAACAGCCCCAATCCACAAGGAAACAGGTATCAATAGCCCAAAAACCCTACCCAAACGCACAGAGGCTGTATACCACGCATATCACCAGCAGCCCAGTACCTAATGCTGCAACTGAAGAACCCGCTGCCGCAGCAGGCGTAGTCGCCCCAATCCACAAGGACATGGGTACCCTGTAACCACCATAGCCGTAATGCTACAGAAACTGAAAAACCAGCGAAGAGGACCTAGGAGGGTACACAAAAGAAATTGGCCACCCCCCAAAGGCCACACTGGACACACACCCACGCCAAAGGCAATGTGTCACCACCCGTAAGCGCCTGCACTCTAAAAGGGGGAACTAATGACCCCGGCCATCCCAAGCCCTCGCAGAACCCGCAAGTCTGCACAGGAAAAATGGAACACCCACGAATGGCGTGGCATCCGTGCACAAGGGCATGCAAATCCTCTCTGTATCGACCCACACACAGTACCCGCGCTGCCGAACCGACCACCATCTAGGCGCCCCGCCAGAAAACACCACTGACAGGCAAACCGGAGTACAAAGATAACCAGTCACCGGCCACCAACCCACTGACTTGGAACGCCCGATGAAAAAAACAGCGCAAAAGCTAGCCCGAACAGCGCAACCTCACGAACCAGACTACGCCCCGCCTGGCCGGACCCAAACGGGACCACAAAACTTCACCTAAGTATACTGAAAGCGACGTGCCCACTCAAAAGCTGCAGCCATAGGATCCCCTGATGCCCATCCCATAATGTCCATGGATAGCACGAAAGACCTGATAGAGCAGCCAGCAGCAGTAGTATGGAGCAAAAGGAAGTGCCCGCAAGGGCAGATGCCCCGGCTGCCCCGGACCGGTCACCCCGGGAAAAAACCCGCAGACCAAGGCCCTCAAAGTACCTAAAGTTGACCCCATAAAAACCACTGCGCCGGAGTAAACAAAACAACCTAAGAAAGCCAACAAACCCCGGCAATCGGAGCCATCGTCTGGAGCATGGGAGGAGCCACCACTAGCACGTCCAAGTAGCTGGACAACTTGGCCATCCGCCAGATACAAGTCAGGTACGAAAGAAACATCAACAGCCGTCCCAGGCACCAATGCACGTAATGTAGCAAAAGGAGGCGCAACCACACCTCGCCACCCCAGGTGCTTTGCCCAGGTCGCAACGCCGGGAAACAAATGTCGCGCCGCCAACTTCTGGGAACCAGATGACATAACAGGCAGAGGGCCGGGAAGGAGGAAAGACGGCGATAGGAAAAGCGTAAACCACCCCGTAAGCGCCCAGAGAAAGAAAACAAGGCCCCGAGCCATCACCGAAAGCGGCCTGGAAGCATACATGCAAAAAACGTGCAGAATTAAACCAACAGGTGAACAGAACAACCGACCCGGAAAAAACCTCCCCACAACGGAACACCCAGAAATAAAAAAAACAGATACTGGGGGAAAGGGAAGAAGGTGAAAAGCAAACGCGACATCCAGCTCCAATCAGCAGGAAACATGACCGCAAAGTCACCCAAACGCAGGGACTAGACAAAAGACAGAAAAACACACCGTGCAGAAGCATCCGGAAAAGCAGCAGGAAACCAAAACCCCATGTGGGTGAGACAAAGGTGGCAGAAATGGGCACCCACCCAGGAACTTACCGGTAACAGCGGAAGGGCCTTCCGTGCTACCTACCCCGGTCCCCGAAGGAGCGGAAAGTGCTCCGCCCGTGACCGGCGTGCATACCCAACTGTGTGACCGCACCGCATAGAGGTGAACACGATAATATACCCCCACCCTGTGCCGACCATAATCCGAGGCCACTAACCCTCAGCCCCCCAGGGCTGGGGCCCGTGACAATAGAATTGTCCATGGTCCGAGCACCAGCAAGGCAGGCAGAAACCCTGATAGTAAGAGGCCTATGTACCCCCAACCGAGCTAGCTGCAACCACCAAGAAATTTGCGCATCCCCAGCTGCTAGCCATCACGACCGCGTAGCACGATCCCCGTAATGTAGAACAAGGCCACCTGCCCCTTTCCAATCGTATCCACTACCTACCCTGCCAAAATAAAATGCCCACAACCCACCAGTATATGTGCGGATTAGCGAGGACCCCACGTACGTATGGGGAGAATGTAAAAACTCCACAGTCAGAGCCCCGGCGGGAAACAACCGCATGACCACAGAGCAGTGCGGCAGCAAAACAAAAATAAATAAAATAAATAAATAAATTTGCTGTAACTAAAACATCAGGGAGCCTACATGCCCGTAGCCACCGGCACCCCGTCGTACCCAGTTCCCGTAGCCGCGCAGTAAGCTAGGCAAAATGCAGTGGGCGCCCGGGGAAACCTGAGGAAACACAACTAGAACTAAACAATGCTAAAGGAACAAAGAAAACAGCATGCTCACCGGTACCTGCATGACCCGGAACCACCCCAGCCGACGACGATCCTGACCGAACATCTCCAGCAGACACAGACACCGAATCTTCTCCCGGCCTCCAACTCGTGTACCCCGATTCCGCGGTTCTGACGACGCTGGAACTGCACACTCAGGGGGAAGAAACCGGGTTAGAAAACAAACCGTGTTAGGGGATGCTGGAGCGACGGCAGGTGCCCCAATCGAAGAACCGACAGCCAGACCATATGCGGTCGGCCAGGAGGGGGGGGGGCTGTGCCGCATATCCCGGAGGCAGGGAATAATGACAGGAGCAACAGGAGACTGCCAATACGGCGGCCGATGAAGGGAAGCAAGCGCAAAAACCACCAGGGTAAGACCCCGTAAAAGAGGACAAGGGGACCAACCCAGAAGATATCGTGGGCACCGCTGCCGGGACGTAAAGGGACTAAAAACACCTGTAACACCCCAGGCTGCACAGCAGATGGCGCACCAGCCCCATGCAACCAGCCCCAGAAGCAGGCAGAACGCTCTGAGAAACAGGGAAGGACAACTAACCCGAAGGGACTGCTGGGCAGGGAAGGGGGAGGACGTGAGCACATCGGGGGCCACTGAAGACAAGCCCGTGCGGGAAGGGAACATGCCAAAGACGGGAACCATACCGCGCCAGGCCGCTAACACCGGCCGGTGCTGCGGCCGTAACAGCAGTGAGGGAGGAAATGGGACCATCCACGATCGGAGCCCCTGCAGGATAGCCCACATGACTCCCGCCGGCGGATACCGCAGCACCTGGCCCATCACTCATGGCGTTGCCCCTTCCTGCCGAAGGGGCCAGCAGGGGAAAACATGCACCCACCACTGGAGCACCGTCTACAGCGCACGTGGCCAGACGCCGCGCTCACCGGACTCGGAGCAGATGGAGGAGGTTGCGGACACCAGCTGATGGCCCACCCATTACCTCGAGGCAACGGTGGGCGAGGAGGTAGGGGAGGCAACCACACGGATGCGAGCATGCCTATAGCCCGCAGCAGTGGGCAGCAGCGGCAAGATGGAGGGGGGAGCAGACTTGCGGTGATGGGGAAATATGAAGGGGACAAGCAGGGAGAAACGGAAAAAGTAGGGGACACTTCAGAAAGGGGGACAAGTCAGCAAGGGGGACAATTAAGGGATTACAGTCATTATAAAGGGAATGGAATGCACAGTAATAACAATACAGCAGCTATAAAACAGTAATAAACAATACAGCAGGGTACTCAGCTGTCCAAAAACATAAAACAGTGTGACAATTAAAACAGCAGCCCTAAGAAAATTAAATACAAACAGGCACAGAGCCTGTGTCACTTAGCTGTCCAAATGGCAAGAGGAAGTATGAAGCACATGACCCAAGCTTTTATATGCACTGAAGCCTACACCCACAAACACTGATGGACAAGGAAAACAACCTGTAGAAAATTCCCAAGGTCCCTTGGAAAAACAACCTAGCAACTGCTTTGTCATAAACAACCAATCACAAAAAATGGGGCTCTTATATGGTCTCGTGCTTATTCAGCCCTCATCTAATCTAAGCAACCTACAACATAAATAAAAACACTCTGAGAATTGGGACAAACACACTGTAACCCCTAGAACGCTAACACTGCAAATTACATGTTAAGCAAAAATTAGAAAAAAAACATTAAAAAATTTCAACAATGAAAATATTGCATAAACTGATCTACTAAAAAAAAACAATGTTCACCCCCTACATACTCTTGTTTTTATTCAAAAAATATTTATTAGCCATTTTTAAGGTTATAAAAAGCAGTGTCCGCTACAGAACATTACAAAAAATAGCAATATACCAAACGCACAGTAGTTTGCAATGTACAGCATAAAAACTTACACAACTCAATAGTCATTTGCCTACATGTCTGGCTATCTCCTTCATTCAAAACACCCACAAACAAAGCCCGCATGCAGGACATTTAAATAGCCAGTACTGCAATTACTGGAAAAAATTGTGTAATTAGCACCTGTGCAATTTCCCGCACTACAAACACACACAGCTATAAATCGCCAGATAGCTGTGCCAATGCACATGCCATCAGCAACATGGCTACTCCAGAGCAAATGTCTGCAGAGTTAAGCTTGGTGCAGCAGCAGATGGCCACTCTAGTAGCCAGAAGGATGGGGCTGCAGCAGCAGATGCTAAGAGCTGCCAGTGATGATGGTGAAATAGCAGGACCCAGTACTGGCAGAACCCCATTTTCTGGCCAACACACACAGGGGTATGCTGTGAGTCCCCTGCCAGAGACAGATACTGGGGAAACTGAGGTAGATTCTGGAGTACTAACACAAAACCAAACAAGCCACCCAGAAAGTGAAGAGGAAGATGGTGAGCAGATACAGGACGAGGCCTCACAGGCTACGACCAAAAAGAGAAGGCAACAGCCCGCATTTTCAAAGAGGGAGCTGCGAGTTCTGGTCACACAAGCCATGGACAAAATACATAGAGGCAGCAAAAACATGGGTACTGCGACAAAAGATCGCATCTGGAGGGACATTACGGATTGCGTAAATGAAGTCGTCTCAATTGTCCGCACCTAACAGGAAGTTAGAAGACGGTAAGTGAATATTGACACACAATATAATTTAATTTGTAAGAAAAAAAACTTGCCTATATCTGATGTTGCCCATAGCAACCAAATTAAAAAAATGTGTTCAACAAGTAAGCAAAACAGGTATTTATAAATTTTCTGTCCCTTTCCCCTAATTCTAATCACATATGTAGTTGGGCCGACTTCAAGTCCCGCCTGAAGGGCAAGAGGTCTGCGGAGTAGAATGCCTCGAGGGCAACAGGGGGAGGTCCCGCTGCCACTGTGGAGTATACAGACCTGGAGGAGCTGGCGATGGGACTATGAGGAGGTGGGTGGGGTGTCAAGGATGGACACGGACCTGCCTGAAATTGTCAACCTACATGACTTGCCAGGTAAGTTTACACACATAAAAACAAGGAAAGAAACCTAGGTGCTAACTTTATGGAAAATATCAATATATTTTTATAGATGTATATATGTTTATACACATCTAAGTTATTCACATCTCTGTTTCTCCCGTTCGCTGCTGTAAACAAACTTCTGTATGTTTGTATATTGGTATAGAAAGAAAGAATAATACAGCTGCGCCCCGGGATTAACAGAGGATATAATAGACCTTAATTGAACAATTAATTACACATGCAAATGCAAGCCACCGAGTGTCAATAATCAATTAAACCAATCAATGTTGCACATAAATGTTTTAATATATAAATGACAAAATAAAATTATGTTTAAAATTGACTGTGCACAGTATACAATTTATATTGCTAAAAAAGAAATAACATAAAAATGTGTCCAAATGCGAACACTAGTACTGTAACATATGTGGTATCTCAGATCTATCACAGCTAAATAAACATCTCCATTGAGATACACTGTTGCGCAATTAGTATGAACAGTAGCTAAAAAAAACCAGTCTCTGGAATCCACATAAATATATGGTAATCGCTTTTTGTAAGTCCCTCTGTTGTTCAGGTCCGTAACAATATAACTTTTGTGTGACGGATAGCAGTTCATGCAATTATATACGGAGAACTGTAAAGTGCTTGTTTTATAGAGCAGGTACGTGTGGCGTCCCACCGTGATGTTACCTGGTCTAGTTGTAAGATGAAAACCAATATTGGACTGAGCTCACCTCATGCGGCTGCTGGATTAATTGGCAATGTAGAGACCGCTGACCCTTGGTTGATGACAGGCCAAAACGTGCAGGTAGTTAGCACCAGACTGCGCTGGCTGAGGTGATCCCCTCGTAGTGCTCTCACCAACAAACTCGTCCTGCAGCGAGGGGGAGCTGAGCCAGGACTGTATCACCTCACAGAGACCTGCCGGGTCAATTCAGATGTTGTGACCGGTATGCTGCAGCGGAGGCCGGCTGGCCGCGTCTCGTAAGCACCGAGCGGCACTAGCGTAATCGTTCAGACCTCTGGGTATCTGACCAGATGGGTTGCATATAGCAAGTATTCCAGGTGGGAACAATGGGGAGGAGTCCTAACGTGTTTCGTCACGCCCACGTGACTTTCTCAAAGGTAAGTTTACACAAATAGAATGTCATTTTTAAAGTGTTTTTTTTATAACTTGTGACTTATTTATAATTTTTTTTCTGTCCATTTTTCTCTCATTCTTGTATTTGCTTTTTACATAACACAGCACAGGAGGGTGAGCATAGTGAGTCAGAGGAGGGGTATCCAGCTGAGGTGGGGGGACCTAGTGAATCCTCCAGTGTGGGTCAGCAGATTCCACCTGCCCAGACACACACTGGCCCCCCCACCCAACCCTCTGTTATCCCGGTGATTCTGACTGAAATTGCCAGTCATGGTGAGAGGCTGACTCAATTTCAGGACAAGATAATCCGGGAGGTAAGCCAGATATCTGTCCGGCTCACTGAGCACACAACCTGTGTTGGGCAAGGTGTTGCTCAACTCTGCCAAGGTCTGGCAGAGATCAGGCAGGGCCAAGCCAAACTCACCTCCTCGGTACAACAACTTTCCAGCTCTGTTGTCCAAGCTCTACAGGACATCGCTGGCCTTCTTGCCCACAGTGGCAGGGAGCCTGGCACACCTGCTCCCTCCCCTACCCCTGCCCAGGAAGAAGATCCCACTGCAGGGCCCTTGAAGGTCACTTCGCAGACCCAGCAGTGACCAACCACGTCAGGTGAAGCGAAAGAAGAGAAAGTAATGTCTCTCCAGATGCGTCAACTTTGCCCAGCACCCATGTTTTCCATGTTGCCTTTATGTATTTGTTTTGGCTTGTGTGGCCAAAATGGACAACTCCCTCATGCTGAAAGGGGGTTGTTGTGTTCTCTTTTGGTTTGTAGTCTGTGAGTTTTTTCCTGTACACTTGATCCATCTTCCTCTTCCTAGCGTGCTGTGTCTGTTTGGGTTTGTGTATTGTGCCAAGAATCTACCTCAGTTTGACCAACAGTATCCTGTGGCTGGGGGTTCACAACATATTTTTTGTTTATTTTAAACTTTATTTGGCCAGTAGATGGGGGACCCACAGTACTGGCTTCTGTAATGTGTAAATCACCACTGGCAGCTGTTTGTTGCTATGTAAGCAAATATTTGTACATGTTTTAAATCTGCAGATATGTTAAATGATATTTTTCATGCTATATTTTTCTAGCCATGTTGGCTTATTGAATTTATTTAATTTCTTCAGTAGAAAAAACAAAAACTTGTGTGTATGTGTTTATTTGAAAGTTATGCATTCTAGAAAAATGTGTACAGTGAACTTTTACATTGCATATTTACATTTATGAACCAAGGGCACAAACGTTGAATATTCTTATTTGCAAATTTGTTTGCTTTCACAACAGTTAACTGTGCCAAGAAAATTCACTAATTTAAAAAAAAAAATGGGTTACTAGGGGCAACATGCCATAGTATTCAAAATGGTCACATGCTACAAAACAGTGTGTTAGTAAGTATCATTAAGCGTAGGCTGCATTATGTGGCTCATGTTGTTCGGTATGACCAATGGAAGAGTACAATCTAGAAAACATGGCATGTTTGCATTAAGCAGATGTAGTTTGCAAGTTGCTTTAATCACACTTGATCAAGGAGAATATTTGTTAAAAAATAAAAAAACATATGCTTGTAACAGCAAAGTAAAAACATTAAACAAAAAAAAACCAGTACAATATTTGTCAGTGTGTCAGATTTTGACATGGTAAATGGTAAATTGGTATGTGTAAAAACAATTACTGGTAAGAGTCCTTTGTAACTGCAGTGTTTGCCAATTATTTTCGCAGCAGGTGAGTTAGATTGCCAATTAACAGCTAAATATGCCCTAACACACTTGTTGCAGAAAGTCTGAGTAGCTGCAGACTTACTCCTAGGCTGCGTTATCCTAGCGAACATTTCTTGTGTACTTATAATCATCAGCTACGCATTTCTGCAAAAAACATGCCTACTGCCGTTTGCATACTCCCACACTAGCCGCCCACTTACACCCCCATTTCGTTAGATAGCGAAGCCAAGCCTCTGCACCACCTCCGGCACACCCTGTTTTCGTTAGAGTAGTGCGTACAGAAAATCCGTTCGTATTTTTGCACAAGCGTCGTAACACTGGCTCTGCGCATATGCATTGACGCTTTTGCGCATGCACAGTTTGCAACTTTTCGCCGATTGCGATGCGATGCGATGAACTGCTGTGAACAACTCAGAATGAGGGCCTACATACCAAATGCTACATTCATTATCCAAATATGTATTTTGGAACACTACCTCTATTATTGAAATAAAGAACCAGCACAAATAATAACCTCTTTGTTATCAAAAAACATACATACGAAACACATAGTACATAGATGGCAAATGTACATCTCCATGATATTTTGAGAGAAAACCTAGCCAAATCACATCCACATATAAATTTCAAACAAACAAACAACATGCCATCATGGGTCCTTAATCCAAAAAGCTAAAACCATCTTACTTAAACATTTAAAGAGAAATTATTTTTGGCCCCATTAACCACACCAAACATAGCTAATTAAGTGACATTTCACAAGCCAAACAAACAAGCAAATAACATAATTTGCAGCAGACATTACAAACATACTGGAAAATTTACACAAAATATACTGTTAGGCACAATAGCACAAATTATTCCACACTAAACAAGCATATGCAAAATAATATGCAAAACAGTACTTTACTGAATATAAATGAAAATGTTAACATATAAAAATGTTTGTTTAAAACAATTAACATAACCCCTCATCCTGCCTGGGGTGATCTGAATCATGCACATAAGTGCCAGCAACCACTGCAGAAGGAATTAAGGTCTGCACGGGCTCCTCCCACTCAGCATATGTTGGTATAAACGGATGGCCTCCCCCGGTTTGGCAGGCAGACTTTGCCTCCTTGGCCATCTTTGCCTTGACACAGCATTTTATGTCATAAAAGCATTTACGACACGTGTCCTCGGTCCTTCTCATCACACCCTCGCTGTTCACAGCGGCAACAACTTTCCCCCAAAGAACTCTCTTTCGGCGAGATGTGCCCTTGGAGGACTCACGGCCTTAGAGCTGGCGATGATGGTGCATCAGCTCACGCACCAAAGCAACATTTTCTGCATAACTAAATTTAACGTTGCGCCCTGTCTTCGTGGTGGTGCGTGGCTGCGGAGCAACAGCACCATCACTGTCACTCTTACTAGAGGCCGCAGCAGCAACCTCACCCTCCTCCTCAACCTCACTCTCCCCCACCGCCTCACTAACCTCCTCCCTCTCACTAACACCCTCAGCCTCACTCACCTCTTCACTCTCACTCACCCCCTCCGCCTCACTCAACACCTCCACCTCACTCACCTCCTCCACCTCACTGACCTCTGACTGTGACATCTTAGACACAAACAACACTTAACTAGAGATGAGCGGGTTCGGTTTCTCTGAATCCGAACCCGCCCGAACTTCATGTTTTTTTACACGGGTCCGAGCGACTCGGATCTTCCCGCCTTGCTCGGTTAACCCGAGCGCGCCCCGAACGTCATCATCACGCTGTCGGATTCTCGCGAGGCTCGGATTCTATCGCGAGACTCGGATTCTATATAAGGAGCCGCGCGTCGCGGCCATTTTCACACGTGCATTGAGATTGATAGGGAGAGGACGTGGCTGGCGTCCTCTCCGTTTAGAAATTAAAATAGATAGGAGAGTGAGAGTGAGACACTTCATTTACTTACTGGAGCTTAGGAGGAGTTATACTAGTGACTGATGACCAGTGACCTGACCCACCAGTGCAGTTTTATAATTTATTATTATTTAATAATCCGTTCTGTTCTTGTTCTCTGCCTGAAAAAAACGATACACAGTGACTCAGTCACACTCACATACCATATCTGTGCTCAGCCCAGTGTGCTGCATCATCTATGTATAATATCTGACTGTGCTCACACAGCTTAATTGTGGGGGAGACTGGGGAGCAGTTATAGGTTATAGCAGGAGCCAGGAGTACATATTAAACAGTGCACACTTTTGCTGCCAGAGTGCCACTGCCAGTGTGACTGACCACTGACCACTGTGACCAGTGACCTGACCACACTGACCACCAGTATAGTATATTGTGATTGTCTGCCTGAAAAAGTACACTCGTCGTGTGACTTGTGTGGTGTTTTTTTATTCTATAAAAATTAAAAAACTCATTCTGCTGACAGACAGTGTCCAGCAGGTCCCTCATTATATAATATATACCTGTCCGGCTGCAGTAGTGATATATATATATTTTTTATATCATTATTTATCATCCAGTCTATACTAGCAGCAGACACAGTACGGTAGTTCACGGCTGTAGCTACCTCTGTGTCGGCACTCGGCAGTCCATCCATAATTGTATACCACCTACCCGTGGTTTTTTTTTCCTTTCTTCTTTATACATACTACATCTCATTATCATCCAGTCTATATTAGCAGCAGACACAGTACAGTATGGTAGTCCACGGCTGTAGCTACCTCTGTGTCGGCACTCGGCAGTCCATCCATAATTGTATACCACCTACCCGTGGTTTTTTTTTTCTTTCTTCTTTATACATACTACATCTCATTATCATCCAGTCTATATTAGCAGCAGACACAGTACAGTACGGTAGTCCACGGCTGTAGCTACCTCTGTGTCTGCACTCGGCAGTCCATCCATAATTGTATACCACCTACCCGTGGTTTTTTTTTTCTTACTTCTTTATACATACTACATCTCATTATCATCCAGTCTATATTAGCAGCAGACACAGTACTGTACGGTAGTCCACGGCTGTAGCTATCTCTGTGTCGGCACTCGGCAGTCCATCCATAATTGTATACCACCTACCCGTGGTTTTTTTTTTTCTTCTTTATACATACTACATCTCATTATCAACCAGTCTATATTAGCAGCAGACACAGTACGGTAGTTCACGGCTGTAGCTACCTCTGTGTCTGCACTCGGCAGTCCATCCATAATTGTATACCACCTACCCGTGGTTTTTTTTTCTTTCTTCTTTATACATACTACATCTCATTATCATCCAGTCTATATTAGCAGCAGACACAGTACAGTACGGTAGTCCACGGCTGTAGCTACCTCTGTGTCGGCACTCGGCAGTCCATCCATAATTGTATACCACCTACCCGTGTTTTTTTTTTTCTTTCTTCTTTATACATACTACATCTCATTATCATCCAGTCTATATTAGCAGCAGACACAGTACAGTACGGTAGTCCACGGCTGTAGCTACCTCTGTGTCGGCACTCGGCAGTCCATCCATAATTGTATACCACCTACCCGTGGTTTTTATTTTCTTTCTTCTTTATACATACTACATCTCATTATCAACCAGTCTATATTAGCAGCAGACACAGTACGGTAGTTCACGGCTGTAGCTACCTCTGTGTCGGCACTCGGCAGTCCATCCATAATTGTATACCACCTACCCGTGGTTTTTTTTTCTTTCTTCTTTATACATACTACATCTCATTATCATCCAGTCTATATTAGCAGCAGACACAGTACAGTACGGTAGTCCACGGCTGTAGCTACCTCTGTGTCGGCACTCGGCAGTCCATCCATAATTGTATACCACCTACCCGTGTTTTTTTTTTTCTTTCTTCTTTATACATACTACATCTCATTATCATCCAGTCTATATTAGCAGCAGACACAGTACAGTACGGTAGTCCACGGCTGTAGCTACCTCTGTGTCGGCACTCGGCAGTCCATCCATAATTGTATACCACCTACCCGTGGTTTTTTTTTTCTTTCTTCTTTATACATACTACATCTCATTATCAACCAGTCTATATTAGCAGCAGACACCGTACGGTAGTTCACGGCTGTAGCTACCTCTGTGTCGGCACTCGGCAGTCCATCCATAATTGTATACCACCTACCCGTGGTTTTTTTTTCTTTCTTCTTTATACATACTACATCTCATTATCATCCAGTCTATATTAGCAGCAGACACAGTACAGTACGGTAGTCCACGGCTGTAGCTACCTCTGTGTCGGCACTCGGCAGTCCATCCATAATTGTATACCACCTACCCGTGGTTTTTTTTTCTTTCTTCTTTATACATACTACATCTCATTATCAACCAGTCTATATTAGCAGCAGACACAGTACGGTAGTTCACGGCTGTAGCTACCTCTGTGTCGGCACTCGGCAGTCCATCCATAATTGTATACTAGTATCCATCCATCTCCATTGTTTACCTGAGGTGCCTTTTAGTTGTGCCTATTAAAATATGGAGAACAAAAATGTTGAGGTTCCAAAATTAGGGAAAGATCAAGATCCACTTCCACCTCGTGCTGAAGCTGCTGCCACTAGTCATGGCCGAGACGATGAAATGCCAGCAACGTCGTCTGCCAAGGCCGATGCCCAATGTCATAGTACAGAGCATGTCAAATCCAAAACACCAAATATCAGTAAAAAAAGGACTCCAAAACCTAAAATAAAATTGTCGGAGGAGAAGCGTAAACTTGCCAATATGCCATTTACCACACGGAGTGGCAAGGAACGGCTGAGGCCCTGGCCTATGTTCATGGCTAGTGGTTCAGCTTCACATGAGGATGGAAGCACTCAGCCTCTCGCTAGAAAACTGAAAAGACTCAAGCTGGCAAAAGCACCGCAAAGAACTGTGCGTTCTTCGAAATCCCAAATCCACAAGGAGAGTCCAATTGTGTCGGTTGCGATGCCTGACCTTCCCAACACTGGACGTGAAGAGCATGCGCCTTCCACCATTTGCACGCCCCCTGCAAGTGCTGGAAGGAGCACCCGCAGTCCAGTTCCTGATAGTCAGATTGAAGATGTCAGTGTTGAAGTACACCAGGATGAGGAGGATATGGGTGTTGCTGGCGCTGGGGAGGAAATTGACCAGGAGGATTCTGATGGTGAGGTGGTTTGTTTAAGTCAGGCACCCGGGGAGACACCTGTTGTCCGTGGGAGGAATATGGCCGTTGACATGCCTGGTGAAAATACCAAAAAAATCAGCTCTTCAGTGTGGAGGTATTTCAACAGACAAGCTGACAACAGGTGTCAAGCCGTGTGTTGCCTTTGTCAAGCTGTAATAAGTAGGGGTAAGGACGTTAACCACCTCGGAACATCCTCCCTTATACGTCACCTGCAGCGCATTCATAATAAGTCAGTGACAAGTTCAAAAACTTTGGGCGACAGCGGAAGCAGTCCACTGACCAGTAAATCCCTTCCTCTTGTAACCAAGCTCACGCAAACCACCCCACCAACTCCCTCAGTGTCAATTTCCTCCTTCCCCAGGAATGCCAATAGTCCTGCAGGCCATGTCACTGGCAATTCTGACGAGTCCTCTCCTGCCTGGGATTCCTCCGATGCATCCTTGCGTGTAACGCCTACTGCTGCTGGCGCTGCTGTTGTTGCTGCTGGGAGTCGATGGTCATCCCAGAGGGGAAGTCGTAAGCCCACTTGTACTACTTCCAGTAAGCAATTGACTGTCCAACAGTCCTTTGCGAGGAAGATGAAATATCACAGCAGTCATCCTGCTGCAAAGCGGATAACTGAGGCCTTGACAACTATGTTGGTGTTAGACGTGCATCCGGTATCCGCCGTTAGTTCACAGGGAACTAGACAATTTATTGAGGCAGTGTGCCCCCGTTACCAAATACCATCTAGGTTCCACTTCTCTAGGCAGGCGATACCGAGAATGTACACGGACGTCAGAAAAAGACTCACCAGTGTCCTAAAAAATGCAGTTGTACCCAATGTCCACTTAACCACGGACATGTGGACAAGTGGAGCAGGGCAGGGTCAGGACTATATGACTGTGACAGCCCACTGGGTAGATGTATGGACTCCCGCCGCAAGAACAGCAGCGGCGGCACCAGTAGCAGCATCTCGCAAACGCCAACTCTTTCCTAGGCAGGCTACGCTTTGTATCACCGCTTTCCAGAATACGCACACAGCTGAAAACCTCTTACGGCAACTGAGGAAGATCATCGCGGAATGGCTTACCCCAATTGGACTCTCCTGTGGATTTGTGGCATCGGACAACGCCAGCAATATTGTGTGTGCATTAAATATGGGCAAATTCCAGCACGTCCCATGTTTTGCACATACCTTGAATTTGGTGGTGCAGAATTTTTTAAAAAACGTCAGGGGCGTGCAAGAGATGCTGTCGGTGGCCAGAAGAATTGCGGGACACTTTCGGCGTACAGGCACAACGTACAGAAGACTGGAGCACCACCAAAAACTACTGAACCTGCCCTGCCATCATCTGAAGCAAGAAGTGGTAACGAGGTGGAATTCAACCCTCTATATGCTTCAGAGGTTGGAGGAGCAGCAAAAGGCCATTCAAGCCTATACAATTGAGCACGATATAGGAGGTGGAATGCACCTGTCTCAAGTGCAGTGGAGAATGATTTCAACGTTGTGCAAGGTTCTGATGCCCTTTGAACTTGCCACACGTGAAGTCAGTTCAGACACTGCCAGCCTGAGTCAGGTCATTCCCCTCATCAGGCTTTTGCAGAAGAAGCTGGAGACATTGAAGGAGAAGCTAACACGGAGCGATTCTGCTAGGCATGTGGGACTTGTGGATGGAGCCCTTAATTCGCTTAACAAGGATTCACGGGTGGTCAATCTGTTGAAATCAGAGCACTACATTTTGGCCACCGTGCTCGATCCTAGATTTAAAGCCTACCTTGGATCTCTCTTTCCGGCAGACACAAGTCTGCTGGGGTTGAAAGACCTGCTGGTGAGAAAATTGTCAAGTCAAGCGGAACGCGACCTGTCAACATCTCCTCCTTCACATTCTCCCGCAACTGGGGGTGCGAGGAAAAGGCTCAGAATTCCGAGCCCACCCGCTGGCGGTGATGCAGGGCAGTCTGGAGCGACTGCTGATGCTGACATCTGGTCCGGACTGAAGGACCTGACAACGATTACGGACATGTCGTCTACTGTCACTGCATATGATTCTCTCACCATTGAAAGAATGGTGGAGGATTATATGAGTGACCGCATCCAAGTAGGCACGTCACACAGTCCGTACTTATACTGGCAGGAAAAAGAGGCAATTTGGAGGCCCTTGCACAAACTGGCTTTATTCTACCTAAGTTGCCCTCCCACAAGTGTGTACTCCGAAAGAGTGTTTAGTGCCGCCGCTCACCTTGTCAGCAATCGGTGTACGAGGTTACATCCAGAAAATGTGGAGAAGATGATGTTCATTAAAATGAATTATAATCAATTCCTCCGTGGAGACATTGACCAGCAGCAATTGCCTCCACAAAGTACACAGGGAGCTGAGATGGTGGATTCCAGTGGGGACGAATTGATAATCTGTGAGGAGGGGGATGTACACGGTGATATATCGGAGGATGATGATGAGGTGGACATCTTGCCTCTGTAGAGCCAGTTTGTGCAAGGAGAGATTAATTGCTTCTTTTTTGGTGGGGGTCCAAACCAACCCGTCATTTCAGTCACAGTCGTGTGGCAGACCCTGTCACTGAAATGATGGGTTGGTTAAAGTGTGCATGTCCTGTTTATACAACATAAGGGTGGGTGGGAGGGCCCAAGGACAATTCCATCTTGCACCTCTTTTTTCTTTAATTTTTCTTTGCGTCATGTGCTGTTTGGGGAGGGTTTTTTGGAAGGGACATCCTGCGTGACACTGCAGTGCCACTCCTAGATGGGCCCGGTGTTTGTGTCGGCCACTAGGGTCGCTTATCTTACTCACACAGCTACCTCATTGCGCCTCTTTTTTTCTTTGCGTCATGTGCTGTTTGGGGAGGGTTTTTTGGAAGGGACATCCTGCGTGACACTGCAGTGCCACTCCTAGATGGGCCCGGTGTTTGTGTCGGCCACTAGGGTCGCTTATCTTACTCACACAGCTACCTCATTGCGCCTCTTTTTTTCTTTGCGTCATGTGCTGTTTGGGGAGGGTTTTTTGGAAGGGACATCCTGCGTGACACTGCAGTGACACTCCTAGATGGGCCCGGTGTTTGTGTCGGCCACTAGGGTCGCTTAGCTTAGTCATCCAGCGACCTAGGTGCAAATTTTAGGACTAAAAATAATATTGTGAGGTGTGAGGTATTCAGAATACACTGAAAATGAGTGTAAATTATGGTTTTTGAGGTTAATAATACTTTGGGATCAAAATGACCCCCAAATTCTATGATTTAAGCTGTTTTTTAGTGTTTTTTGAAAAAAACACCCGAATCCAAAACACACCCGAATCCGACAAAAAAAATTCGGTTAGGTTTTGCCAAAACGCGGTCGAACCCAAAACACGGCCGCGGAACCGAACCCAAAACCAAAACACAAAACCCGAAAAATTTCCGGCGCTCATCTCTACACTTAACACTAAGAAAATAAACACAAATAACACACTCCTCCACTAACACTACACACCATACACCAACCACACACAAACACACACACTAACAAGGACAATTAACTGAAAAAAATACAACCACAAAAAAGTAGACAAACTTTAAAATTACCACACTACAATAATCACAAGATGACTTACAAACACAATACACCACTCAGCAATCAATTAAACTCACCAAAACCACTTTACTACTCTCCAACAGTACACACCACTACCTCTCACCTCTCCACTAGCTAAACCCACGAGGTCCGTCCGGTTTGGGGCATATTTATACTAAGCAGCACAAACACTCCTCCATCACAAACCCAACCAAACACGTTCAAGTGACAAAAACGAAAGTAGTAAAAAATATGTCCACAAAAGTAATAAAAACACTGCCGCGAATGGTAAGTACGAATCCGTAATAAATTTCCGAAAATTACGATACAAAACACACAAATCGACCGTAAAAGCAATGTGTAAAATACGAATGACATTGACATCGGAAAACACAAAAATGCAGTATACGACAGCATAGTAAATGACACATAAATAAAACAAAAGTTGCAAATTCACACTACCGATGTCATTTGTGTTTAATCTCCCACCAAATCCCTACAAATACGAATGTTAGTAAATATACCCCCAGGATTGTTAGTGTGCCTGAGGACCGTGGTTGGGAAACACTGTTCTAGAAGATAATACCTGGAATCTGATTGGTTGCTATTGGCAACATCCTATCTCAAATAGAACTCCCATCTTAGTAAATCTACCCCTAGGAGTGGAGGTGAAAGCCTGTGTGTTGTTCCTGATTGCATGTGCCTCTCTAAATTTTTAGCATCTTCTTGACACTGTCCTCTCCTCTTGCCTTTTCTTATAATATGAAAAGTCATCAACTAAGGAGGTGGTATGTTTGTAGCTAGCTATGATTCGGAGAAGTTGGCAAGCTTTTTCCAGGGGGACCACCTGTCGTTGAAATGTTTATTAAACCATGCATGTCCTGTGTAAACAACATAAGGGTGGAACAATTCCATCTTGCACCTCTTTTTTTTTCTTTGCGTGATGTGCTCTTTGGGACCTAGTTTTTAAAACTGCCATCCTGTCTGCCACTGCAGTGCCACTCTTAGATGGGCCAGGTGTTTGTGCCGCCCACTTGTGTCACTTTGCTTAGTCATCCAGCGACCTTGGTGCAACCTTTTGGCCTAAAAACAATATTGTGAGGTGTTTATAATAGACTGGAAATGAGTGGAAATGAATGTTATTGAGGTTAATAATACTGTAGGATCAAAAATACCCCCAAATTCTGTGATTTTAGCTATTTTTATGTTTTTTTTTAAATAATCCAGATCCAAAACCAAAACCTGAAAGGGTGGTTTTGCCAAAACCGATCAAGGTCTAAAACACGAACGGTGATGCAGATACAAAACCAAAACACAAAACCCGAAAAAGTGTCCGCCACACATCTCTAGGAATAATGCACAGTTATTCTCTCAGAGGGGGAGATGTACTAAGCCTGAAAAGTGATAAATTTCACAGTGATAAAATGCCAGCCAATCAGCTCCTAACTACCATGTCACTGGCTGTGTTTGAAAAATGACAGTTAGGAGCCGATTGGCTAGTACTTTATCACCTTGATATTTATCACTTTTCAAGGCTTAGTACATCTGGCCCAGAATAAGAAAAGCAATGTGATCGGGTTGCTAGGTCTTTAAAACCTAGGAAAAAAACACTGTATGGAGAGAGACGGCACTAGGAGACATTTAAATGAAACCAAAATAAAATAATGGCGATAGCGGAAAAGATGTCAAAAAGGGTGGATGTACAAGTGGAATTATACATTGATAAAGCTAAATATTTATCGTATATAATACCCTTTATGAGGTCTAAGAACACTGTACGCTAACTACGTATGAAGTACCGTAAGGGTACGCACGTTGCGTATCGATCGCTTAGCCGTGGTCGAGACGCTCAAGCGTTACGTTCGCTCACGGCCAAGAGATCACTGGCAGGCACGCTATTGGCTGCCGACTACCGTAATGATTCGCTATAGCGATGCGACCGCTCGAGACCACGAAGAGATCACCAGCGGCGCATACGCTCACAATGTAAAACCTTTATATCTAAACCATAAACAGTGTATTATGCAGTAAACCCTTTGTGTAGTGATATGGTATGAATGCAACACAGTATAACCTTACTAGCTTGAAAGCAGTTTGAGCGTCACCGACGCTCTGAGAATACTTAACTCTATAAGAAATACACAGATACCTAGGCTTAGGGTCCAACGCCTAATATATATATATATTTTGAATGATATACTTGCAAAAGAATTAATACAAATACAAATCATACACTACAATATAACATAGACTAACTAACCAGGTAACTACACAGTAAATACAATACAATTAAGTTTAAGAGAAAATGAGAGATAGAGGAGAGAGAGAAAGATATGGCCCATAATAACAAGAGAGAAACAGTATGATTACGGAGAAAAACTTACGCACAAAGGAAACGATCGCATGCGCCTCTGGACATCCAGCTCCCGATTTTCAGCAATGATAACCGTTGAAGAGTGAGAGCTGGATGTGATCGGCCTTTCTATTTATGCCCCACACACAATGCAATTCAATGGTCCCTACAATGTCATTGTTCATTGGACACAGGAATTCGGCTTCGCATTATAACAAAAGGTCATAGGTTGATTCATACAGGTGGGCTGTGACTATTTTTAACAGCTCAGGTGGGAGGGAAACTGGGTTTCCCGCCGCATGGGTAATAAAGTGCAAATAAAGTAAATGTTCATAAACTTCTTATGTCCATAACTATTCGCACGAGCGATTGATCTGCTTCAAACCAACACCGGAATATTTCTAATTAAATATTCTTCCGATGGATACTAAACACCACTGTATTACTCCTGTCTGACCCTTCGTATCAAACAAAGAGGGATTTCTCTGTTCATGAACATTCTATATTAACCAAACTTTCAGAATCTATCAAAGGGACCATGATCTAAAAAATACATTATATAGTGAAAATATGTAATGATTGAGTTGCACGCTACGATCACATAAACTCTACCGTAAATACGCATACCGTGCGCCTGCGGGTGCCCGCGACTGTGAGTATGCGCACGTACGGGAGAGCGTACGCATGCGCAGCACGGACCTGTGTGAGGTGCAAATATGGTAGTGTGCATAGAGATATTTTTCTGACTTTGACAACATGTAATCCAACAAATAAAAAGGTAAAATAATTACGATGCTGCAGCATGGAATTTCTACTATTGTGCTTATGCATGTTTTGGCCACGTGGTGAGAGGAGCCCCTCCTGGCAGCTAAGGGGCATGGAGGGTTGGGTGGGGGCAGAGTAGGGGCAGGAGCAGCAGGTTATCATCAACATGGCAAGAGGAGCCTGTCCTTGCAGCCAAGGGAGGGAAGAGGAAAGGGGGGAGAGGAGAATTGGAGAGCGGGGGAAGGCCATGTAGCAGGATAGAAGGTAGCTAGCAATCACCTAATAGTATCCAGCCACAGAAACAGGTAAAGATGGGCTCTAACACACAGACACTATAGGAAGTTTGCAGTCACGCTGCGGGGTTACCTCTCTTTAGCTCTTATATTGCTGAAAGTGCTGAAAAGCAAAAAGGAAATAGGGACAGAAATATAGTCCCCCGTTGGGTGATAGGCGGCACAGACAAGCCCAGCGAGTGTCAGGAGGCATAGGGGACTGTGGTGCGGACGCAGATAAGCGCAAACAATGACAAAATACACGATTGGACATCACAAAAAAAAATACTACCGTTAAAAAACAGGAAACTAACAAACTAAAGAGGAATGAAAGGACAAAACAGTTATACATAAAACAAACATGGAGTTTCGGAGCCACTAGCAAAACAAGCATTACTGCGGCAGGTACAGTAACACAGACACTTAACAGGATTGTGCATTACTTACACAAATAACAGGCAACTTCTGTGTGCATATCATGTTCAACCTGTCACGATCCGGGTAACTGAACGCCATTTTCTACCTGTTAAGTGTCTCCTCAGATTGGCTCAGTGTGCCAGGGCCAGGTTATAACTATGTGTTCCTTACAGCTCTTTTGGTATTGCCTGCAGCGCTGGCTCAGCGGCCTTCTCAGTGTACTCACTTAACTGTGGTATGGCGCTCTCAGTCCCGCCGCGCCTGTGGTCTCACCTCATGAAAGCTAAGTACGGCATCCTCCATGTGCTGCGCCCGCTGTTATCATCCCTGTGGCCGCTGTGCGTGTGTGAGTGTGCGCGGAGCCTCTGCTGCTGCGGCTCTTGCCGCCATTACTGTTTGGCACATGGTCTCTCCGGATCATCTTTTCCCCTTCAAACCCCGTCATGGGCGCAGCCATCTTGGACAGAATCACATGTTGCTTTCCTCACCAATCCACAGCGCTGCTGCGGACTAGAGATGTGCACCGGAAATTTTACGGGTTTTGTGTTTTGGTTTTGGTTCCGCGGCAGTGTTTTGGATTCGGACGCGTTTTGTCAAAACCTCCATGAAATTTTTTTGTCGGATTCGGGTGTGTTTTGGATTCTGGTGTTTTTTTTAAAAGAAAAACCCCTCAAAAACAGCTTAAATCATAGAATTTGGGGGTAATTTTGATCCAATAGTATTATTAACCTCAATAACCATAATTTCCACTCATTTCCAGTCTATTCTGAACACCTCACACCTCACAATATTACTTTTAGTCCTAAAATTTGCACCGAGGTCGCTGGATGACTAAGCTAAGCGACCCAAGTGGGCGGCACAAACACCTGGCCCATCTAGGAGTGGCACTGCAGTGTCAGACAGGATGGCACTTAAAAAATTAGCCCCAAACATCACATGATGCAAAGATAAATAATAAAAAAAAGAGGTGCAAGATGGAATTGTCCTTGGGCCCTCCCACCCACCCTTATGTTGTATAAACAGGACATGCACACCTTAACAAACCCATCATTTCAGCGACAGGGTCTGCCACACGACTGTGGCTGAAATGACTGGTTGGTTTGGGCCCCCACCAAATAAGAAGCATTCAATCTCTCCTTGAACAAACTGGCTCTACAGAGGCAAGATGTCCACCTCCTTATCATCATCCAATTCCTCACCCCTTTCACTGTGTACATCCCCCTCCTCACAGAGTATTAATTCGTCCCCACTGGAATCCACCATCACAGGTCCCTGTGTACTTTCTGGAGGCAATTGCTGGCGAATGTCTCCACGGAGGAATTGATTATAATTCATTTTGATGAACATCATCTTCTCAACATTTTGTGGAAGTAACCTCATATGCCGATCGCTGACAAGGTGACCGGCTGCACTAAACACTTTTTCGGAGTACACACTGGAGGGGGAGCAACTTAGGTAAAATAAGGCCAGTTTGTGCAAGGGCCTCCAAATTGCCTCTTTTTCCTGCCAGTATATGGCTGACGTGCCTACTTGGATGCTGTCACTCATATAATCCTCCACCATTCTTTCAATGGTGACAGAATCATATGCAGTGACAGTAGACGACATGTCAGTAATCGTTGGCAGGTCCTTCAGTCCGGACCAGATGTCAGTACTCGCTCCAGACTGTCCTGCATCACTGCCAGCGGGTGGGCTCGGAATTCTTAGCCTTTTCCTCGCAGCCCCAGTTGCGGGAGAATGTGAAGGAGGAGCTGTTGACGGGTCACATTCCACTTGAGTTGACAAATGTCTCACCAGCAGGTCTTTGAACCTCTGCAGACTTGTGTCTGCCGGAAAGAGAGATACAATGTAGGCTTTAAACCTAGGATCGAGCACGGTGGCCAAAATGTAGTGCTCTGATTTCAACAGATTGACCACCCGTGAATCCTGGTTAAGCGAATGAAGGGCTCCATCCACAAGTCCCACATGCTACCGGAATCGCTCTGTTTTAGCTTCAATCTCTCCAGCTGCTTCTTCAAAAGCTTGATGAGGGGAATGACCTGACTCAGGCTGGCATTGTCTGAACTGACTTCACGTGTGGCAAGTTCAAAGGGTTGCAGAACCTTGCACAACATTGAAATCATTCTCCACTGCGCTTGAGTTAGGTGCATTCCCCCTCCTTTGCCTATATCATAGGCAGATGTATAGGCTTGAATGGCCTTTTGCAGCTCCTCCAACCTCTGAAGCATATAGAGGGTTGAATTACACCTCGTTACCACCTCTTGCTTCAGCTGATGGTGGGGCAGGTTCAGGAGTGTTTGCTGGTGCTCCAGTCTTCAGCACGCGGTGGCTGAATGCCAAAAGTGGCCTGTAATTCTTCGGGCCACCGACAGCATCTCTTGCATGCCCCTGTCATTTTTTAAATAATTATGCACCACCAAATTCAATGTATGTGCAAAACATGGGACGTGTTGGAATTTGCCCACATGTAATGCATGCACAATATTGGTGGCGTTGTCCGATGTCACAAATCCCCAGGAGAGTCCAATTGGGGTAAGCCATTCTGTGATGATGTTCCTCAATTTCCGTAAGAGGTTGTCAGTTGTGTGACTCTTATGGAAAGCGGTGATACAAAGCGTAGCCTGCCTAGGAACGACTTGGCGTTTGCGAGATGCTGCTACTGGTGCTGCCGCTGCTGTTCTTGCTGCGGGAGGCAATACATCTACCCAGTGGGCTGTCACAGTCATATAGTCCTGAGTCTGCCCTGTTCCACTTGTCCACATGTCCGTGGTTAAGTTAACATTGGGTACAACTGCATTTTTTAGGACACTGGTGAGTCTTTTTCTGATGTGTGTGTACATTCTCGGTATCGCCTGCCTAGAGAAGTGGAACCTAGATGGTATTTGGTACCGGGGACACACTACCTCAAGATATTCTCTAATTGCCTGTGAACTAACGGCGGATATCAGACGCACGTCTAACACCAACACAGCTGCCAAGGCCTGAGTTATCAACTTTGCAACAGGATGACTGCTGTGATATTTCATCTTCCTCGCAAAGGACTGTTGGACAGTCAATTGCTTACTGGAAGTAGTACAAGTGGTCTTCCTACTTCCCCTCTGGGATGATGATTGACTCCCAGCAGCAACAACAGCAGAGCCAGGAGCAGTAGGCGTTACACTCAAGGATCCATCTGAGGAATCCCAGGCAGGAGAGGACTCGTCAGACTTGCCAGTGACATGGCCTGCAGGACTATTGGCTTTCCTGTCTAATGAGGAAATTGACACTGAGGGAATTGGTGGTGTGGTTTTCAGGAGTTTGGGTACTAGAGGAAGGGATTTAGTTGTCAGTGGACTGCTTCCGCTGTCACCCAAAGTTTTTGAACTTGTCAATGACTTCTGATGAATGTGCTCCAGGTGACGTATAAGGGAGGATGTTCCTAGGTGGTTAACGTCCTTACCCCTACTTATTACAGCTTGACAAAGGCAACACACGGCTTGACATCTGTTGTCCACATTTCTATTAAAATAATTCCACACCGAAGAGGTGATTTTTGTTGTAATTTGACCAGGCATGTCAATTGCCATATTTATCCCACGGACAACAGGTGTCTCCACGGGTGCCTGACTTAAACAAATCACCTCACCATCAGAATCCTCCTTGTCAATTTCCTCCTCAGCACCAGCAACACCCATATCCTCATCCTGGTGTACTTCAACAGTGACATCTTCAATTTGGCTATCAGGAACTGGATTGTGGGTGCTACATCCAGCACTTCCAGGGGGCGTGCAAATGGTGGATGGAACCACCTCTTCTCGTCCAGTGTTGGGAAGGTCAGGCATCACAACCGACATAATTGGACTCTCCTTGGGGATTTGTGATTTAGAAGAACGCACAGTTCTTTGCTGTGCTTTTGCCAACTTAAGTCTTTTAATTTTTCTAGTGGGAGGATGAGTGCTTCCATCCTCATGTGAAGCTGAACCACTAGCCATGAACATAGGCCAGGGCCTCAGCCGTTCCTTGCCACTCCGTGTCGTAAATGGCATATTGGCAAGTTTACGCTTCTCCTCAGATGCTTTTAATTTTGATTTTTGGGTCATTTTACTGAACTTTTGTTTTTTGGATTTTACATGCTCTCTACTATGACATTGGGCATCTGCCTTGGCAGACGACATTGATGGCATTGAATCATCTCTGCCATGATTATTGGCAGCAGCTTCAGCACTAAGTGAAAGTGGATCTTGATCTTTCCCTATTTCACCCTCCACATTTTTGTTCTCCATTTTTTAATGTGTGGAATTATATGCCAGTAATATTATTATATCAATAGTAATGGCCTGCTGTACTGTACAACTATATACTGTTGGTCACCAAAATGCTGCACTGTAATACTATATATACTGCTCACATTTGCAGCACAGATATGGAATGGATACTTGCAGTGACACAGAGCTGCAAGATACAGCAATGGCCTACTGTACTGTACAACTATATAACGTTGGTCACCAAAATGCTGCACTGTACTACTATATATACTGCTCACAAAAATGCAGCACAGATATGGAATGGATACTTGCAGTGACACGGAGCTGCAAGATACGCAGTGGCCTACTGTACGGTACAACTATATACTGTTGGTCATCAAAATGCTGCACTGTACTACTATATATACTGCTCACAAAAATGCAGCACAGATATGGAATGGAAACTTGCAGTGACACGGAGCTGCAAGATACAGCAAGGGCCTACTGTACTGTACAACTATATACTGTTGGTCACCAAAATGCAGCACTCTGAGAACAGATATGGAGCTTTTCAGGCAGAGAACGTAGATATTTGCAGCACACTGAGCACAGATATGGAGTTTTTCAGGCAGAGAATGTAGTTATTTGCAGCACACTGAGCACAGATACTTGCAGCACACTGAGCACAGATATTTGCAGCACACTGAGCACAGATATGGAGCTTTTCAGGCAGAGAACGTAGCCACGTCAATGCTTCCCTGCTCTCTGCTCGGCACCCAGCGCTGGCTCCGCCCCCGACCTCCCTGCAGCCACTGCGGCCTGCTGGGAGATCAATAAGCTGCGCATGCGCAAAGGGACCCACTGCCGGACTCCACGCATCGCAGGGAGGGACCGCTGAGATGACCTCACCGCAGGAGCCCCAGATACCGCAGCGCATTGTCGGAAGGGTGAGTATACATGAATTGCTACTTATTACAGCCAGGCCCGGCGACAGGGGGGGTCAAAGGGGACACCTGTACCGGGCCCCGAGGGTTGGAGGGGCCCCATGAATCAGGGAAATAAAATATAGGACGCACTGCCTATTTGAAGTGAATGCCTGCCCAGCTGCCAATCACCTAAAAAATTAATTAAGTGTCCAGTCAGAAGCCGCACATCCCTGTATCCTGCCTCCGCTGAGGAGCAGTCCAGAAGCTGTGTACAACCTCCCGCTGCCGGCCTGGCCACCGGTGTGTGACTCTCGGAAGGAGAAGATTGCAGCAGCCCCCCCGCAGCGCTACACACGAGAGAGACACCCTAGCTGTGGTGACAGTGAGTCCTTCCTGGACAGTCTATGTCTGCTTTACAGTATGTGTGTATACAGTATATGTGATGTGTATGTATGTATGAGTGTGTTTGCGCTCCAGTAACGGACAGAGTGCACTTTTGTTCTGTGTTTTCCATCTATGTATTGTAGTGTTTCAGTATATGCACAAACCTAGTGCCTTGTATTTGGTGATGCCTGTATTGGCACATGCAGGTTAGGGATATTTAGGGAGTGGGGTGGAGGGGAGGGGGGCCCCAGAGATATCAGTGTAACGGGCCCCAAGATTTCTGTTGCCGGCCCTGATTACAGCTATACATCGCATCGAAGCGATAAGATGTATAGTGATAGGTAGCAATTCTGTTTTAGTTTTCTTAGTGAATAGACCCCCTAATGAGTTTCATTTTTTTGACACTTCTACGGGGAGAAGTGCTTACATCATCATAAGAGGCAGAACCACTGGTCATAATTAAAGACCAAGGCCTTAGCCTTTCACTGCCACTATATGTGGTGAATCGCATATTGCCATTCTAATGTTTTGATGTTTATTCCTTGACCACTGTAAAATTATATTGCTTCTTTTTATTTTACATGCCCTGACTTAAGCCCTCTATGCCTTTGCGCATCGGCCTTAGTAGATAATGTTGACAGACTTGTATCGTAATGACTGGTGGCAGAAGCTCAAGCACTATATCATCAAATACGAACGAATTGAGGTACAGCATACACCTCAATTTTTACAAAAAATTTAACACCTACAGTGTCACAATATGTGTATGAGTCAGAAATAATAATATAACACTTTGGGTCACTTCCAACTACAGTGTCACACAATTATGTGCATGAGTTATACCCCTTTCACACCGCAGCTTTAACCCGGTAAATTGACGATTTTTAAGCCTTCCAAAATGGTTCTTGCTGCGGTGTGAAAGGGCCACCTTGAATTTACTGTTTTCAAAATACCGGTATTTTGAAACGGTTAAAAAGCAGGGTCCTACACGGTTCAGACCCGTTTCATTGTGCAGTGTGAAAGGCTCAGAAACGGTATTTCCAAGCCACAGAAGGTGATAGGCTGTCTCCATGCATGATGTCACCAGTCAAAAGCAGGAAATAAACTGGAGGAAACACATGAGAGTGAAGGGAGCATTTTATTATACAGAATACAGTTTAAAATGGCAAATTGGAGTGATGAGGAGGTTAGGCAGCAGCTTAGGATCAGAGGGGATGAAGAAATATGTAGACAAATCACGGACAGTGAAGGATGCAGTAATCTACAAAATTATGGTAAAGATGCTTGAAGCTGCTGGGTTCCATCGTACGACTAGCCAAATTATTAATAATTATTAATAATGTGTGGGCCAGAAAAGTCAATTTACAATGACAACTACTTTTTTCTATGGGTGAAATGGGTTCAGTGTGAAAGGTACCAAAACGGTAATGAAATGGTAATATACCGGTTACAACATGCGATGTGAAGGGGGTTTAACTGCTCAGACCCGTTTTAAGACCCGTTTTAAGAAACGTTTTAAAAGCAGAGTTTGCAATGTGAAAGCAGCATGAGAAATAATAAAACACTGCTGTTCACTTCCATCCAACTTTGTCTCCTTTCCACAGACAGGCTTTGTTAGGGGCAGATCCTCGGTACACAATATGCGTCAGCTGATTGCTGTTCTGACCAAATCTTATTGGATACATAACAGACTAGTGAATTGTGTTGCTGATGAGGTGTTTGACCTGGTGTCTAGGGCTCACAACGAGTCTTTCATCTTCAACATTTTGGGTCTGATTTTGTTCATTTCATTTAAACTTTATGGTATATAAATCTCCTTTATGTCAATGGGGTGAATACTGGAATCTTTAATTTGCACTGAGGAACATGACAGGGTTGCCCCCTATCACCCCTCCTTTTTAATATTGCATTAGACCCAGTTATTCATCACTTTTATTTATGCACTGATTGGCAATGGGTATTGATTGAGTCTTATGAACCAAAAGTCTCAGCGTATGCTGATGATCTTTTATTACACTACCACCCATTTGGCCTTCCCTGGTTCTTGAATGGGTGTGTCAGCTCATAATTCCATTTTTCTCCCATTAACTGATAACGTGGTATGTAGTGGTAGCTTTACATCGACTGTGCTGGATTTCTTGGGTCTGGTTTACCAATTTCTGGACTAACAGACTTAAAAAGCTGCTTTATCATACTCAGTTGGAGGCTGACTTTCTACATTTAACTATTCCACTATTTATTTATTCTCAAATCTTAGCTCTATTAACACACTGTTGTCTAAGTTGCTGGCAGATAAGGATAATGCATTTGTAGGTGTGCTGTGTTGTTGCCCCAGGCTGGACTTCTAGACGACTTGTAAATATACTGATATCACGTGCCTGCTTAATCTAGTAAATTAAACACAGGTCTATATAAATAGAAGTGGATTTTCCTAATCTTTCTTGGAAAACATACTAAAAGCTTTTGTATGTCTCAATAAACATCTCATCTCAGCATTCTATGCAGAAATACATTATAAAATGCTTCACCGCTCATATACTATATCTTTCCTACAGATGTAGCCAGCTTCAGCTTGCTTTGATGCATATGAACGGGCATACAGTATGCTTCACAGTAAGTGGCTATATGCAGCATAGTACATATACTGTAATCATGGGTGCAATCATACCATTTAGTTCTATGGCCATACGCATCCATATGCACGCATGCGGACATTCACGGACACACTTGGTGCAACTTCTTTGCCACAATGCGTACGCATTGAGGCAAAAGATGAAGTTGTGTTTTCACACGGTGTCCCCCAACTAACTCCTATTGTTTCAAATGTCATCGGCCAGAGGTAAACATATATCATTGTATGTGGTGTTGTGCAAAATTCTGGAGGTTTTGGTCACTTATATAGTCATATAACACTGATGATTATTATTATTATAAAATTGTATTTATAATGCACAAGTGTTTTGCAGCGCCTTACAAAGGACAGTACAGGGACACAAAACTTAACATTACGGTAAATAAATAACAAAAAATAGAGTACAGGTAACAAAGAGCACCACATTTCTCAAAACATAATACAGCTAAGATGTAAGTAGTGAGGGAGTGATCATCGTACTACTGGGAGCTGGTGGCCATAGATAGAAATGAGCCTTTACCAGCAGGAGAAAAAGCGAGTAAAGATTTTCGCTGAGCAGGAGAAGGCTGTGAG